>NC_139719.1:43388321-43893321 GCF_964188405.1 Protomyctophum parallelum
AGAGAGAGAGAGAGAGAGAGAGAGAGGGAGGGAGGGAGGGAGGGAGGGAGGGAGGGAGGGAGGGAGGGAGAGAGAGAGAGAGAGAGAGAGAGATGAGAGAGAGAGAGAGAGAGAGAGAGAGAGAGAGAGAGAGAGAGAGAGACAAATAAAAACTAGACTAAAATGTTAGGAAGGGACTAGTGGACAAGAGACCCAGTATAAGTCATTTTACACTTGGTTGCATGCTGAAAATAGCCGATCGGCATTTTCAGCAAGTGTAAAAACACTCATTACGACGGCATCAAGACCCGCCAAAATACATTTTAGTCAACTAAATCACCTGTAGATTTAGTCGACTAAAATCTTATGACATTTAGTCGACTAAAACTAGACTAACACAAAGACATTCCAGGTGACTAAAATGTGACTAAAACTAAATGAAGTTTCAGTCCAAAGACAATGACTAAACTAAAATAGAAATGTGCTGCCAAAAACAACACTGTGCGTGCGTGCATGCGTTGCGTGTGTGCGTGCGTGCGTGCGTGCATGCGTTGCGTGTGTGCGTGCGTGCATGCATGCGTTGCGTGTGTGCGTGCGTGCGTGCGTGTGTGCGTGCGTGCGTGCGTGCGTGCGTGCGTGCATGCGTTGCGTGCGTGCGTGTGTGTGTGCTTCCGTACCATTCCCGGTGCTGTTCCTACATCCTCTGCTTCCTCTCAGGCAGGTCCTGGATCAGATTGGTCCTGCAGTGAACACACAATGGTGGAAACAATTGCATTACATTCATACTGTAACTTAACCCGTTCTGACCTGAGATCAGATTAAAAACATGTCTTCTACATCCTGACAGTTTTCTGAAAAAGCTATGTGTTTCTATGTCAGTCGTTCTTCGATTTGGTTTGTAGACATTTTTTAAAGCACAGCTCAATACCCACTTCTACAACATTGCTTTTAATTGATCTTTTATTTTTTGTTATTCATGTCCTCACTGTATTGCATTACTGCTTGTTTTTTAATGTTGTTGCCTTGCTTTTCTTTTTTTTTTCTCCATTGCTCTGTAAAGCACTTTGAGCTGCATTTCATGTCATGAAAGGTGCTATACAAATAAAGTTTTATTATTATTAGATGTCTCTGGTCAGTCTGGTGCCAACTAACCCCCCCCACACACACACACACACACACACACTCCCCCCCCCCTCACCTTTTTGGGCGCGAGGAGATCTCCGCGCACACGCGGCCGTCCCAGGCGCAGTAGGGGGTCCCGCGAGAAGACGCAGTCGTAGCAGGAGATGTAGCGCTGGCAGGCCGACATGGGGACCCTCACCACGGAGGAGGGGGAGCCCACGAACACACTGTGCTGTCACAGAGGAGGAGAGACACTGATTCACTGTGCTGTCACAGAGGAGGAGAGACACTGATTCACTGTGCTGTCACAGAGGAGAGACACTGATTCACTGTGCTGTCACAGAGGAGACACTGATTCACTGTGCTGTCACAGAGGAGACACTGATTCACTGTGCTGTCACAGAGGAGACACTGATTCACTGTGCTGTCACAGAGGAGACACTGATTCACTGTGCTGTCACAGAGGAGAGACACTGATTCACTGTGCTGTCACAGAGGAGAGACACTGATTCACTGTGCTGTCACAGAGGAGAGACACTGATTCACTGTGCTGTCACAGAGGAGAGACACTGATTCACTGTGCTGTCACAGAGGAGAGACACTGATTCACTGTGCTGTCACAGAGGAGACACTGATTCACTGTGCTGTCACAGAGGAGACACTGATTCACTGTGCTGTCACAGAGGAGAGACACTGATTCACTGTGCTGTCACAGAGGAGAGACACTGATTCACTGTGCTGTCACAGAGGAGAGACACTGATTCACTGTGCTGTCACAGAGGAGACACTGATTCACTGTGCTGTCACAGAGGAGACACTGATTCACTGTGCTGTCACAGAGGAGACACTGATTCACTGTGCTGTCACAGAGGAGACACTGATTCACTGTGCTGTCACAGAGGAGACACTGATTCACTGTGCTGTCACAGAGGAGAGACACTGATTCACTGTGCTGTCACAGAGGAGAGACACTGATTCAATGTGCTGTCACAGAGGAGACACACTGATTCACTGTGCTGTCACAGAGGAGACACTGATTCACTGTGCTGTCACAGAGGAGAGACACTGATTCACTGTGCTGTCACAGAGGAGAGACACTGATTCACTGTGCTGTCACAGAGGAGAGACACAGATTCACTGTGCTGTCACAGAGGAGACACTGATTCACTGTGCTGTCACAGAGAGGAGAGACACTGATTCACTGTGCTGTCACAGAGGAGACACTGATTCACTGTGCTGTCACAGAGGAGAGACACTGATTCACTGTGCTGTCACAGAGGAGACACTGATTCACTGTGCTGTCACAGAGGAGACACTGATTCACTGTGCTGTCACAGAGGAGAGACACTGATTCACTGTGCTGTCACAGAGGAGAGACACTGATTCACTGTGCTGTCACAGAGGAGACACTGATTCACTGTGCTGTCACAGAGGAGAGACACTGATTCACTGTGCTGTCACAGAGGAGACACTGATTCACTGTGCTGTCACAGAGGAGACACACTGATTCACTGTGCTGTCACAGAGGAGACACTGATTCACTGTGCTGTCACAGAGGAGACACTGATTCACTGTGCTGTCACAGAGGAGACACTGATTCACTGTGCTGTCACAGAGGAGAGACACTGATTCACTGTGCTGTCACAGAGGAGAGACACTGATTCACTGTGCTGTCACAGAGAGAAGAGACACTGATTCACTGTGCTGTCACAGAGGAGACACTGATTCACTGTGCTGTCACAGAGAGGAGAGACACTGATTCACTGTGCTGTCACAGAGGAGACACTGATTCACTGTGCTGTCACAGAGGAGACACTGATTCACTGTGCTGTCACAGAGGAGACACTGATTCACTGTGCTGTCACAGAGGAGACACTGATTCACTGTGCTGTCACAGAGAGAAGAGACACTGATTCACTGTGCTGTCACAGAGGAGACACACTGATTCACTGTGCTGTCACAGAGGAGACACTGATTCACTGTGCTGTCACAGAGGAGAGACACTGATTCACTGTGCTGTCACAGAGGAGACACTGATTCACTGTGCTGTCACAGAGGAGACACTGATTCACTGTGCTGTCACAGAGGAGACAAAATGATTCAGACATCGTGCTGTCACAGAGGAGACAGAATGATTCAGCCGCAAATCAAGCTTATTTTGATCAAAAAACGCAGCCTGGAAGAAGAATCCGATATATTAGGATTGTAAAAACTCTGTTCCCATAGACAGCATAAGCCAGCTGACTTTTCCATTACATCTTTTTTCCCCCGTTTTTTTTCCATCGCACACTGGAGTGTTACGAGCGTGTGCAGAACAGAGTTGTGAACCGTAATAAAATATATATCAGAAAGACGTCTCGGCGACGAAAGACCCAAGTAGGTAAAGGCGTCAAAAGACGGTCTTGGTGGTGAATGAGTTCAATACAAACCACTCACATACCATTCTCAGAGATAGCTAATTTTAATCTGATTAATTGGAAAACCATTAAAATCACACGGTTACAGCATTTGAAACCACATGGCTGGCTGCAGCATTTCGGGAGGATAGCGAAAGTCTTCGCAGTCCTTGCAAAGTTTGTTCTTGCAAAATGGGCAACGTTAGGCAGGCGCGGCAACGGTTTGTTGTGTGTGATGTCACATCAAAGGTCACCATATATAATGTGCTGCAGGACGAATTCATTGCAGAGGCCGATACAGAGAGTGACAAAGAGAGTTGACAACTTGACACAGCGACACAGAGAGAACAGCAAGAGAGACAGAGAGAGAGAGAGATGATTTTCTGGACGGTGACCAAGGAGAAAGCGGGGTCAAGGACAGACCATAATGCTGCGGTGACAGTCGGACACAAGGTGTACTCCTTTGTATGGAGCGACCATGGTCAGATGGAAGTCCATGTCTTCAACACAGTGTCATTAGGTTGGAAGAAGTTACCTCCAGTGAATCCTGGAAGAGGAGACGGTCACCTTGAGGTTCCATCCAGCCGCTACGAACACACAGCTGTGCTGGTTGAAGATACAGTCTACATCTGGGGAGGCCGCTCTGTAATGGAGTACTGCAATGAGCTTTATGCATTTGATGTGGACGCCCACATGTGGTTGAAAGCCAGCAGGGTTTCTGGAGCTGTTCCAGAGGCGAGGTGCTACCACTCAGCCTGTGTGTTGGGGAAGGTCATGTTTATCTATGGAGGATCCAACAAGCTGACTAGATGGACTAATGACATGTACAAGTTGGACACCAGCACAATGGTCTGGACTTTAATCAACACCAGAGGAACTGCTTCATGGTGTAACTCTGCAACAATCATCGGGACAAAGATGTTTGTATTTGGGGGCAACAGGAAGAGTAAATACAACAAGCTCAGAGTGTTTGACACAGAGACCGACCTCTGGCTGAGCACACCTTCTGCACAGCCTCTTCCAGAAGGACGCTGTGATCATTCAGCCTTTACCTACAATGGAGAGCTGTACATATTTGGTGGCGAAAACCAGAATCAGACCTTCAATAATCTATGGAAATTCAACCCAGAGACCTTCTCCTGGAAGAAGGTTGAGCCCAAAGGGAAAGGCCCGGGTCCAATGGCTGGTATGTGCTGTTGCATGATGGGAGATCGTATCATCCTCTTTGGAGGTTACTCCAAACCTGGAGATCTCACACCCATAGATGACCTGTTCATATTAGACTTGAGTCCTACACTTAAGACGTTATGTAAGCTAGCGGTTACTCAGTACGATCTGGAGCAGTCCGAACTCCCACACGACATCAGGTGGGAACTGCATGTCAGCCGCCCACAGCCACAACACTAGACGGAGCGAGAACAAGGATTTGGTACCACCCACTGTCAAAAGATTCTCCTTCTACAGCACTGATCTGGTACCACCCACTGTCAAAAGATTCTCCTTCTACAGCACTGATCTGGGACCACCCACTGTCAAAAGATTCTCCTTCTACAGCACTGATCTGGGACCACCCACTGTCAAAAGATTCTCCTTCTACAGCACTGATCTGGGACCACCCACTGTCAAAAGATTCTCCTTCTACAGCACTGATCTGGGACCACCCACTGTCAAAAGATTCTCCTTCTACAGCACTGATCTGGGACCACCCACTGTCAAAAGATTCTCCTTCTACAGCACTGATCTGGGACCACCCACTGTCAAAAGATTCTCCTTCTACAGCACTGATCTGGGACCACCCACTGTCAAAAGATTCTCCTTCTACAGCACTGATCTGGGACCACCCACTGTCAAAAGATTCTCCTTCTACAGCACTGATCTGGGACCACCCACTGTCAAAAGATTCTCCTTCTACAGCACTGATCTGGGACCACCCACTGTCAAAAGATTCTCCTTCTACAGTACTGATCTGGGACCACCCACTGTCAAAAGATTCTCCTTCTACAGCACTGATCTGGGACCACCCACTGTCAAAAGATTCTCCTTCTACAGCACTGATCTGGGACCACCCACTGTCAAAAGATTCTCCTTCTACAGCACTGATCTGGGACCACCCACTGTCAAAAGATTCTCCTTCTACAGCACTGATCTGGGACCACCCACTGTCAAAAGATTCTCCTTCTACAGCACTGATCTGGGACCACCCACTGTCAAAAGATTCTCCTTCTACAGCACTGACGTCAGAGTCTCCTTTCCTCAAATCACTGGCGTCCTTTATAACAGGCCACCTTTCAGCAGGCCCGAGGCTGAGGAAACGATCACTCCTCCCTTAGTCAGGTGACTAGAGTCTCTATAACCGCCTTCTTCCCACCCCCCCAACCGTTGTTGGAATGTGATGATTTGATTGGCTGAAGTATGACGACGTTGTCATCATCGTACTTCATCATCATGATGAAAGGGAGGCGCTCACTTCACACAAGTGTGATTTTGTTGATCGCTGCAGCCGCTCTTATGTCGTTTTTCTTTTTTTCTTCCTGTGCCCATCTCTGTGTGTTTGTTTGAACCACGGAATGTGATGATTGATTGGCCGAGCACGGAAAAGGGATGATTTGATTGGCTGAGCATGGAATGTGATGATTTGATTGGCTGAGCACGGAATGTGATGATGTATGATGATAGGAGCGCCCCTCACTTCACATTTTTGAGAGGTGGTAGCCCCTCCTATATTCAGCTATAGTGGAGAGCTTTGTCCTAACACAAACATTAAATGCCATTGACAATGAATGGGGAATTGACGTCATATGCACTGCGCAAAAAGCATGGAATATGGATGTGTATATTACAGGAAACTCCGTTAAACTTTCCGACAAACTCCGGTAAACTCCTGAATTGTACCATCACACCTGTATATTACCGTATATTAACTGTATATGCTGCTAAACTTGAGGTTTACGGGCAAAATACAGTGCCCATATAAAGAGGAGGCTCTTTTCATGCAGCGATGTAGACGAGCAAATCGTTCTACATCCCAATTCTCGTCCTACACAAAGTGTATACATTCTTTTTGGAAAATGATGGTCCCATTTATTAAAAAAAATGAACATAAAGTAGAGCATGCTCTGAGGGGCGTGGCTACCGTTGCAGTCTATGATCGGGACCACCCCCCCCCCGCTCGAGTCAACGAAGATGAAGGGGGGAAGTCCTGCCTCGTTGTCTGGGCCAGGAAGATGGCGATTTACTGACAGGCTTCATCTTACGTCCATATCAGACCCGGAGAACGCTTTGTCCATATTTTCTTTTTACAGTCTATGGTCAGAGGAGACAAAATTATTCAGACACCGTGCTGTCACAGAGGAGACAAAATGATTCAGACACCGTGCTGTCACAGAGGAGACAAAATGATTCAGACGCAAATCAAGCTTATTTTGATCAAAAAACGCAGCCTGGAAGAAGAATCCGATATATTAGGATTGTAAAAACTCTGTTCCCAAAGACAGCATAAGCCAGCTGACTTTTCCATTACATCTTTTTATCCCCGTTGTTTTTCCATCACACACTGGAGTGTTACGAGCGTGTGCAGAACAGAGTTGTGAACCGTAATAAAATATATATCAGAAAGACGTCTCGGCGACGAAAGACCCAAGTAGGTAAAGGCGTCAAAAGACGGTCTTGGTGGTGAATGAGTTCAATACAAACCACTCACATACCATTCTCAGAGATGGCTTATTTTAATTTGATTAATTGGAAAACCATTAAAACCCACATGGTTACAGCATTTGAAACCACATGGTTTCCACTGCAGCATTTCTGGGAGGATTGCGAAAGTATTCGCAGTCCTTGCGAAGATTGTTCTTGCAAAATGGGCAACGTTAGGCAGGCGCGGCAACGGTTTGTTGTGTGTGATGTCACATCAAAGGTCTCCATATATATATAATGTGCTGCAGGACAAATTCATTGCAGAGGCCAATACAGAGAGTGACAAAGAGAAAGGGAGTTGACAACCTGACACAGCGACACAGAGAGAGAAATGATTTTCTGGACGGTGACCAAGGAGAAAGCGGGGTCAAGGACAGTCCATAATGCTGCGGTGACAGTCGGACACAAGGTGTACTCCTTTGTATGGATCGACCATGGTCAGATGGAAGTCCATGTCTTCAACACAGTGTCATTAGGCTGGAAGAAGTTACCTCCAGTGAGTCCTGGAAGAGGAGACGGTCACCTTGAGGTTCCATCCAGGCGCTACGGCCACACAGCTGTGCTGGTTGAAGATACAGTCTACATCTGGGGAGGGGTCTGTGTAGTGGAGTACTACAATGAGCTTTATGCATTTGATGTGGACGCCCACATGTGGTTGAAACCCAGCAGGGTTTCTGGAGCTGTTCCAAAGGAGAGGAGTTACCACTCAGCCTGTGTGTTGGGGAAGGACATGTTTATCCATGGAGGATACAACAAGCTGACTGGATGGACTAATGACATGTACAAGTTGGACACCAGCACGATGGTCTGGTATTTAATTATCACCAGAGGAACTCCACCTCCTGCTTCATCGTGTCACTCTGATACCATCATCGGGACAAAGATGTTTGTATTTGGAGGCTATGGGGACCAGTACTACAACACTATCAGAGTGTTTGACACAGAAACCGACCTCTGGATGAGCACACCTTCTGCACAGCCTCTTCTGGAAGGACGCTGTGATCATTCAGCCTTTACCTACAATGGAGAGCTGTACATATTTGGTGGCGAAAACCAGAATCAGACCTTCAATGATCTATGGAAATTCAACCCAGAGACCTTCTCCTGGAAGAAGGTTGAGCCCAAAGGGAAAGGCCCGGGTCCAATGGTTGGTATGTGCTGTTGCATGATGGGAGAACGCATCATCCTCTTTGGAGCTTACTCCAAACCTGGAGATCCCAAACTCATGTTCATCTTAGACCTGAGTCCTAGACTTAAGACATTATGCAAGCTAGCGGTTATCCAGTACGATCTGGAGCAGTCCGAACTCCCACACGACATCAGGTGGGAACTGCATGTCAGCCGCCCACAGCCACGATACTAGACGGAGCGAGAACAAGGATCTGGGACCACCCACTGTCAAAAGATTCTCCTTCTACAGCACTGATCTGGGACCAGCCACTGTCAAAAGATTCTCCTTCTACAGCACTGATCTGGGACCAGCCACTGTCAAAAGATTCTCCTTCTACAGCACTGATCTGGGACCAGCCACTGTCAAAAGATTCTCCTTCTACAGCACTGATCTGGGACCAGCCACTGTCAAAAGATTCTCCTTCTACAGCACTGATCTGGGACCAGCCACTGTCAAAAGATTCTCCTTCTACAGCACTGATCTGGGACCAGCCACTGTCAAAAGATTCTCCTTCTACAGCACTGATCTGGGACCACCCACTGTCAAAAGATTCTCCTTCTACAGCACTGATCTGGGACCACCCACTGTCAAAAGATTCTCCTTCTACAGCACTGATCTGGGACCAGCCACTGTCAAAAGATTCTCCTTCTACAGCACTGATCTGGGACCACCCACTGTCAAAAGATTCTCCTTCTACAGCACTGATCTGGGACCGCCCACTGTCAAAAGATTCTCCTTCTACAGCACTGATCTGGGACCACCCACTGTCAAAAGATTCTCCTTCTACAGCACTGATCTGGGACCAGCCACTGTCAAAAGATTCTCCTTCTACAGCACTGACGTCAGAGTCTCCTTTCCTCAAATCACTGGCGTCCTTTATAACAGGCCACCTTTCAGCAGGCCCGAGGCCGAGGGAACGATCACTCCTCCCTTAAAGTCAGGTGACTAGAGTCTCTATAACCGCCTTCTTTTCCCCCCCAACCGTTGTTGCAATGTGACGATTTGATTGGCTCTAGCACCCCCTAGTGTCGATCTGTGCACGCCTCTGACAGAGTGTATAGGAGGAGATTCCCATTGACAATGAATGGAGTTTACGTCATGACGATACGCACGGTGCGTCTACGGACACCACTTGAGACGTGGGAGGAGCCAAGTGACGTATGACGATATGAGTGCCCCTCACTTCACGCAAGTGTGATTTTTTTAAATTACGTCATGATTATTATGAATTGAATACCCAGGACCTGAATGGAATCAAAGTGCAAGGTATTTTTTTTTTTACCTTAGGCTACATTTTACATTTCTGCCAATAAAGTATTCAATCAATCAATCAATCAATCAATCAATCAGGGGTACAGATAACACCATATTATCTATAGAGACCTACCAGGGGTACAGATAGCACCATATTATCTATAGAGACCTACCAGGGGTACAGATAACACCATATTATCTCTATAGAGACCTACCAGAGGTACAGATAACACCATATTATCTATAGAGACCTACCAGGGGTTCAGATAACACCATATTATCTATAGAGACCTACCAGGGGTACAGATAACACCATATTATCTATAGAGACCTACCAGGGGTACAGATAACACCATATTATCTATAGAGACCTACCAGGGGTACAGATAACACCATATTATCTATAGAGACCTACCAGGGGTACAGATAACACCATATTATCTATAGAGACCTACCAGGGGTACAGATAACACCATATTATCTATAGAGACCTACCAGGGGTACAGATAACACCATATTATCTATAGAGACCTACCAGGGGTTCAGATAACACCATATTATCTATAGAGACCTACCAGGGGTGCAGATAACACCATATTATCTATAGAGACCTACCAGGGGTACAGATAACACCATATTATCTATAGAGACCTACCAGGGGTACAGATAACACCATATTATCTATAGAGACCTACCAGGGGTACAGATAACACCATATTATCTATAGAGACCTACCAGGGGTACAGATAACACCATATTATCTATAGAGACCTACCAGGGGTACAGATAACACCATATTATCTATAGAGACCTACCAGGGGTACAGATAACACCATATTATCTATAGAGACCTACCAGGGGTACAGATAACACCATATTATCTATAGAGACCTACCAGAGGTACAGATAACACCATATTATCTATAGAGACCTACCAGGGGTGCAGATAACACCATATTATCTATAGAGACCTACCAGGGGTACAGATAACACCATATTATCTATAGAGACCTACCAGGGGTACAGATAACACCATATTATCTATAGAGACCTACCAGGGGTACAGATAACACCATATTATCTATAGAGACCTACCAGAGGTACAGATAACACCATATTATCTATAGAGACCTACCAGGGGTACAGATAACACCATATTATCTATAGAGACCTACCAGGGGTACAGATAACACCATATTATCTATAGAGACCTACCAGGGGTACATATAACACCATATTATCTATAGAGACCTACCAGGGGTACAGATAACACCATATTATCTATAGAGACCTACCAGGGGTACAGATAACACCATATTATCTATAGAGACCTACCAGGGGTACAGATAACACCATATTATCTATAGAGACCTACCAGGGGTACAGATAACACCATATTATCTATAGAGACCTACCAGAGGTACAGATAACACCATATTATCTATAGAGACCTACCAGGGGTACAGATAACACCATATTATCTATAGAGACCTACCAGGGGTACAGATAACACCATATTATCTATGGAGACCTACATGGGGTACAGATAACACCATATTATCTATAGAGACCTACCAGGGGTACAGATAACACCATATTATCTATAGAGACCTACCAGAGGTACAGATAACACCATATTATCTATAGAGACCTACCAGGGGTACAGATAACACCATATTATCTATAGAGACCTACCAGAGGTACAGATAACACCATATTATCTATAGAGACCTACCAGGGGTACAGATAACACCATATTATCTATAGAGACCTACCAGGGGTACAGATAACACCATATTATCTATAGAGACCTACCAGGGGTACAGATAACACCATATTATCTATAGAGACCTACCAGGGGTGCAGATAACACCATATTATCTATAGAGACCTACCAGGGGTACAGATAACACCATATTATCTATAGAGACCTACCAGGGGTACAGATAACACCATATTATCTATAGAGACCTACCAGGGGTACAGATAACACCATATTATCTATAGAGACCTACCAGGGGTACATATAACACCATATTATCTATAGAGACCTACCAGGGGTACAGATAACACCATATTATCTATAGAGACCTACCAGGGGTACAGATAACACCATATTATCTATAGAGACCTACCAGGGGTACAGATAACACCATATTATCTATAGAGACCTACCAGGGGTACAGATAACACCATATTATCTATAGAGACCTACCAGAGGTACAGATAACACCATATTATCTATAGAGACCTACCAGGGGTACAGATAACACCATATTATCTATAGAGACCTACCAGGGGTACAGATAACACCATATTATCTATGGAGACCTACATGGGGTACAGATAACACCATATTATCTATAGAGACCTACCAGGGGTACAGATAACACCATATTATCTATAGAGACCTACCAGGGGTACAGATAACACCATATTATCTATAGAGACCTACCAGGGGTACAGATAACACCATATTATCTATAGAGACCTACCAGGGGTACAGATAACACCATATTATCTATAGAGACCTACCAGGGGTACAGATAACACCATATTATCTATAGAGACCTACCAGGGGTACAGATAACACCATATTATATATAGAGACCTACCAGGGGTACAGATAACACCATATTATCTATAGAGACCTACCAGGGGTACAGATAACACCATATTATCTATAGAGACCTACCAGGGGTTCAGATAACACCATATTATCTATAGAGACCTACCAGGGGTACAGATAACACCATATTATCTATAGAGACCTACCAGGGGTACAGATAACACCATATTATCTATAGAGACCTACCAGGGGTTCAGATAGCACCATATTATCTATAGAGACCTACCAGAGGTACAGATAACACCATATTATCTATAGAGACCTACCAGGGGTTCAGATAGCACCATATTATCTATAGAGACCTACCAGGGGTACAGATAACACCATATTATCTATAGAGACCTACCAGGGGTACAGATAACACCATATTATCTATAGAGACCTACCATGGGTACAGATAACACCATATTATCTATAGAGACCTACCAGGGGTTCAGATAACACCATATTATCTATAGAGACCTACCAGGGGTACAGGTAACACCATATTATCTATAGAGACCTACCAGGGGTACAGATAACACCATATTATCTATAGAGACCTACCAGGGGTACAGATAACACCATATTATCTATAGAGACCTACCAGGGGTACAGATAACACCATATTATCTATAGAGACCTACCAGGGGTACAGATAACACCATATTATCTATAGAGACCTACCAGGGGTACAGATAACACCATATTATCTATAGAGACCTACCAGGGGTACAGATAACACCATGTTATCTATAGAGACCTACCAGGGGTGCAGATAACACCATATTATCTATAGAGACCTACCAGGGGTACAGATAGCACCATATTATCTATAGAGACCTACCAGGGGTACAGATAACACCATATTATATATAGAGACCTACCAGGGGTACAGATAACACCATATTATCTATAGAGACCTACCAGGGGTGCAGATAACACCATATTATCTATAGAGACCTACCAGGGGTACAGATAACACCATATTATCTATAGAGACCTACCAGGGGTACAGATAACACCATATTATCTATAGAGACCTACCAGAGGTACAGATAAGACCATATTATCTATAGAGACCTACCAGAGGTACAGATAACACCATATTATCTATAGAGACCTACCAGGGGTACAGATAAGACCATATTATCTATAGAGACCTACCATGGGTACAGATAACACCATATTATCTATAGAGACCTACCAGGGGTACAGATAACACCATATTATCTATAGAGACCTACCATGGGTACAGATAACACCATATTATCTATAGAGACCTACCAGGGGTACAGATAACACCATATTATCTATAGAGACCTACCAGAGGTACAGATAACACCATATTATCTATAGAGACCTACCAGGGGTACAGATAACACCATATTATCTATAGAGACCTACCAGAGGTACAGATAACACCATATTATCTATAGAGACCTACCAGAGGTACAGATAACACCATATTATCTATAGAGACCTACCAGAGGTACAGATAACACCATATTATCTATAGAGACCTACCAGGGGTACATATAACACCATATTATCTCTATAGAGACCTACCAGGGGTACAGATAAGACCATATTATCTATAGAGACCTACCAGGGGTACAGATAACACCATATTATCTATAGAGACCTACCAGAGGTACAGATAACACCATATTATCTATAGAGACCTACCAGGGGTACAGATAAGACCATATTATCTATAGAGACCTACCAGGGGTACAGATAACACCATATTATCTATAGAGACCTACCAGAGGTACAGATAACACCATATTATCTATAGAGACCTACCAGGGGTACAGATAACACCATATTATCTATAGAGACCTACCAGGGGTACAGATAACACCATATTATCTATAGAGACCTACCAGGGGTACAGATAACACCATATTATCTATAGAGACCTACCAGGGGTACAGATAACACCATATTATCTATAGAGACCTACCAGGGGTACATATAACACCATATTATCTATAGAGACCTACCAGAGGTACAGATAACACCATATTATCTATAGAGACCTACCAGGGGTACAGATAGCACCATATTATCTATAGAGACCTACCAGAGGTACAGATAAGACCATATTATCTATAGAGACCTACCAGAGGTACAGATAACACCATATTATCTATAGAGACCTACCAGGGGTTCAGATAACACCATATTATCTATAGAGACCTACCAGGGGTACAGATAACACCATATTATCTATAGAGACCTACCAGGGGTACAGATAACACCATATTATCTATAGAGACCTACCAGGGGTACAGATAACACCATATTATCTATAGAGACCTACCAGGGGTACAGATAACACCATATTATCTATAGAGACCTACCAGGGGTACAGATAACACCAAATTATCAGTAGAGACCTACCAGGGGTACAGATAACACCATATTATCTATAGAGACCTACCAGGGGTACAGATAACACCATATTATCTATAGAGACATACCAGGGGTACATATAACACCATATTATCTATAGAGACCTACCAGGGGTACAGATAACACCATATTATCTATAGAGACCTACCAGGGGTACAGATAACACCATATTATCTATAGAGACATACCAGGGGTACATATAACACCATATTATCTATAGAGACCTACCAGGGGTACAGATAACACCATATTATCTATAGAGACCTACCAGGGGTACAGATAACACCATATTATCTATAGAGACCTACCAGGGGTACAGATAACACCATATTATCTATAGAGACCTACCAGGGGTACAGATAACACCATATTATCTATAGAGACCTACCAGGGGTACAGATAACACCATATTATCTATAGAGACCTACCAGGGGTACAGATAACACCATATTATCTATAGAGACCTACCAGGGGTACAGATAACACCATATTATCTATAGAGACCTACCAGGGGTACAGATAACACCATATTATCTATAGAGACCTACCAGGGGTACAGATAACACCATATTATCTATAGAGACCTACCAGGGGTACAGATAACACCATATTATCTATAGAGACCTACCAGGGGTACAGATAACACCATATTATCTATAGAGACCTACCAGGGGTACAGATAACACCATATTATCTATAGAGACCTACCAGGGGTACAGATAACACCATATTATCTATAGAGACCTACCAGGGGTACAGATAACACCATATTATCTATAGAGACCTACCAGGGGTACAGATAACACCATATTATCTATAGAGACCTACCAGAGGTACAGATAACACCATATTATCTATAGAGACCTACCATGGGTACAGATAACACCATATTATCTATAGAGACCTACCAGGGGTACAGATAACACCATATTATCTATAGAGACCTACCAGGGATACAGATAACACCATATTATCTATAGAGACCTACCATGGGTACAGATAACACCATATTATCTATAGAGACCTACCAGGGGTACAGATAACACCATATTATCCCTATAGAGACGTACCAGGGGTACAGATAACACCATATTATCTATAGAGACCTACCAGGGGTACAGGTAACACCATATTATCTATAGAGACCTACCAGGGGTACATATAACACCATATTATCTATAGAGACCTACCAGGGGTACATATAACACCATATTATCTATAGAGACCTACCAGGGGTACAGATAACACCATATTATCTATAGAGACCTACCAGGGGTACATATAACACCATATTATCTATAGAGACCTACCAGGGGTACAGATAACACCATATTATCTATAGAGACCTACCAGGGGTACAGATAACACCATATTATCTATAGAGACCTACCAGGGGTACAGATAACACCATCTTATCTATAGAGACCTACCAGAGGTACAGATAACACCATATTATCTATAGAGACCTACCATGGGTACAGATAACACCATATTATCTATAGAGACCTACCAGGGGTACAGATAACACCATATTATCTATAGAGACCTACCAGGGGTACAGATAACACCATATTATCTATAGAGACATACCAGGGGTACAGATAACACCATATTATCTATAGAGACCTACCAGGGGTACAGATAACACCATATTATCTATAGAGACCTACCAGGGGTACAGATAACACCATATTATCTATAGAGACCTACCATGGGTACAGATAACACCATATTATCTATAGAGACCTACCAGGGGTACAGATAACACCATATTATCTATAGAGACCTACCAGGGGTACAGATAACACCATCTTATCTATAGAGACCTACCAGGGGTTCAGATAACACCATATTATCTATAGAGACCTACCAGAGGTACAGATAACACCATATTATCTATAGAGACCTACCATGGGTACAGATAACACCATATTATCTATAGAGACATACCAGGGGTACAGATAACACCATATTATCTATAGAGACCTACCAGGGGTTCAGATAACACCATATTATCTATAGAGACCTACCAGAGGTACAGATAACACCATATTATCTATAGAGACCTACCATGGGTACAGATAACACCATATTATCTATAGAGACATACCAGGGGTACAGATAACACCATATTATCTATAGAGACCTACCAGGGGTACAGATAACACCATATTATCTATAGAGACCTACCATGGGTACAGATAGCACCATATTATCTATAGAGACCTACCAGGGGTACAGATAACACCATATTATCTATAGAGACATACCAGGGGTACAGATAACACCATATTATCTATAGAGACCTACCAGGGGTACAGATAACACCATATTATCTATAGAGACCTACCAGGGGTACAGATAACACCATATTATCTATAGAGACCTACCAGGGGTACAGATAACACCATATTATCCCTATAGAGACCTACCAGAGGTACAGATAACACCATATTATCTATAGAGACCTACCAGGGGTACAGATAACACCATATTATCCCTATAGAGACCTACCAGAGGTACAGATAACACCATATTATCTATAGAGACCTACCAGGGGTACAGGTAACACCATATTATCTATAGAGACCTACCAGGGGTACAGATAACACCATATTATCTATAGAGACCTACCAGGGGTACAGATAACACCATATTATCTATAGAGACCTACCAGGGGTACAGATAACACCATATTATCTATAGAGACCTACCAGGGGTACAGATAACACCATATTATCCCTATAGAGACCTACCAGGGGTACAGATAACACCATATTATCTATAGAGACCTACCAGGGGTACAGATAACACCATATTATCTATAGAGACCTACCAGGGGTACAGATAAGACCATATTATCTATAGAGACCTACCAGGGGTACAGATAACACCATATTATCTATAGAGACCTACCAGGGGTACAGATAACACCATATTATCTATAGAGACCTACCAGGGGTACAGATAACACCATATTATCTATAGAGACCTACCAGAGGTACAGATAACACCATATTATCTATAGAGACCTACCAGGGGTACAGATAACACCATATTATCTATAGAGACCTACCAGAGGTACAGATAACACCATATTATCTATAGAGACCTACCAGAGGTACAGATAACACCATATTATCTATAGAGACCTACCAGGGGTACAGATAACACCATATTATCTATAGAGACCTACCAGAGGTACAGATAACACCATATTATCTATAGAGACCTACCAGGGGTACAGATAACACCATATTATCTATAGAGACCTACCAGAGGTACAGATAACACCATATTATCTATAGAGACCTACCAGGGGTACAGATAACACCATATTATCTATAGAGACCTACCAGAGGTAGAGATAACACCATATTATCTATAGAGACCTACCAGGGGTACAGATAACACCATATTATCTATAGAGACCTACCAGAGGTACAGATAACACCATATTATCTATAGAGACCTACCAGAGGTACAGATAACACCATATTATCTATAGAGACCTACCAGGGGTACAGCTAACACCATATTATCTATAGAGACCTACCAGGGGTACAGATAACACCATATTATCTATAGAGACCTACCAGGGGTACAGATAACACCATATTATCTATAGAGACCTACCAGGGGTACAGATAACACCATATTATCTATAGAGACCTACCAGGGGTACAGATAACACCATATTATCTATAGAGACCTACCAGGGGTACAGATAACACCATAGTATCTATAGAGACCTACCAGGGGTACAGATAACACCATATTATCTATAGAGACCTACCAGGGGTACAGATAACACCATATTATCTATAGAGACCTACCAGGGGTACAGATAGCACCATATTATCTATAGAGACCTACCATGGGTACAGATAGCACCATATTATCTATAGAGACCTACCAGGGGTACAGATAACACCATATTATCTATAGAGACCTACCAGGGGTACAGATAACACCATATTATCTATAGAGACATACCAGGGGTACAGATAACACCATATTATCTATAGAGACCTACCAGGGGTACAGATAACACCATATTATCTATAGAGACCTACCAGGGGTACAGATAACACCATATTATCTATAGAGACCTACCAGGGGTACAGATAACACCATATTATCTATAGAGACCTACCAGGGGTACAGATAACGCCATATTATCTATAGAGACCTACCAGAGGTACAGATAACACCATATTATCTATAGAGACCTACCAGAGGTACAGATAATACCATATTATCTATAGAGACCTACCAGGGGTACAGATAACACCATATTATCCCTATAGAGACGTACCAGAGGTACAGATAACACCATATTATCTATAGAGACCTACCAGGGGTACAGATAACACCATATTATCTATAGAGACCTACCAGGGGTACAGATAACACCATATTATCTATAGAGACCTACCAGAGGTACAGATAACACCATATTATCTATAGAGACCTACCAGGGGTACAGATAACACCATATTATCTATAGAGACCTACCAGGGGTACAGATAACACCATATTATCTATAGAGACCTACCAGAGGTACAGATAACACCATATTATCTATAGAGACCTACCAGAGGTACAGATAACACCATATTATCTATAGAGACCTACCAGGGGTACAGATAACACCATATTATCTCTATAGAGACCTACCAGGGGTACAGATAGCACCATATTATCTATAGAGACCTACCAGGGGTACAGATAACACCATATTATCTATAGAGACCTACCAGAGGTACAGATAACACCATATTATCTATAGAGACCTACCAGGGGTACAGATAACACCATATTATCTATAGAGACCTACCAGGGGTACAGATAACACCATATTATCTATAGAGACCTACCAGAGGTACAGATAGCACCATATTATCTATAGAGACCTACCAGGGGTACAGATAACACCATATTATCTATAGAGACCTACCAGGGGTACAGATAACACCATATTATCTATAGAGACCTACCAGGGGTACAGATAACACCATATTATCTATAGAGACCTACCAGGGGTACAGATAACACCATATTATCTATAGAGACATACCAGGGGTACAGATAACACCATATTATCTATAGAGACCTACCAGGGGTACAGATAACACCATATTATCTATAGAGACCTACCAGGGGTACAGATAGCACCATATTATCTATAGAGACCTACCAGGGGTTCAGATAACACCATATTATCTATAGAGACCTACCAGAGGTACAGATAACACCATATTATCTATAGAGACCTACCAGGGGTACAGATAACACCATATTATCTATAGAGACCTACCAGGGGTACAGATAACACCATATTATCTATAGAGACCTACCAGGGGTACAGATAACACCATATTATCTATAGAGACCTACCAGGGGTACAGATAACACCATATTATCTATAGAGACCTACCAGAGGTACAGATAACACCATATTATCTATAGAGACCTACCAGGGGTACAGATAACACCATATTATCTATAGAGACCTACCAGGGGTACAGATAACACCTTATTATCTATAGAGACCTACCAGGGGTACAGATAACACCATATTATCTATAGAGACCTACCAGGGGTACAGATAACACCATATTATCTATAGAGACCTACCAGGGGTACAGATAACACCATATTATCTATAGAGACCTACCAGAGGTACAGATAACACCATATTATCTATAGAGACCTACCAGGGGTTCAGATAACACCATATTATCTATAGAGACCTACCAGGGGTGCAGATAACACCATATTATCTATAGAGACCTACCAGGGGTACAGATAACACCATATTATCTATAGAGACCTACCAGGGGTACAGATAACACCATATTATCTATAGAGACCTACCAGGGGTACAGATAACACCATATTATCTATAGAGACCTACCAGGGGTTCAGATAACACCATATTATCTATAGAGACCTACCAGGGGTACAGATAACACCATATTATCTATAGAGACCTACCAGGGGTTCAGATAACACCATATTATCTATAGAGACCTACCAGGGGTGCAGATAACACCATATTATCTATAGAGACCTACCAGGGGTACAGATAACACCATATTATCTATAGAGACCTACCAGGGGTACAGATAACACCATATTATCTATAGAGACCTACCAGGGGTACAGATAACACCATATTATCTATAGAGACCTACCAGGGGTTCAGATAACACCATATTATCTATAGAGACCTACCAGGGGTACAGATAACACCATATTATCTATAGAGACCTACCAGAGGTACAGATAACACCATATTATCTATAGAGACCTACCAGGGGTACAGATAACACCATATTATCTATAGAGACCTACCAGGGGTACAGATAAGACCATATTATCTATAGAGACCTACCAGGGGTACAGATAACACCATATTATCTATAGAGACCTACCAGGGGTACAGATAACACCATATTATCTATAGAGACCTACCAGGGGTACAGATAAGACCATATTATCTATAGAGACCTACCAGGGGTTCAGATAACACCATATTATCTATAGAGACCTACCAGGGGTACAGATAACACCATATTATCTATAGAGACCTACCAGGGGTACAGATAACACCATATTATCCCTATAGAGACCTACCAGGGGTACAGATAACACCATATTATCTATAGAGACCTACCAGGGGTACAGATAACACCATATTATCTATAGAGACCTACCAGGGGTACAGATAACACCATATTATCTATAGAGACCTACCAGGGGTACAGATAACACCATATTATCTATAGAGACCTACCATGGGTACAGATAACACCATATTATCTATAGAGACCTACCAGAGGTACAGATAACACCATATTATCACTATAGAGACCTACCAGGGGTACAGATAACACCATATTATCTATAGAGACCTACCAGGGGTACATATAACACCATATTATCTATAGAGACCTACCAGGGGTACAGATAACACCATATTATCTATAGAGACCTACCAGGGGTACAGATAACACCATATTATCTATAGAGACCTACCAGGGGTACAGATAACACCATGCTCTCCACCGGTTGGTTCTTATCAAACAGCTGCAGCTCCTCGATGATGTGCATCTCCCCGTCGATCTCCACCGCCCGGTGCAGCCAGCCGTCATCTGGACATGAGACACATGTATGACAGAGGACATGTATGACAGAGAACATGTCAGCCAGCCGTCATCTAGACGTCACATGAGACACATGCAGGGACGTGACAACGTAGACATCAAAGGGGGCTTCAGCCCCTGCCCTTTTAACCCATTCTGACCCGAGATCAGATTCTAAAAATGTCTTCTACATCCTGACAGTTTTCCATTCTGACCTGAGATCAGATTCTAAAAATGTCTTCTATGTCAGTCGTTCTTCGATTTTCTAAAAAATAGCAGACCTACAAGCTCGTAGCGCGCCACTCGGTGGCGCGCTATGAGCTTGTAGATCTGCTATTTTTCAATAGCTAAAGCATAACATAATGCTAACACCAAAATGGGTTCCCGTTCAGAATGGGTTAAAACGACTGAGAGGTCTCGTGAACTCGAACACAGCATTTGACGCAGTTGAACTAATTTGTTTTCGATTAAATCCATGTCTGTCGCACGCCGCTATCTCCAGTAGATAAAGACTGCTGAGGTTGCGCCCCCGGAAAATAGCTGATCTATATACAAGCACTCAACTCGTCACAGTGCGACGACGCGTTGTAGATCTGCTATTTTCCGCTATTTCCCTAAAAAACAGCCATAGCTACATTTTGTACGTTTTTAGCCCAAGGAGTGTTTTTTTTTTGTGCAAAACTAATGCTTGGAATGGATTCAGAATCATGAAAACCCCCTAGTTTGACACATTATACTTAAAGCATAAGGATAGTTTGAAAGTTTTTTTACATTTTTCCCTGCCATAGGATGTTAATGTTAGGGTCCCAAGAAACCCCTATAAAAAGAATTGCCCAATACTAACAGCCGTTCAGCAAGTGGATTCATGAATATATATATGTATATAGACAATATTTTAGGCAAATAAAAAAGACTATATACCAAATTCCACCCCCACCAGAGTTGAAAAGACTTGTCTGATCGCTGATCAGAGAGATGGGTCTGTGTCCGCGGTGATCGCTGATCAGAGAGATGGGTCTGTGTCCGCGGTGATCACTGATCAGAGAGATGGGTCTGTGTCCGCGGTGATCACTGATCAGAGAGATGGGTCTGTGTCCGCGGTGATCGCTGATCAGAGAGATGGGTCTGTGTCCGCGGTGATCACTGATCAGAGAGATGGGTCTGTGTCCGCGGTGATCACTGATCAGAGAGATGGGTCTGTGTCCGCGGTGATCACTGATCAGAGAGATGGGTCTGTGTCCGCGGTGATCGCTGATCAGAGAGATGGGTCTGTGTCCGCGGTGATCGCTGATCAGAGAGATGGGTCTGTGTCCGCGGTGATCGCTGATCAGAGAGATGGGTCTGTGTCCGCGGTGATCACTGATCAGAGAGATGGGTCTGTGTCCGCGGTGATCACTGATCAGAGAGATGGGTCTGTGTCCGCGGTGATCACTGATCAGAGAGATGGGTCTGTGTCCGCGGTGATCGCTGATCAGAGAGATGGGTCTGTGTCCGCGGTGATCACTGATCAGAGAGATGGGTCTGTGTCCGCGGTGATCACTGATCAGAGAGATGGGTCTGTGTCCGCGGTGATCACTGATCAGAGAGATGGGTCTGTGTCCGCGGTGATCACTGATCAGAGAGATGGGTCTGTGTCCGCGGTGATCACTGATCAGAGAGATGGGTCTGTGTCCGCGGTGATCACTGATCATCACCGCGACGGACGTAACGGTGTAGTTTTCCAACCCTTTAATCAGACCAGTGTGTGTGTCCAGTGGAAAAACCTCGTATGAATCTGATCTCAGGTCAGAATGGGTTCATCAGACCAGTGTGTGTCCAGTGGAAAAACCTCGTATGAATCTGATCTCAGGTCAGAATGGGTTCATCAGACCAGTGTGTGTCCAGTGGAAAAACCTCGTATGAATCTGATCTCAGGTCAGAATGGGTTAATCAGACCAGTGTGTGTCCAGTGGAAAAACCTCGTATGAATCTGATCTCAGGTCAGAATGGGTTAATCAGACCAGTGTGTGTCCAGTGGAAAAACCTCGTATGAATCTGATCTCAGGTCAGAATGGGTTAAAAAAAACTACACTGCGGCGATATAACCTATCACCAAAAACTAGTATGTATGAGCCTTTAGAACGCCAGAGCGCCCCCTTCTGGTCAGGTGACTCACCGGTCCCCAGGAACAGAACGACGTAGACGTTGCGGTCGGCGGCCGTGGCCGCGTGCACGGCGATCTTCACGTAGTTGACGCTCCTCTTGAACAGCAGGGGGCGCCCTCCTCCCCCTCCCCCTCCCCCCCCCAGCGGCTGCACCTGGCCCGCCATCAGAGGGTGGCGTCGGGCGAACGTCAGCACCGCGTCCGGGAGGTCGCGTGACGAGTTGATGCCCTTTGACCTGTGGAGGTCAGTTATACACTGGGGGGGGGGGGGGGGGGGGGAGGGGAGGGAGGGAGGGAGGGGGGGGGGGGAGAGAGAGAGAGAGAGAGAGAGAGAGAGAGAGAGAGAATCTCAAGCAAACAAGATGTGGGAGGACCGAGAGGTGCAAGCATAGTCCAAATGGCATTTTTATTTTTTTCAATTTAGGTATATTCAGTGATTTCACTCAAAAAACCTTAGGTTTCGTTTTTGGCTGGGACCCAAAAGCCTTTCATCCAATCAGGATAGAGAGCCAAAAATGAAACCTAAGGTTTTTTGACCCCCAGGGGTTAACTGGGGACAGGGAGGAACTCCTTATATGGTCAGCACACTCTATAGTAGAGAGGATTATCACAACAAAACAAAAAAACAAGTGATATTTGAATTAAGTGAAATCACTGAATATACCTTTAAACACAATCAACGGCCAATGCCCCAGGAGGAGCTAAGCTTCAGTTCTCCCAAAACAATCACATTCAACTACTTCTCGGCCTTAAAGGCCATGAATGATTTCCGACACACTATGCTTTGGAATGGCTCAGAGTAATAATAATAATAATAATAAAACTGTATTTGTATAGCACCTTTCATGACATGAAATGCAGCTCAAAGTGCTTTACAGAACAATGGAGAATAAAAGAAAAGCAAGGCAACGACATTAAAAAACAAGCAGTAATGCAGTACAGTGAGGACATGAAAAATAAAAAATCAATTAAAGGCAATGTTGTAGAAGTGGGTCTTGAGCTGAGCTTTAAAAATAGAGAGTAGAGTAGAGTCCAGTGTTAAGTAACTAATCAATGGGTATTTAACTAGATCTAGTCAAAGGGACAGAGCCCTCAATACCTGTAGAACTACATCTCTGTACGGGTTGATTATCCATCCATTAAAGGACCACTTCACCACTTTCCAACCTATCTTCATATAATAGGTCCTCACTAATAATCATGAAAAAATTGCGCTTTTTCTTCTCTGTCTGTCTCATAGGAGGGCTATAGGAAAAATTCTGAATATTCTTATCTCGCCCCGTATCATTGAGGATGCGCTAGGACGTCCACCGACGACTAAGGCTCAGCTCGGTTCGAATCCTTATGTAGATCTGCTGTTTTTCAATAGCTAAAGCATAACATGATGCTAACACCAAAATGGGTTCCCGTTCAGAATGGGTTAAAGGACCAGCGCCATATATGTTTTTTTCTTATCAACATGATTTAGTTAAAAAAAAAAAAAAAAAAAACGGTTAGGAAGAAATTCCCCTTTAATGTTTGTTTTGAATGATGTCACTGAGGGGGTTTCTGTCTCAAACAAGTGCTCTGATTGGCCTGTGGAATGTGATGTAAGAGTCCACAAATCACATATATGACATCGGATGACCAGCAGATGTCACTGTTTCCATAGGATGACCATCAGATGTCACTGTTTCCATAGGATGACCAGCAGATGTCACTGCATGTTTCCATAGGATGACCAGCAGATGTCACTGCATGTTTCCATAGGATGACCAGCAGATGTCACTGCATGTTTCCATAGGATGACCAGCAGATGCCACTGCATGTTTCCATAGGATGACCAGCAGATGTCACTGCATGTTTCCATAGGATGACCAGCAGATGTCACTGCATGTTTCCATAGGATGACCAGCAGATGCCACTGCATGTTTCCATAGGATGACCAGCAGATGTCACTGCATGTTTCCATAGGATGACCAGCAGATGTCACTGCATGTTTCCAGGCCTGTTGAGAACTCACTGACATCATCAATATGACACCATCAACAAGGGACGTCCACAGGGAACATATCCTGTCTCGTTTTGTCTTCGTTGGCTGAGATGTTGTTTTGTTTTTTACGCTTCTTTGGTCACATGGCTGCCAGTTCCCACCTGATGTCGTGTGGGAGTTCTGATTGGTCCAGAGCGTACTGAGTAAATGCTAGCTTACATAAGATCTTAAGACTAGGACTCAAGTCTAAGATGTACAGCTCATCAGTGGGTGTGTTGTCACTCTGCTTGTATCCTCCGAAAAGGATGATACGATCTCCCACCATGCAACAGCTCATACTTTTCAATGGACCTGGTCCTTTCCCCTTGGGCTCAACCTTCTTCCAGGAGAAGGTCTCTGGACGGAACTTCCACACATCATTGAGGGGCTTACCGTTGCAGCCACCAAATATGTACAGCTCTCCATTGTAGGTAAAGGCTGAATGAAACCGGCGGCTTGCTGGGAGACACTGTGCAGAATGTGTGCTCAGCCAGTGGTTGGTCTCTGTGTCAAACACTCTGATGGTGTTGTAGCCCTGACCCCCACAGCCCCCAAATACAAACATCTTTGTCCCGATGATGGTAGCAGAGTGACCTGATGAAACAGGAGGTGGAGTTCCTCTGGTGTTGATTAAAGACCAGACCATTGTGGTGGTGTCCAACTTGTACATGTCATTAGTGACTCTAGTCTGGGTGTGTCCTCCATGGATAAACATGACATTCTCCAACACACAGGCTGAGTGGTCGTACCTCCTCTCTGGAACAGTGCCATAAACCCTGGGTTTGAACCATCTGTGGGCGTCCACATCAAATGCATAAAGCACATCTGCCATGTGCTTTATGCACATGGCAGAGGAAGGAACACCTCCCCAGATGTAGACTGTATCTTCAACCAACACAGCTGTGTGTCCCCAGCGCCTGGATGGAACCTCAAGGTGACCGTCTCCTCTTCCAGGACTCACTGGAGGTAACTTCTTCCAGCATAAAGACACTGTGTTGAAGACATGGACATCCATCTGTTCCATGTTGTTGAAGGTCCTTCCATGAAAGTTGCCTCCAAAGGAATAGACTTTGTTCCTCACTGCTACGGCAGCATGATAGACTCGCTTTGGTCCTCCTGCTTTGGAAACGGTCCAATACAACATCGCCTTGTCTGTCTGTCTGTCTGTGTCTGTCTGGTCGTACTGTCCCTCTGTCTTTCGTAGTCTCTCTCTCTCTCTCTCTCTCTCTCTCTCGTCTGCCAAGTTCAACACAGTGGATCATCTTATATATGTTCTGGTGTGAAATCACACGCAACACAAACCGTTGCCGTGCACGCCTTAACGACGGACAAAACACGATCAGTGACCGAAGACACTTCGCTCAGAATGTACGCGCTGTGTTTGTGTGTGTGTGTGTATGTGTGTGCGCGCGCACGTCACTCAGACACACAATATTCACAGAGAAACAACAACAAAAGGGACCCTAGAATATTGCGTGCATCGCCAAATTAGACGCCAGATTCTAGAGTTCCAGCTTGTGGATCTTCTACGTGTGATGCCTGTGTGTGATGCTGTGGTAAATGGTGCATTTACATAGCACCTTTATCCAAGGCGCTTTACAGAGATTGTGCATTACATTCACCCATTCATACACACATTCATACACCTTTACATAGATTGTGCATTACATTCACCCATTCATACACCGATTGCGGCGGAAGCCACGCAAGGCACCAACCAGCACATCAGGAGCAATTAGGGGTTCAGTGTCTTTGCCCAAGGACACTTCGACATGTAGACAGGAGGAGGAGGAGCCGGGATTCGAACCGCCGACCCACGGATCATTGGACGACCTGCTCTACCTCCTGAGCCACAGTCGCCCCTGTGTGATCAAGAAGGACAATTAATGTACATAATTCATAATTTAGCAGACGCTCTAAATCCAGAGCAATATACAGTATTAAGCTAGAACCAAAAGAAGATCACACCCGTGTGGAGTGAGTGGTGCAACTCCGTGTGGGCGTCGCCGGAGCATCCAGACCCACAGGACGGCCCGTGGACCGTCCATAGCATCCAGACCCACAGGATGGACCGCGGACCGGCCATAGCATCCAGACCCACAGGATGGACCGCGGACCGGCCATAGCATCCAGACCCACAGGATCGCACGCGGACCGTCCATAACATCCAGACCCACAGGATGGCATGCGGACCGTCCATAGCATCCAGACCCACAGGATGGACCGCGGACCGTCCATAGCATCCAGACCCACAGGATGGACCGCGGACCGGCCAGAACATCCAGACCCACAGGATGGAACGCGGACCGTCCATAACATCCAGACCCACAGGACGGCCCGCGGACCGACCAGAACATCCAGACCCACAGGATCGCACGCGGACCGTCCATAACATCCAGACCCACAGGATCGCACGCGGACCGTCCATAACATCCAGACCCACAGGACGGCACGCGGACCGCCCAGAACATCCAGACCCACAGGACGGCACGCGGACCGGCCATAACATCCAGACCCACAGGACGGCACGCGGACCGCCCAGAACATCCAGACCCACAGGATGGAACGCGGACCGACCAGAACATCCAGACCCACAGGACGGCCCGCGGACCGACCATAACATCCAGACCCACAGGACGGCACACGGACCGACCAGAACATCCAGACCCACAGGACGGCACGCGGACCGTCCAGAACATCCAGACCCACAAGATGGCCCGGGACCGCCCAGGGTCCCGGCCCGCCCGCCCCGCGTCCAACGTCGGAAATGAACGTAAAGAGGAGTTTCGCACAAGATGTTTTCTTATCCATTCGTCATTAAAAAAAGAAAAGAAAAAAAACAACAACATGCCGAGCGTTCCATACCAAATTAGCGGATTTACCGTCCGGGTGGATCAACCGCTGGAACTCGTATTCAGGTTAGTCCGTCTGTTGTAGCAGTGGCGTGCACAGACATTTAGAGGGGCAGGTGCTCAAGTAGATAGCGCGCCACCGAGTGGCGCGCTACGAGCTTGTAGGTCTGCTATTTTTCTTTAATCGAAGAACCACTGACATAGAAACATAGCTTTAGATTGTGGGGGGCCTAAATAATATAGTAGAAGCGTTTTTTTTATCAAGATTTGATCAATGTCACCGCATGGTCCACACACTACAAATTAAGAAAAATAAATAAAACATTTTTTTTAATTTTCTTTTAAGAGCAAAATTGCCAATGTCTATCTGTGCACGCCACTGCACGCACGCACATAAGCTCTTTGTTGTCTTCTATCCTCCTGATGTGGACAAATACATAAACAATCAACGATGTGGTTTTTCAACAGGAAAGGACGCTGCACATGTATCTGACGTCGTGGTGAAGGAATGAAAGTTACTCGTTCATTTATTTTCTTTTTGAGCGGTGCCAAGCGCTCCCAAGCACTGACCGACTGAGTGCGTATGTCTTCCGTCTGTCCGTCTGTCTGTCTCAGTTCTACCTATATTCACCCCATGGTGTGTCTGTCTGTATGTCTGTCTGAGCACGACCTATTGACCCCTGCAGGTGATGCTGATTGTGGAATGCTCTTTGGCCACTCAGAATAGCCAAATGGCATTGATCACGCCTCAAGGTCTTTAGTTTAATCAAGTTAGGTAATAAGACCTGGTACTTAAGACACGCAAAATGCAGCCCTATGACTCCAAAGCACCGCTCA
Source organism: Protomyctophum parallelum (assembly GCF_964188405.1). Classification (NCBI taxonomy): domain Eukaryota; kingdom Metazoa; phylum Chordata; class Actinopteri; order Myctophiformes; family Myctophidae; genus Protomyctophum; species Protomyctophum parallelum. The sequence continues at coordinate 43,417,960 of NC_139719.1, forward strand.
CTCCACACTATGACTGTCAGAGCACCGCTCACTCCACACTATGACTGTCAAAGCACCGCTCACTCCACATTATGACTGTCAGAGCACCGCTCACTCCACACTATGACTGTCAGAGCACCGCTCACTCCACACTATGACTGTCAGAGCACCGCTCACTCCACACTATGACTGTCAAAGCACCGCTCACTCCACATTATGACTGTCAGAGCACCGCTCACTCCACACTATGACTGTCAAAGCACCGCTCACTCCACATTATGACTGTCAGAGCACCGCTCACTCCACACTATGACTGTCAAAGCACCGCTCACTCCACATTATGACTGTCAAAGCACCGCTCACTCCACATTATGACTGTCAAAGCATCGCTCACTCCACATTATGACTGTCAAAGCACCGCTCACTCCACATTATGACTGTCAGAGCACCGCTCACTCCACATTATGACTGTCAAAGCACCGCTCACTCCACATTATGACTGTCAGAGCACCGCTCACTCCACATTATGACTGTCAAAGCACCGCTCACTCCACATTATGACTGTCAACGCACCGCTCACTCCACATTATGACTGTCAAAGCACCGCTCACTCCACATTATGACTGTCAAAGCACCGCTCACTCCACATTATGACTGTCAAAGCACCGCTCACTCCACACTATGACTGTCAAAGCACCGCTCACTCCACACTATGACTGTCAGAGCACCGCTCACTCCACATTATGACTGTCAGAGCACCGCTCACTCCACATTATGACTGTCAAAGCACCGCTCACTCCACACTATGACTGTCAAAGCACCGCTCACTCCACATTATGACTGTCAAAGCACCGCTCACTCCACACTATGACTGTCAGAGCACCGCTCACTCCACACTATGACTGTCAGAGCACCGCTCACTCCACATTATGACTGTCAGAGCACCGCTCACTCCACACTATGACTGTCAGAGCACCGCTCACTCCACACTATGACTGTCAAAGCACCGCTCACTCCACATTATGACTGTCAGAGCACCGCTCACTCCACACTATGACTGTCAAAGCACCGCTCACTCCACACTATGACTGTCAAAGCACCGCTCACTCCACATTATGACTGTCAACGCACCGCTCACTACACATTATGACTGTCAAAGCACCGCTCACTCCACACTATGACTGTCAAAGCACCGCTCACTCCACATTATGACTGTCAAAGCACCGCTCACTCCACATTATGACTGTCAGAGCACCGCTCACTCCACATTATGACTGTCAACGCACCGCTCACTCCACATTATGACTGTCAACGCACCGCTCACTCCACATTATGACTGTCAAAGCACCGCTCACTCCACATTATGACTGTCAGAGCACCGCTCACTCCACATTATGACTGTCAAAGCACCGCTCACTCCACATTATGACTGTCAGAGCACCGCTCACTCCACATTATGACTGTCAAAGCACCGCTCACTCCACATTATGACTGTCAAAGCACCGCTCACTCCACATTATGACTGTCAACGCACCGCTCACTCCACATTATGACTGTCAGAGCACCGCTCACTCCACACTATGACTGTCAGAGCACCGCTCACTCCACATTATGACTGTCAAAGCACCGCTCACTCCACATTATGACTGTCAACGCACCGCTCACTCCACACTATGACTGTCAGAGCACCGCTCACTCCACACTATGACTGTCAAAGCACCGCTCACTCCACATTATGACTGTCAACGCACCGCTCACTCCACATTATGACTGTCAGAGCACCGCTCACTCCACATTATGACTGTCAAAGCACCGCTCACTCCACACTATGACTGTCAGAGCACCGCTCACTCCACACTATGACTGTCAAAGCACCGCTCACTCCACATTATGACTGTCAGAGCACCGCTCACTCCACATTATGACTGTCAGAGCACCGCTCACTCCACACTATGACTGTCAAAGCACCGCTCACTCCACACTATGACTGTCAAAGCACCGCTCACTCCACACTATGACTGTCAAAGCACCGCTCACTCCACATTATGACTGTCAAAGCACCGCTCACTCCACATTATGACTGTCAGAGCACCGCTCACTCCACATTATGACTGTCAAAGCACCGCTCACTCCACATTATGACTGTCAACGCACCGCTCACTCCACATTATGACTGTCAAAGCACCGCTCACTCCACATTATGACTGTCAAAGCACCGCTCACTCCACATTATGACTGTCAAAGCACCGCTCACTCCACACTATGACTGTCAGAGCACCGCTCACTCCACATTATGACTGTCAAAGCACCGCTCACTCCACACTATGACTGTCAAAGCACCGCTCACTCCACATTATGACTGTCAAAGCACCGCTCACTCCACACTATGACTGTCAACGCACCGCTCACTCCACACTATGACTGTCAAAGCACCGCTCACTCCACACTATGACTGTCAAAGCACCGCTCACTCCACATTATGACTGTCAAAGCACCGCTCACTCCACATTATGACTGTCAAAGCACCGCTCACTCCACATTATGACTGTCAGAGCACCGCTCACTCCACACTATGACTGTCAAAGCACCGCTCACTCCACACTATGACTGTCAAAGCACCGCTCACTCCACATTATGACTGTCAACGCACCGCTCACTCCACATTATGACCCCAAAGCACCGCTCACTCCACACTATGACTGTCAAAGCACCGCTCACTCCACATTATGACTGTCAAAGCACCGCTCACTCCACATTATGACCCCAAAGCACCGCTCACTCCACATTATGACTGTCAAAGCACCGCTCACTCCACATTATGACTGTCAGAGCACCGCTCACTCCACACTATGACTGTCAGAGCACCGCTCACTCCACATTATGACTGTCAAAGCACCGCTCACTCCACACTATGACTGTCAACGCACCGCTCACTCCACATTATGACTGTCAAAGCACCGCTCACTCCACATTATGACTGTCAAAGCACCGCTCACTCCACATTATGACTGTCAGAGCACCGCTCACTCCACACTATGACTGTCAAAGCACCGCTCACTCCACATTATGACTGTCAGAGCACCGCTCACTCCACACTATGACTGTCAAAGCACCGCTCACTCCACATTATGACTGTCAGAGCACCGCTCACTCCACACTATGACTGTCAACGCACCGCTCACTCCACATTATGACTGTCAAAGCACCGCTCACTCCACACTATGACTGTCAAAGCACCGCTCACTCCACACTATGACTGTCAGAGCACCGCTCACTCCACATTATGACTGTCAAAGCACCGCTCACTCCACATTATGACTGTCAAAGCACCGCTCACTCCACATTATGACTGTCAAAGCACCGCTCACTCCACACTATGACTGTCAGAGCACCGCTCACTCCACACTATGACTGTCAAAGCACTGCTCACTCCACACTATGACTGTCAGAGCACCGCTCACTCCACACTATGACTGTCAAAGCACCGCTCACTCCACATTATGACTGTCAACGCACCGCTCACTCCACATTATGACTGTCAAAGCACCGCTCACTCCACATTATGACTGTCAGAGCACCGCTCACTCCACATTATGACTGTCAGAGCACCGCTCACTCCACATTATGACTGTCAAAGCACCGCTCACTCCACATTATGACTGTCAGAGCACCGCTCACTCCACATTATGACTGTCAAAGCACCGCTCACTCCACATTATGACTGTCAAAGCACCGCTCACTCCACATTATGACTGTCAACGCACCGCTCACTCCACATTATGACTGTCAGAGCACCGCTCACTCCACACTATGACTGTCAAAGCACCGCTCACTCCACATTATGACTGTCAGAGCACCGCTCACTCCACACTATGACTGTCAGAGCACCGCTCACTCCACATTATGACTGTCAGAGAATCGCTCACTCCACACTATGACTGTCAAAGCACCGCTCACTCCACATTATGACTGTCAAAGCACCGCTCACTCCACATTATGACTGTCAGAGCACCGCTCACTCCACACTATGACTGTCAGAGCACCGCTCACTCCACATTATGACTGTCAGAGAATCGCTCACTCCACACTATGACTGTCAAAGCACCGCTCACTCCACATTATGACTGTCAAAGCACCGCTCACTCCACATTATGACTGTCAGAGAATCGCTCACTCCACACTATGACTGTCAGAGCACCGCTCACTCCACACTATGACTGTCAAAGCACCGCTCACTCCACATTATGACTGTCAAAGCACCGCTCACTCCACACTATGACTGTCAAAGCATCGCTCACTCCACATTATGGTGTGACTTCTTATTTTTATTAAGATGAGCTGTTGGTGTGGGATGTGACTTCAGTCTAAATCGAGCCTTACAGATACCAGGTCTGGGGTCAGATGTTACTCACAGAGACCAGGTCTGGGGTCAGATGTTACAGGTCTGGGGTCAGGTGTTACTCACAGAGACCAGGTCTGGGGTCAGATGTTACAGGTCCGGGGTCAGATGTTACAGGTCTGGGGTCAGATGTTACTCACAGAGACCAGGTCTGGGGTCAGATGTTACTCACAGAGACCAGGTCTGGGGTCAGCTGTTACAGGTCTGGGGTCAGATGTTACTCACAGAGCCAGGTCTGGGGTCAGATGTTACAGGTCTGGGGTCAGATGTTACTCACAGAGCCAGGTCTGGGGTCAGATGTTACTCACAGAGCCAGGCCTGGGGTCAGATGTTACTCACAGAGCCAGGTCTGGGGTCAGATGTTACTCACAGAGCCAGGTCTGGGGTCAGATGTTACTCACAGAGCCAGGTCTGGGGTCAGATGTTACTCACAGAGCCAGGTCTGGGGTCAGATGTTACTCACAGAGCCAGGTCTGGGGTCAGGTGTTACAGGTCTGGGGTCAGGTGTTACTCACAGAGACCAGGTCTGGGGTCAGGTGTTACAGGTCTGGGGTCAGATGTTATACTCACAGAGCCAGGTCTGGGGTCAGATGTTACTCACAGAGCCAGGTCTGGGGTCAGGTGTTACTCACAGAGCCAGGTCTGGGGTCAGGTGTTACTCACAGAGCCAGGTCTGGGGTCAGGTGTTACAGGTCTGGGGTCAGGTGTTACTCACAGAGCCAGGTCTGGGGTCAGGTGTTACAGGTCTGGGGTCAGGTGTTACAGGTCTGGGGTCAGGTGTTACTCACAGAGCCAGGTCTGGGGTCAGGTGTTACTCACAGAGACCAGGTCTGGGGTCAGGTGTTACTCACAGAGCCAGGTCTGGGGTCAGGTGTTACTCACAGAGCCAGGTCTGGGGTCAGGGAGCTTCCCAGAGTACTCCCTCCACTTGTTGTCCTGGACCTCCATGAAGGAGCCCTCGAAGGCCTTCTGGATGTCCGTGAAGGAGTAGCGGCAGACCGCCGACGCCTTGATGTTCCTCCTGGAAGAAGAGACCACATGGTGAACGGTGCGTTTATACAGCGCCTTTATCCCAAGGTGTTTGGGCCATCATGGCCCATAGCACTTACCCTATATACCCCCTTAGATAGCATTTCTGTAGACTTAGATAGCATTTGATACAGACTTATAGCATGTTATGTAGACGGCACTATGATTGCATTGTATGTAGACAGCACTATAATTGCATTGTATGTAGTCATAGCACATCAGAGTACATTATGTAACGGTGGCAATACGTCCTTCTACGTAGTCCAACAAAACATTTCAACAAGATAGCGATCGAACCAGTGCTGGTTGTCTCGTTAGAACCCGCGGGTTCTCAGTGGTGTTCCGATCCGAACTTCACCTCGGATGCCCTGAAACTTGGAACACGATGCTACTATCTGGGTTCTTTAAACTTAGAACACGATGCTACTATCTGGGTTCTTTAAACTTAGAACACGATGCTACTATCTGGGTTCTTTAAACTTAGAACACGATGCTACTATCTGGGTTCTTTAAACTTAGAACACGATGCTACTATCTGGGTTCTTTCATTATGAAACTTAGAACACGATGCTACTATCTGGGTTCTTTCATTATGAAACTTAGAACACGATGCTACTATCTGGGTTCTTTCATTATGGTTCATTAGAACACGATGCTACTATCTGGGTTCTTTCATTATGAAACTTAGAACACGATGCTACTATCTGGGTTCTTTCATTATGAAACTTAGAACACGATGCTACTATCTGGGTTCTTTCATTATGAAACTTAGAACACGATGCTACCATCTGGGTTCTTTCATTATGGTTCACTAGAACACGATGCTACTATCTGGGTTCTTTCATTATGGTTCACTAGAACACGATGCTACCATCTGGGTTCTTTCATTATGGTTCACTAGAACACGATGCTACCATCTGGGTTCTTTCATTATGAAACTTAGAACACGATGCTACTATCTGGGTTCTTTCATTATGGTTCACTAGAACACGATGCTACTATCTGGGTTCTTTCATTATGGTTCACTAGAACACGATGCTACCATCTGGGTTCTTTCATTATGAAACTTAGAACACGATGCTACTATCTGGGTTATTTCATTATGGTTCACTAGATGTGTGTCATGATGACGACGATGCCAGGCAACTGGAGTACGTATCGCCATGACGATGCCTGGCGTGTGAACCCATATATGAGGTTTCTACATTAGTCTGATGTCAGCGCTGCGTGGATATCGCTGTTGTCTGAACGTGTGCGTTCTAATTTTTAAACACCAGAGGGAGTTCAACGAGCTCGTTCCTGGCGACAACACAGTGAGCCAACACCAGGATGGAAAGAAAAAACGTCGGCCTCGACATACCTTACAAGGACAAGCATTAAATGTAGTCGCATTAGTGGTGGTAGAAGATCGAATCCTCTGTTCAGTCAGTGTGTTCATAGGGGTCGAGACCGACAATATCCTTGATTTTGTTGAGGTAACGCTCCTTTTCCTCAAAGTTAAGCTTGTCCTTGTAAGCAAGGTATGTCGAGGCCGACGTTTTTTCTTTCCATCCTGGTGTTGGCTCACTGTGTTGTCGCCAGGAACGAGCTCGTTGAACTCCCTCTGGTGTTTTAAAAAGTAGAACGCACACGGATGGCCGCTGACTGTAAACAAACGAGAAATGCCTGCCAACATGGCGGCCGCTACCACGTGACACATATGTTAACGCCCCCTCCGGGAGATTTTGGTGGACCCTATAGAGCAGGGATGTCAAACTCAAATACACAGTGGGCCAAAATAAAGAAATTGGTACAAGTCGAGGGCCGGACTGTGTTTCAACACACGGGCCATTTTTGTGTAGAGGTGTAGCTGAAAGTCGACCACAAGTGATATACTTTCACTGCTGATCAATAGTGAAGAGAAGACGCTTGCGCTTGCGGGCCCTCGATACGTGACAATGCACTCGCAGTGCATTGTGGGACTTGTAGTATTGTGGTGGTCCGTGCAATATACCAGAGGGCCAGTTCTAATACTAATTAAATATCATCCCGCGGGCCAAAGAAAATTCATTCACGGGCCTGATTTGGCCCCCCGGGCCTTGAGTTTGACATATATGCTATAGAGCGTCCCCAGAGAAGAGAGAGAGAGAGAGAGAGAGAGAGAGAGAGAGAGAGAGAGAGAGAGAGACAGAGAGAGAGAGAGAGAGACAGAGAGAGAGAGAGAGAGAGAGAGAGAGAGAGAGAGAGAGAGAGAGAGAGAGAGAGAGAGAGAGACAGAGAGAGAGAGAGAGAGACAGAGAGAGAGAGAGAGAGAGAGAGAGAGAGAGAGAGACGACAGAGAGAGAGACAGAGAGAGAGAGCGTCTACCTTTCTATGTCTATGGGCTAGATGACTCGCCCCCGGTACAGGCCAATGGAAAGCGACGTCGCCACATGGCGGCCATCTTGCTACAGTCGGCTCACTCACTCATAACATTGGTGATGGTGCGTGTACTTTTTGTCAGGTGAAACCGCCTGACAAACGAAAGCTCATGAATGAACTATAGTTAAATAACCACAAACTTGCTACATTTTCAACCGATTTTCAAGCGGCTTTGGTTTGGTATAAACGTCAGATGATACTGCAGAGCTACTTATTATAGTGGCCTTTCATATAAAACACATTAGGCAGACAGGCACGTTGATAATAACGTTTGTGATAAACCAAACCGTTTGTAAAAGAGAGAAATGAGAGTTTTGTTTGAGCAGATCACCAGCTACCACGGGACGAATCTGAAACGTTGACTGTCGAAAGATGGCCGCCGGCGAACTGCACTGTAGACCACGCCTTGTGCCATCTAGCCTTTATATATATATATATATATATATATATATATATATATATATATATATATATATATATATATATATATTAATGCTGTCAAAGTTAACGCGTTATTAATGCATTAACGCAACACCTTATTAACCGCTTATTAAGAGAAAATGGGCAAGCCATAAAATAATGCACGCCATTTTCATAATGTGGCCCACATGTTCAGCTATTTGAGTATCCCTGGTTTACTGTGTCAGAAAAGGACACCAAACTCACAGTTTGCAAGGTGTGTGATTTCACGACGCTGTGATCGGTATCGGCAGTTACTGCTTCCAGTGATCGGTCCCAAAAAACCAGATTGGAGCATTTCTACAATACACCGTTTTCTTTCAGTTCAACAATGAATTTAAAGCAAAAAGGTTTTCGCGATTAATTGCGATTAATCGCGCGATTAACTACACAAATCATGCGATTAATCGCGATTAAAATTTTTAATCGCCTGACAGCACTAATATATATATATATATATATATATATATATATATATATATATTAGTGTGTGCCTACCTGTGGAAGATCCTTAGGAAGGATGAGGGAGGAGTTAGTGAGGGAAAGGGGGAAAAAAACGGATGGTATAAAGAGACGAGTTGGATGTACAGTACAGTACAGTACAGTACAGTACAGTACAGTACAGTACAGTACAGTACAGTACAGTACAGTACAGTACAGTACAGTACAGTACAGTACAGTACAGTACAGTCGCACACTAAACAAAACATTATGTGAAAGTCATACGCTTCCACAGAAACATAATATGACCAAGTAAAGTCCAGACATCAACACATCTACCCACAGAAACAGCTCACGTCTCCTATTACCACCAGGGGGTGCTCACGTCTCTTAACCAAGTCTGACCTGAGATCAGATTTTTCAAAAATAGCAGACCTACAAGCTCGTAGCGCGCCACTCGGTGGCGCGCTATGAGCTTGTAGATCTGCTATTTTTCAATAGCTTAAAGCATGACATGATGCCATGAACACCAAAATGGGTTCCCCCCGTTCAGAATGGGTTAATAATGCCACCAGGAGGGGGTGCTCACGTCTCTTATAACCACCAGGGGGTGCTCACGTCTCTTATAACCACCAGGGGGTGCTCACGTCTCTTATAACCACCAGGGGGTGCTCACGTCTCTTACCACTCCAGGCCGAAGACGCCGTACAGCGTGCTGGCGGCGTGTGCGCTCGCTCCTCCTTCCCCCCCCGGGGGGAGCACGAAGACGCTGCGGAGGATGTTGAGGTGGATCTGGTAGTCGGGGACGGAGCACACCATCCTGGCCTTCAGGAAGGACGTCCACCGCCTCTGGAGAGTCCGCTGGCCGCCCCAGTCCCCCTGCATGAGCACACACACACACACGCACACACACACGCACACGCACACACACGCACACACGCACACACACGCGCACACACACGCGCACGCGCACACGCACACGCACACACACATTTGAATTATTTTATTTGGATCTGCACAAGAGGCGTAATACAATGGACCCAAACACTGATCAGAATTAGGTTATACATTATATGGTCCAACCAGATATAGCTGCTGCACATGCTTAACACACAGAGGGAAAAGAAGGGAGAAAAAAAATATATATATATATATATATATATATATATATATAGCACATTGTTTACATACTATTACTTGACACTACTAGACAGGATGTTTGTTTTGTTTTGTTTTTTCTTAAGCCACCTAGGGATAAATGAAACAACGCCTTCTCCAGACAGACAGGCTGCCCATAGTAGCTGAGACAGTATTTAGCCAGCTTTTTTGCATTTGTTTTTAACAATCCACCCAATTGCAGACCCCTGAGCACAAGTTTATGGACATGGCCCAGACTTCCAAATACAAGGACAATAAGTTGACAGGTATATCCCAAGGCCATAATACGTTCCACCAGAAGCTGATATTTCATAAGTTTGGATGTAAAGCAAGCACACACACACACACACACACACACACACACACACACACACACACACACACACACACACACACACACACACACACACACACACACACACACACACACACACACACACACACACACACACACACACACACACACACACACACACACACACACATTTTTGGACGTATGAGTTTTCCACCCGACAGAGACGTGTTCTGTACCAGGAAGCACAGCTGCAGAGAGAAGATCTCTTAGATTCTCAGAGTTCTTCTCTGTGTCGTACAGGATTGGAACACGTTCACACATGACTCACAACTGTAATATATATACCCACAGTTTACAGTAAGTGTGAATGAACAGGATTTTAAATGGAGTCAAAGGGTGCAGGTGAAGAACAGCTGCACTAATTGGCGTCGTTAAGACGTGCATGGAAACAGTTTGTGTTGTGTGTGATTTCAAGTTCACACCATAATATATAAGATGATGAACTGTGTTGAAAGTTACAGTAGACGTTACAGTAAGTTCTGCTGAATTCTGCTGAATGTCTTCTAAATCAGCTTTATGGAGAAAAAACCTCATGATTCTATCAGTGGTTCTCAAACTTCTTCACGTCAAGGACCCCCAAAATCACATGTATTTGGCCGCCGACCACCATCTCATAATATCTTGTTCCAGCAGGGACGCCCAAGAAACAAAGATTTGTGTTAAACATGTTTGCGTGAAAATATAATATATATTCAAGGATTTGTAACAAAAACAAAAAAAACACGATAAAGAATGCAGAGCTACAAGTTCAAAGCGTGGCACGAAATGACGTGCTATGAACTTGTAGATCTGCTATTTTTAAATAGTAAAAATAAAATCTAAAATGACACAGATGCTTTCCCGTTTGAATGGGTGTGGCTCTTTGAGTGGCAGGTATTAATTGTTTACGTAATTCATCTGCCAGTGTTTACAGTGTTTACAGTGTTTACAGTGTTTTTACTTTCATTTTTTTTAAGAGCCGTTGAAGGCGCGATGTGTCCAGGATGTAAACAAAGCCGCAATCAATCAATCAATCAATCCATCAATCAATCAATCAATCAATCGCCTGATGGAGGGGAAAGGTACTGGTCGGAATAACGTGTTCCTTCCACGTGCTACGTTTGGCCGGGGAAACTCTCCCCTGTCAGGTGCAAAGAAACAGCTTGGACTCCTCATGCATAGGAGGAGGCATGAGGGCAGTCCACTTCCCCCCCCCCCCCCAGGTTGGCAGAGGAAGTGCAGCCCAGGATTACATTAGATAATTGACACTGACTGGGTGAAAAAAACTGGGTTGCAAAATCGTTGGATTCAAATTATAGAAAAAAAATCAACCAATCAACCAATCAATCAATATAAATAGTTTGGACTCAGGGTCAGATGCATTTCCAGTTCTCCAGAACCAGCACAGAGCCCGGGCTCTGGACCCGATCACCCCTAGATCTCCATATATGGATCTGACCTGTTCTGACATAACAACACTCCATATTTGGGCATGCCTGACACAGAACTCCATATATAGGAATAAAGGGACACCGATACAGAAATCTCCATATATGGGTCTGAAAAAGGGACACAGACAGATGGGTGGAACGGGTACTCTGACACGGGTACAACGGGTACTCTGACACGGGTACAACGGGTACTCTGACACGGGTACTCTGACACGGGTACAACGGGCATCGCATAGCCGGGTGGGGAATGGATCTTCAACTTTCATCGTTACCGATTCGTTACGCACATTTTTGGACGTATGAGTTTTCCACCCGACAGAGACGTGTTCTGTACCAGGAAGCACAGCTGCAGAGAGAAGATCTCTTAGATTCTCAGAGTTCTTCTCTGTGTCGTACAGGATTGGAACACGTTCACACATGACTCACAACTGTAATATATATACCCACAGTTTACAGTAAGTGTGAATGAACAGGATTTGAAATGGAGTCAAAGGGTAAAGGTGAAGAACAGCTGCACTAATTGGCGTCGTTAAGACGTGCATGGAAACAGTTTGTGTTGTGTGTGATTTCAAGTTCACACCATAATATATAAGATGATGAACTGTGTTGAAAGTTACAGTAGACGTTACAGTAAGTTACAGTAGAAGTTACAGTAAGTTACAGTAGACGTTACAGTAAGTTACAGTAGTTACAGTAAGTTATAGTAGACGTTGAGGGAGAGAACGAGAACAAGACAGACAGACAGACAGACAGACAGACAGACAGACAGACAGACAGACAGACAGACAGACAGACAGACAGACAGACAGACAGACAGACAGACAGAGAAAGTGATGTTTTCTTGGACCGTTTCCAAAGCAGGAGGACCAAAGCGAGCATATCATGCATCTGTAGCAGTGAGGAACCAGCTGTATTCCTTTGGAGGCTACTGTGATGGATGGAAATACAACAAGGATCAGATGGATGTCCATGTCTTCAACACAATGTCTTTATGCTGGAAGAAGTTACCTCCAGTGAGTCCTGGAAGAGGACGCGGTCACCTTGAGGTTCCATCCATGCGCTATGGACACACAGCTGTGCTGGTAGAAGATACAGTCTACATCTGGGGAGGCCGCTGGGAAGAGGAGTACTACAATGAGCTTTATGCATTTGATGTGGACGCCCACATGTGGTTGAAACCCAGAAGGGTTTCTGGAGCTGTTCCAGAGGAGAGGTGGAGCCACTCAGCCTGTGTGTTGGGGGAGGACATGTTTATCCATGGAGGAGACACCAAGCTGACTAGATACACTAATGACATGTACAAGTTGAACACCAGCACGATGGTCTGGACTTTAATGAACACCAGAGGAACTCCACCTCCTGCTTCAGCATATCACTCTGCTACCATCATTGGGACAAAGATGTTTGTATTCGGGGCCTACCACAGCACCATCAGAGTGTTTGACACAGAGACCGACCTCTGGATGAGCACACCTTCTGCACAGCTTCTTCCAGAAAGACATGGAGCTCATTCAGCCTTTACCTACAATGGAGAACTGTACATATTTGGTGGCTGGAACGGTAACCAGAGCTTCAATGATCTGTGGAAATTCAGTCCAGAGACCTTCTCCTGGAAGAAGGTTGAGCCCAAAGGGAAAGGCCCGGGTCCAATGGCTGGTATGTGCTGTTGCATTGTGGGAGAACGCATCATCTTCTTTGGAGGATACAAACACCACAAACGCTCAGGTCGCATATATCTCATACTCACTGATGAGCTGTACGTCTTAGACTTGAGTCCTAGCCTGAAGACATTATGCAAGCTAGCGGTTATTCAGTACGATCTGGATCAGTCTGAACTCCCACACGACATCAGGTGGGAACTGGTAGCCATGACAACCAACAGTGTGCTCACTGCCAACAAGGTCACGAAGAGAAGGAAAAACAGAAAACATTGAGTCAACTAAACCAGACGCTGTGGCTTCCATGTGACCGGCCTATGACATCACTACTATGACACCCAAAAGGAAAGAAAAGAAAAGATGATCTACAAGCTCACAGTGTGCAGCATTGCATATCAATGTGGGGTTTGAGAAGCACTACAGATCAGTGGTTGTTTGGCTCAAGTCAACCGTGTGAATAACTTTATCGTCCACGGCACCCTGAATGACATTCTTACTTTATAGAGCCGTAACCGCCCATTCTGCTGAATGTCTTCTAAATCAGCTTTATGGAGAAAAAACCTCATGATTCTATCAGTGGTTCTCAAACTTCTTCACGTCAAGGACCCCCAAAATCACATGTATTTGGCCGCCGACCACCATCTCATAATATCTTGTTCCAGCAGGGACGCCCAAGAAACAAAGATTTGAGTTAAACATGTTTGCGTGAAAATATAATATATATTCAAGGATTTGCAACAACAACAAAAAATCACGATAAAGAATGCAGAGCTACAAGTTCAAAGATAAAGAATGCAGAGCTACAAGTTCAAAGATAAAGAATGCAGAGCTGGCCCAGGCCGTAGCGTAACGGTCTGGGCACCGGACTGGTAATCCAGTCGCAGTGTGCCGCGGGTTCGACTCCCGGACCCGACACGGCCTTTACTGCATGTCATCCCCCCATCTCTCTCCCGTTTCCTGTCAGCCTACTGTCTGTCCCTTCAAAAATCAATAAAAAAAAGGCGTAAGCCGCAAAAAAATATCTTAAAAAAAAAAAAAAAGAATGCAGAGCTACAAGTTCAAAGATAAAGAATGCAGAGCTACAAGTTCAAAGTGTGGCACGAAATGACGTGCTATGAACTTGTAGATCTGCTATTTTTAAATAGTAAAAAAAGAATGTAAAATGACACAGATGCTTTCCCGTTTGAATGGGTGTGGCTCTTTGAGTGGCAGGTATTAATTGTTTACGTAATTCATCTGCCAGTGTTTACAGTGTTTACAGTGTTTACAATGTTTTTACTTTACTTTTTTTAAGAGCCGTTGAAGGCGCGATGTGTCCAGGATGTAAACAAAGCTGCAATCAATCAATCAATCAATCAATCGCCTGATGGAGGGGAAAGGTACTGGTCGGAATAAGGTGTTCCTTCCACGTGCTACGTTCGGCCGGGAAAACTCTCCCCTGTCAGGTGCAAAGAAACAGCTTGGACTCCTCATGCATAGCAGGAGGCATGAGGGCAGTCCACTGCCCCCCCCCCCCCCCCCCCAGGTTGGCAGAGGAAGTGCAGCCCAGGATTAGATAATCGACACTGACTGGGTGAAAAAGAACTGGGTTGCAAAATCGTTGGATAAAAAATTATAGAAAGAAAAACAACCAATCAATCAATATACATTGTTTGGACTCAGGGTCAGATGCATTTCTGGTTCTCCAGAACCAGCACAGAGCCCGGGCTCTGGACCCGATCACCCCTAGATCTCCATATATGGATCTGACCTGTTCTGACATCACAACACTCCATATTTGGGCATGCCTTGACACAAAACTCCATATATAGGAATAAAGGGACACAGAGAGACGGATACAGACATCTCCATATATGGGCCTGAAAAAGGGACACAGACAGATGGGTGGAACGGGTACTCTGACACGGGTACAACGGGTACTCTGACACGGGTACAACGGGTACTCTGACACGGGTACAACGGGTACTCTGACACGGGTACAACGGGTACTCTGACACGGGTACAACGGGTACTCTGACACGGGTACAACGGGTACTCTGACACGGGTACAACGGGTACTCTGACACGGGTACAACGGGCATCGCATAGCCGGGTGGGGCATGGATCTTCAACTTTCATCGTTACCGATTCGTTACGCACATTTTTGGACGTATGAGTTTTCCACCCGACAGAGACGTGTTCTGTACCAGGAAGCACAGCTGCAGAGAGAAGATATCTTAGATTCTCAGAGTTCTTCTCTGTGTCGTACAGGATTGGAACACGTTCACACATGACTCACAACTGTAATATATATACCCACAGTTTACAGTAAGTGTGAATGAACAGGATTTTAAATGGAGTCAAAGGGTGCAGGTGAAGAACAGCTGCACTAATTGGCGTCGTTAAGACGTGCATGGAAACAGTTTGTGTTGTGTGTGATTTCAAGTTCACACCATAATATATAAGATGATGAACTGTGTTGAAAGTTACAGTAGTTACAGTAAGTTACAGTAGACGTTACAGTAAGTTACACTAGTTACAGTAAGTTACAGTAGACGTTACAGTAAGTTACAGTAAGTTACAGTAGACGCTGAGGGAGAGAACGAGAACAAGACGGACGGACGGACGGACGGACGGACGGACGGACGGACGGACGGACGGACGGACGGACGGACGGACGGACGGACGGACGGACGGACGGACGGACGGACGGACGGACGGACGGACGGACGGACGGACGGACGGACGGACGGACGGACGGACGGACGGACGGACGGACGGACGGACGGACGGACGGACGGACGGACGGACGGACGGACGGACGGACGGACAGACAGACAGACAGACAGACAGACAGACAGACAGACAGACAGACAGACAGACAGACAGACAGACAGACAGACAGACAGACAGACAGACATACAGACAGACAGACATACAGACAGACAGACAGACAGACAGACAGACAGACAGACAGACAGAGAAGGTGATGTTTTCGTGGACCGTTTCCAAAGCAGGAGGACCAAAGCGAGTCTCTCACGCGTCTGTAGCAGTGAGGAACCAGCTTTATTCCTTTGGAGGCTACTGTAAAGGATGGAGCTACAACAAGGATCAGATGGATGTCCATGTCTTCAACACAATGTCTTTATGCTGGAAGAAGTTACCTCCAGTGAGTCCTGGAAGAGGAGACGGTCACCTTGAGGTTCCATCCATGCGCTTCAACCACACAGCTGTGTTGGTAGAAGATACAGTCTACATCTGGGGAGGCAAATGTGGAGGGAAGTACTACAATAAGCTTTATGCATTTGATGTGGACGCCCACATGTGGTTGAAACCCAGCAGGGTTTCTGGAGCCGTTCCAGAGGAGAGGTGGAGCCACTCAGCCTGTGTGTTGGAGAAGGTCATGTTTATCTATGGAGGAAACACCAATCTGACTGGATACACTAATGACATGTACAAGTTGGACACCAGCACAATGGTCTGGTCCTTAATTAACACCAGAGGAACTCCACCTCCTGCTTCATGGTTTCACTCTGCTACTATCATTGGGACAAAGATGTTTGTATTCGGGGGCTACATCAGCACCATCAGTGTGTTTGACACAGAGACCGACCTTTGGCTGAACACACCTTCTGCACAGCTTCTTCCAGAACGACGTGGTCATTCAGCCTTTACCTACAATGGGGATCTGTTTATATTTGGTGGCTTGAACTACGTTCAGAGCTTCAATGATCTGTGGAAATTCAGTCCAGAGACCTTCTCCTGGAAGAAGGTTGAGCCCAAAGGGAAGAGACCCGGTCCAATGTATGATATGTGCTGTTGCATTGTGGGAGAACGCATCATCTTCTTTGGAGGATACAAACACTACAACCGCTCAGGTCGCCTAGATCACATACTCACTGATGAGCTGTACGTCTTAGACTTGAGTCCTAGCCTGAAGACATTATGCAAGCTAGCGGTTATTCAGTACGATCTGGAACAGTCTGAACTCCCACACGACATCAGGTGGGAACTGGTAGCCATGACAACCAACAGTGTGCTCACTGCCAACAAGGTCACGAAGAGAAGGAAAAACAGAAAACATTGAGTCAACTAAACCAGACGCTGTGGCTTCCATGTGACCGGCCTATGACATCACTACTATGACACCCAAAAGGAAAGAAAAGAAAAGCTGATCTACAAGCTCACAGTGTGCAGCATTGCATATCAATGTGGGATTTGAGAAGCACTACAGATCAGTGGTTGTTTGGCTCAAGTCAACCCTGTAAATAACTTTATCGTCCACGGCACCCTGAATGACATTGTTACTTTATAGAGCCGTAACCGCCCATTCTGCTGAATGTCTTCTAAATCAGCTTTATGGAGAAAAAACCTCATGATTCTATCAGTGGTTCTCAAACAACCATACCCTTGACCTCATTCTGGTCTATGGTATTACAATAGAGCACCTCACAGTTTTTCCACAAAATCGTGACCTCTCTGATCATTATCTGATCACCTTCGATTTTACATTGATCGACTGTACGCCACTGGACAAAAATGTCCTTGGCAGAAGTATAGCTGAGAGCGCTGTAAATAAATTCAAGGAAATAGTTCCATCAGCCATCAACTCAGTATACTTCAACAAAATAGAGGACCTCCACACATATAGTCCTCCTCAACTCGATCAACTTGTTGATAGTGTCACATGCTCATTTCAAAATACTCTAGACTCTGTTGCTCCCCTGAAAAGGAAGGTAATAAAGCAACAAAGGCTAGCCCCATGGTACAACTCGGAAACTAGAAACCTCAAGCGAACGTCTCGCAAACTTGAAAGAAAATGGCGCTCAACCAAACAGAAAGAATCATGTATAGTCTGGAAGAATAGCCTCAAAATATACAAAAAGGCTCTCGACACGGCCAGAGCCAACTATTATTCATCCCTAATAGAGGAAAACAAAAGTAACCCAAAGTTTCTTTTTGATACTTTGGCAAAACTGACAAAAAGCCGCGATTCCACTGTTCCACGTATTCCTACAACTCTCAATAGTAACGATTTCATGAGGTTCTTCAATGGCAAAATAGAAACTATCAGAGATCAAATTGATCTACAACTACTCTCGGCTCCCACTGGACTGCCTCCAAATATGGTGGTCTCAGAGATGGCCGCACACCCAAATATATATATGGATAGTTTCTCTCCAATCGAGCTCTCTGATTTCACTTCAATGATATCTTCCTCAAAATCAACGACATGTACCCTGGATCCAGTTCCGACTAGATTACTCAAAGATGTCCTGCCTCCGGTTGGTACATGCCTACTCAATATGATCAATATGTCCTTGGTGACAGGCTACGTGCCACAATCTTTTAAGGTAGCGGTAATCAAACCTCTACTCAAAAAGCCTACTCTTGATGCAGGCATTCTAGCTAACTATAGACCTATATCGAACCTTCCATTTCTCTCCAAAATTCTCGAGAAAGCAGTCGCCAAACAGTTATGTGACTTTCTACATAACAACAATTTATTAGAAGGCTTTCAGTCAGGCTTCAGAGCTAACCATAGCACTGAGACGGCACTGCTGAGAGTTACAAATGACCTCCTGACTGCAGCAGATAATAACCTCCTCTCCGTACTGGTGTTGCTGGACCTTAGTGCTGCATTTGACACTATTGACCACCACATTCTGCTACAGAGACTGGAGCACCTGGTTGGCATCAGGGGTGCCGCACTGAAATGGTTCGAGTCCTATCTGTCTGATCGATTTCAGTTTGTAGATGTCAATGATGGCTCCTCAACACGTGAAAAGGTCAAATACGGAGTCCCACAAGGCTCTGTGCTTGGACCAATACTTTTCTCCTTATATATGCTCCCTCTGGGTAACATCATCAGGGAACACTCTATACATTTCCATTGTTACGCGGACGACACTCAATTATATCTATCGATGAAACCGAACGAAACGGACCAATTAGTCAAACTTCAAGCATGTCTTAAAGACATAAAGAGTTGGATGACCCGTAATTACCTACTCCTCAACTCTGACAAAACGGAAGTTATCGTGATCGGCCCTAAGCCCCTAAGAGACAAGCTAGCCGATGAGAACTTTTCCCTAGATGGCATTACCTTGGCCTCCAAGGCCACTGTAAAGAATCTGGGAGTTGCCTTTGATCAAGATATGTCTTTCAAATCGCACATCAAACAAATCTCAAAGACTGCCTTTTTTCACCTGCGAAATATTGCAAAGGTTAGGCACATCCTGTCCAAAAATGAGGCAGAAAAACTTGTCCACGCATTTGTTACCTCAAGGCTGGACTACTGCAACTCGCTATTATCAGGCTGCCCAGGTAAGTCTCTGAAAAGCCTACAGGTAGTTCAAAATGCTGCGGCGCGTGTGCTGACAGGTACCAGAAGAAGAGACCATATCACTCCTTCACTGGCCTCTCTACACTGGCTCCCTGTCAAACACAGAATAGAGTTCAAAATTCTTCTTCTTACCTACAAAGCTCTCAATGGTCAGGCACCACAATATCTCAAAGATCTCATTGATCCCTACAAACCAAATAGAACACCAGTGCGTCTACAGTATGCAAAAATGCTTACTGTCCCAAAAATATCAAAAGTTACAATAGGAGGCAGGGCGTTTAGGTCCCAGGCACCTCAGCTGTGGAACCTTCTCCCGGCTTCGGTCCGTGGGGCTGACACGCTCTGCACATTCAAGACTAGGTGGAAAACCTTTCTCTACGACAAAGCCTATAGCTAGAGTTGTCTCCAAGTCTAGCTGGATACCATGGTCGTACATTGTTGTGTGGGTCTGTCTCCCAGCAGTACTTGTAATATACACTATATAGGCTCCAGTAAGGCCTGCCACTAATCCAACATCCGGGGAATCTCTCCCCGGAGTCTCTTTTCATCCTCCCCGTCGCAGTTCTGTGGACCTCTAATATTAACGCCCAACTGACTGCCGAGTGTGACCGTGGATCAGGCCTCTTCATGGAGCCCACCAGAAGTGTGACCTGGACCCGGCCTCACAGAGCTCGACCTCGACCAGATGTGGACCAGACCCCTCCACGGAGCCCACCTGTCTATTTCTCTCTGTCTATCTCTCTCTCTCTCTCTCTCTCTCCCTCTAGCCCCCCCCCCCCCCCCCCCCCCCCCGACACGGTCGAGGCAGATGGCCGCCCACCCTAGAGTCGGGTTCTGCCTGACGTTTCTTCCTAAAGGGGAGTTTTTCGTTACCATTGTCGCAATATTGCTTGCTCTGGGTGGATCTTTGTTGGTTGTAAAGTGTCTTGAGACAACTTGTTGTGATTTGACACTATAATAAAATTGAATTGAAAAGAAATTGAAACTTCTTCACGTCAAGGACCCCCAAAATCACATGTATTTGGCCGCCGACCACCATCTCATAATATCTTGTTCCAGCAGGGACGCCCAAGAAACAAAGATTTGAGTTAAACATGTTCGCGTGAAAATATAATATATATTCAAGGATTTGCAACAACAACAAAAATCACGAAAAAGAATGCAGAGCTACAAGTTCAAAGATAAAGAATGCAGAGCTACAAGTTCAAAGATAAAGAATGCAGAGCTACAAGTTCAAAGATAAAGAATGCAGAGCTACAAGTTCAAAGATAAAGAATGCAGATCTACAAGTTCAAAGATAAAGAATGCAGAGCTACAAGTTCAAAGCGTGGCACGAAATGACGTGCTATGAACTTGTATAGATCTGCTATTTTTAAATAGTCAAATAAAATCTAAAATGACACAGATGCTTTCCCGTTTGAATGGGTGTGGCTCTTTGAGTGGCAGGTATTAATTGTTTACGTAATTTATCTGCCGGTGTTTACAGTGTTTACAGTGTTTACAGTTTACAGTGTTTACAGTGTTTACAGTGTTTACAGTGTTTACAGTGTTTACAGCGTTTTTACTTTACTTTTTTTAAGAGCCGTTGAAGGCGTGATGTGTCCAGGATGTAAACAAAGCCGCAATCAATCAATCAATCAATCGACTGATGGAGGGGAAAGGTACTGGTCAGAATAACGTGTTCTTTCCACGCGCTACGTTCGGCCGGGGAAACTCTCCCCTGTCAGGTGCAAAGAAACAGCTTGGACTCCTCATGCATAGGAGGAGGCATGAGGGCAGTCCGCTGCCCCCCCCCCCCCCCAGGTTGGCAGAGGAAGTGCAGCCCAGGATTACATTAGATAATCGACACTGACTGGGTGAAAAAACTGGGTTGCAAAATCGTTGGATAAAAATTATAGAAAGAAAAACAACCAATCAATCATTATACATTGTTTGGACTCAGGGTCAGATGCATTTCCGGTTCTCCAGAACCAGCACAGAGCCCGGGCTCTGGACCCGATCACCCCTAGATCGCCATATATGGATCTGACCTGTTCTGACATCACAACACTCCATATTTGGGCATGGCTGACACAGAACTCCATATATAGGAATAAAGGGACACCGATACAGAAATCTCCATATATGGGTCTGAAAAAGGGACACAGACAGATGGGTGGAACGGGTACTCTGACACGGGTACAACGGGTACTCTGACACGGGTACAACGGGTACTCTGACACAGGTACAACGGGTACTCTGACACGGGTACAACGGGTACTCTGACACGGGTACAACAGGCATCGCATAGCCGGGTGGGGCATGGATCTTCAACTTTCATCGTTACCGATTCGTTACGCACATTTTTGGACGTATGAGTTTTCCACCCGACAGAGACGTGTTCTGTACCAGGAAGCACAGCTGCAGAGAGAAGGTCTCTTAGATTCTCAGAGTTCTTCTCTGTGTCGAACAGGATTGGAACACGTTCACACATGACTCACAACTGTAATATATATACCCACAGTTTACAGTAAGTGTGAATGAACAGGATTTTAAATGGAGTCAAAGGGTGCAGGTGAAGAACAGCTGCACTAATTGGCGTCGTTAAGACGTGCATGGAAACAGTTTGTGTTGTGTGTGACGTCAAGTTCACACCAGAATATATAAGATGATGAACTGTGTTGAAAGTTACAGTAGACGTTACAGTAAGTTACAGTAGACGCCGAGGGAGAGAACAAGACAGACAGACAGACAGACAGACAGACAGACAGACAGACAGACAGACAGACAGACAGACAGACAGACAGACAGACAGACAGACAGACAGACAGACAGACAGACAGACAGACAGACAGACAGACAGACAGACAGACAGACAGACAGACAGACAGAGAAAGTGATGTTTTCTTGGACCGTTTCCAAAGCAGGAGGACCAAAGCGAGCATATCATGCATCTGTAGCAGTGAGGAACCAGCTGTATTCCTTTGGAGGCTACTGTGATGGATGGAGCTACAACAAGGATCAGATGGATGTCCATGTCTTCAACACAATGTCTTTATTCTGGAAGAAGTTACCTCCAGTGAGTCCTGGAAGAGGAGACGGTCACCTTGAAGTTCCATCCAGGCGCTTCGGCCACACAGCTGTGCTGATGGAAGATACAGTCTACATCTGGGGAGGCCACTGGGGAGGGGAGTACTACAATGAGCTTTATGCATTTGATGTGGACACCCACATGTGGTTGAAACCCAGCAGGGTTTCTGGAGCTGTTCCAGAGGAGAGGAGGTACCACTCAGCCTGTGTGTTGGGGAAGGTCATGTTTATCTATGGAGGAGACACCAAGCTGACTGGATACACTAATGACATGTACAAGTTGGACACCAGCACAATGGTCTGGTCCTTAATTAACACCAGAGGAACTCCACCTCCTGCTTCATGGTGTCACTCTGCTACCATCATTGGGACAAAGATGTTTGTATTCGGGGGCTACCACAGCACCATCAGAGTGTTTGACACAGAGACCGACCTCTGGATGAACACACCTTCTGCACAGCCTCTTCCAGAAGGACGCTGTGGTCATTCAGCCTTTACCTACAATGGGGATCTGTTCATATTTGGTGGCTTGAACTACGTTCAGAGCTTCAATGATCTGTGGAAATTCAGTCCAGAGACCTTCTCCTGGAAGAAGGTTGAGCCCAAAGGGAAGAGACCCGGTCCAATGTATGATATGTGCTGTTGCATTGTGGGAGAACGCATCATCTTCTTTGGAGGATACAAACACTACAACCGCTCAGGTCGCCTAGATCACATACTCACTGATGAGCTGTACGTCTTAGACTTGAGTCCTAGCCTGAAGACATTATGCAAGCTAGCGGTTATTCAGTACGTTCTGGATCAGTCTGAACTCCCACACAACATCAGGTGGGAACTGGTAGTCTGACAACCAACAGTGTGCTCACTGCCAACAAGGTCACGAAATGAAGGAAAAACTGAAAACATTGAGTCAACTAAACCAGACGCTGTGGCTTTAATGTGACCGGCCTATGACATCACTACTATGACACCCAAAAGGAAAGAAAAGAAAAGCTGATCTACAAGCTCACAGTGTGCAGCATTGCATATCAATGTGGGGTTTGAGAAGCACTACAGATCAGTGGTTGTTTGGCTCAAGTCAACCCTGTAAATAACTTTATCGTCCACGGCACCCTGAATGACATTGTTACTTTATAGAGCCGTAACCGCCCATTCTACTGAATGTCTTCTAAATCAGCTTTATGGAGAAAAAACCTCATGATTCTATCAGTGGTTCTCAAACAACCATACCCTTGACCTCATTCTGGTCTATGGTATTACAATAGAGCACCTCACAGTTTTTCCACAAAATCGTGACCTCTCTGATCATTATCTGATCACCTTCGATTTTACATTGATCGACTGTACGCCACTGGACAAAAATGTCCTTGGCAGAAGTATATCTGAGAGCGCTGTAAATAAATTCAAGGAAATAGTTCCATCAGCCATCAACTCAGTATACTTCAACAAAATAGAGGACCTCCACACATATAGTCCTCCTCAACTCGATCAACTTGTTGATAGTGTCACATGCTCATTTCAAAATACTCTAGACTCTGTTGCTCCCCTGAAAAGGAAGGTAATAAAGCAACAAAGGCTAGCCCCATGGTACAACTCGGAAACTAGAAACCTCAAGCGAACGTCTCGCAAACTTGAAAGAAAATGGCGCTCAACCAAACAGAAAGAATCATGTATAGTCTGGCAGAATAGCCTCAAAATATACAAAAAGGCTCTCGACACGGCCAGAGCCAACTATTATTCATCCCTAATAGAGGAAAACAAAAGTAACCCAAAGTTTATTTTTGATACTTTGGCAAAACTGACAAAAAGCCGCGATTCCACTGTTCCACGTATTCCTACAACTCTCAATAGTAACGATTTCATGAGGTTCTTCAATGGCAAAATAGAAACTATCAGAGATCAAATTGATCTACAACTACTCTCGGCTCCCACTGGACTGCCTCCAAATATGGTGGTCTCAGAGATGGCCGCACACCCAAATATATATATGGATAGTTTCTCTCCAATCGAGCTCTCTGATTTCACTTCAATGATATCTTCCTCAAAATCAACGACATGTACCCTGGATCCAGTTCCGACTAGATTACTCAAAGAGGTCCTGCCTCCGGTTGGTACATGCCTACTCAATATGATCAATATGTCCTTGGTGACAGGCTACGTGCCACAATCTTTTAAGGTAGCGGTAATCAAACCTCTACTCAAAAAGCCTACTCTTGATGCAGGCATTCTAGCTAACTATAGACCTATATCGAACCTTCCATTTCTCTCCAAAATTCTCGAGAAAGCAGTCGCCAAACAGTTATGTGACTTTCTACATAACAACAATTTATTAGAAGGCTTTCAGTCAGGCTTCAGAGCTAACCATAGCACTGAGACGGCACTGCTGAGAGTTACAAATGACCTCCTGACTGCAGCAGATAATAACCTCCTCTCCGTACTGGTGTTGCTGGACCTTAGTGCTGCATTTGACACTATTGACCACCACATTCTGCTACAGAGACTGGAGCACCTGGTTGGCATCAGGGGTGCCGCACTGAAATGGTTCGAGTCCTATCTGTCTGATCGATTTCAGTTTGTAGATGTCAATGATGGCTCCTCAACACGTGAAAAGGTCAAATACGGAGTCCCACAAGGCTCTGTGCTTGGACCAATACTTTTCTCCTTATATATGCTCCCTCTGGGTAACATCATCAGGGAACACTCTATACATTTCCATTGTTACGCGGACGACACTCAATTATATCTATCGATGAAACCGAACGAAACGGACCAATTAGTCAAACTTCAAGCATGTCTTAAAGACATAAAGAGTTGGATGACCCGTAATTACCTACTCCTCAACTCTGACAAAACGGAAGTTATCGTGATCGGCCCTAAGCCCCTAAGAGACAAGCTAGCCGATGAGAACTTTTCCCTAGATGGCATTACCTTGGCCTCCAAGGCCACTGTAAAGAATCTGGGAGTTACCTTTGATCAAGATATGTCTTTCAAATCGCACATCAAACAAATCTCAAAGACTGCCTTTTTTCACCTGCGAAATATTGCAAAGGTTAGGCACATCCTGTCCAAAAATGAGGCAGAAAAACTTGTCCACGCATTTGTTACCTCAAGGCTGGACTACTGCAACTCGCTATTATCAGGCTGCCCAGGTAAGTCTCTGAAAAGCCTACAGGTAGTTCAAAATGCTGCGGCGCGTGTGCTGACAGGTACCAGAAGAAGAGACCATATCACTCCTTCACTGGCCTCTCTACACTGGCTCCCTGTCAAACACAGAATAGAGTTCAAAATTCTTCTTCTTACCTACAAAGCTCTCAATGGTCAGGCACCACAATATCTCAAAGATCTCATTGATCCCTACAAACCAAATAGAACACCAGTGCGTCTACAGTATGCAAAAATGCTTACTGTCCCAACAATATCAAAAGTTACAATAGGAGGCAGGGCGTTTAGGTCCCAGGCACGTCAGCTGTGGAACCTTCTCCCGGCTTCGGTCCGTGGGGCTGACACGCTCTGCACATTCAAGACTAGGTGGAAAACCTTTCTCTACGACAAAGCCTATAGCTAGAGTTGTCTCCAAGTCTGGCTGGATACTATAGTCGTACATTGTTGTGTGGGTTTGTCTCCCAGCAGTACTTGTAATATACACTATATAGGCTCCAGTAAGGCCTGCCACTAATCCAACATCCGGGGAATCTCTCCCCGGAGTCTCTTTTCATCCTCCCCGTCGCAGTTCTGTGGACCTCTAATATTAACGCCCAACTGACTGCCGAGTGTGACCGTGGATCAGGCCTCTTCATGGAGCCCACCAGAAGTGTGACCTGGACCCGGCCTCACAGAGCTCGACCTCGACCAGATGTGGACCAGACCCCTCCACGGAGCCCACCTGTCTATTTCTGTCTATTTCTCTCTGTCTATCTCTCTCTCTCTCCCTCTAGCCCCCACCCCCCCCGACACGGTCGAGGCAGATGGCCGCCCACCCTAGAGTCGGGTTCTGCCTGACGTTTCTTCCTAAAGGGGAGTTTTTCGTTACCATTGTCGCAATATTGCTTGCTCTGGGTGGATCTTTGTTGGTTGTAAAGTGTCTTGAGACAACTTGTTGTGAATTGACACTATAATAAAATTGAATTGAAAAGAAATTGAAACTTCTTCACGTCAAGGACCCCCAAAATCACATGTATTTGACCGCCGACCACCATCTCATAATATCTTGTTCCAGCAGGGACGCCCAAGAAACAAAGATTTGAGTTAAACATGTTCGCGTGAAAATATAATATATATTCAAGGATTTGCAACAACAAAAATCACGATAAAGAATGCAGAGCTACAAGTTCAAAGATAAAGAATGCAGAGCTACAAGTTCAAAGATAAAGAATGCAGAGCTACAAGTTCAAAGATAAAGAATGCAGATCTACAAGTTCAAAGCGTGGCACGAAATGACGTGCTATGGACTTGTATAGATCTGCTATTTTTAAATAGTAAAAAAAGAATGTAAAATGACACAGATGCTTTCCCGTTTGAATGGGTGTGGCTCTTTGAGTGGCAGGTATTAATTGTTTACGTAATTGATCTGCCAGTGTTTACAGTTTACAGTGTTTACAGTGTTTACAGCGTTTTTACTTTCATTTTTTTAAGAGCCGTTGAAGGCGCGATGTGTCCAGGATGTAAACAAAGCCGCAATCAATCAATCAATCAATCAATCAATCAATCAATCAATCAATCGCCTGATGGAGGGGAAAGGTACTGGTCAGAATAACGTGTTCTTTCCACGCGCTACGTTCGGCCGGGAAAACTCTCCCCTGTCAGGTGCAAAGAAACAGCTTGGACTCCTCATGCATAGGAGGAGGCATGAGGGCAGTCCACTGCCCCCCCCCCAGGTTGGCAGAGGAAGTGCAGCCCAGGATTACATTAGATAATCGACACTGACTGGGTGAAAAAACTGGGTTGCAAAATCGTTGGATAAAAATGATAGAAAATAAATCAACCAATCAATCAATATAAATAGTTTGGACTCAGGGTCAGATGCATTTCTGGTTCTCCAGAACCAGCACAGAGCCCGGGCTCTGGACCCGATCACCCCTAGATCTCCATATATGGATCTGACCTGTTCTGACATCACAACACTCCATATTTGGGCATGCCTGACACAGAACTCCATATATAGGAATAAAGGGACACAGATACAGAAACCTCCATACATGGGCCTGAAAAAGGGACACAGACAGATGGGTGGAACAGGTACTCTGACACGGGTACAACGGGTACTCTGACACGGGTACAACGGGTACTCTGACACGGGTACAACGGGCATCGCATAGCCGGGTGGGGCATGGATCTTCACCTTTCATCCTTACCGATTCGTTACACACATTTTTGGACGTATGAGTTTTCCACCCGACAGAGACGTGTTCTGTACCAGGAAGCACAGCTGCAGAGAGAAGATCTCTTAGATTCTCAGAGTTCTTCTCTGTGTCGTACAGGATTGGAACACGTTCACACATGACTCACAACTGTAATATATATACCCACAGTTTACAGTAAGTGTGAATGAACAGGGTTTTAAATGGAGTCAAAGGGTGCAGGTGAAGAACAGCTGCACTAATTGGCGTCGTTAAGACGTGCATGGAAACAGTTTGTGTTGTGTGTGATTTCAAGTTCACACCAGAATATATAAGATGATGAACTGTGTTGAAAGTTACAGTAGTTACAGTAAGTTACAGTAGACGTTACAGTAAGTTACAGTAGACGTTACAGTAAGTTACAGTAGACGTTACAGTAAGTTTTAGTAGGCGCTGAGGGAGAGAACGAGAACAAGACAGACAGACAGACAGACAGACAGACAGACAGACAGACAGACAGACAGACAGACAGACAGACAGACAGACAGACAGACAGACAGACAGACAGACAGACAGACAGACAGACAGACAGACAGACAGACAGACAGACAGACAAAGTGATGTTTTCTTGGACCGTTTCCAAAGCAGGAGGACCAAAGCGAGCATATCACGCGTCTGTAGCAGTGAGGAACCAGCTTTATTCCTTTGGAGGATACTGTAAAGGATGGAGCTACAACAAGGATCAGTTGATTGATGTCCATGTCTTCAACACAATGTCTTTATTCTGGAAGAAGTTACCTCCAGTGAGTCCTGGAAGAGGAGACGGTCACCTTGAGGTTCCATCCAGGCGCTTCAACCACACAGCTGTGTTGGTGGAAGATACAGTCTACATCTGGGGAGGATACTGTGGAGGGGAATGCTGCAATGAGCTTTATGCATTTGATGTGGACGCCCACATGTGGTTGAAACCCAGCAGGGTTTCTGGAGCTGTTCCAGAGGCGAGGTGGGGCCACTCAGCCTGTGTGTTGGGGAAGGACATGTTTATCTATGGAGGACACACCAAGCTGACTGGATACACTAATGACATGTACAAGTTGGACACCTGCACAATGGTCTGGTCTTCAATTAACACCAGAGGAACTCCACCTCCTGCTTCAGGATATCACTCTGCTACCATCATTGGGACAAAGATGTTTGTATTTGGGGGCTGTATGGGGGTTCAGTACCACAGCACCATCAGAGTGTTTGACACAGAGACCGACCTCTGGATGAGCACACCTTCTGCACAGCTTCCTCCAGAAGGACGCTGTTGTCATTCAGCCTTTACCTACAATGGGGAACTGTACATATTTGGTGGCTGTAACGGGTATCAAGGCTTCAATGATCTGTGGAAATTCAGTCCAGAGACCTTCTCCTGGAAGAAGGTTGAGCGCAAAGGGAAAGGCCCGGGTCCAATGTATGATATGTGCTGTTGCATTGTGGGAGAACGCATCATCTTCTTTGGAGGATACAAACACTACAACCGCTCAGGTCGCATAGATTGCATACTCACTGATGAGCTGTACGTCTTAGACTTGAGTCCTAGCCTGAAGACATTATGCAAGCTAGCGGTTATTCAGTACGATCTGGATCAGTCTGAACTCCCACACGACATCAGGTGGGAACTGGTAGCCATGACAACCAACAGTGTGCTCACTGCCAACAAGGTCACGAAGAGAAGGACAAACAGAAAACATTGAGTCAACTAAACCAGACGCTGTGGCTTCCATGTGACCGGCCTATGACATCACTACTATGACACCCAAAAGGAAAGAAAAGAAAAGATGATCTACAAGCTCACAGTGTGCAGCACACCATCTCATAATATCTTGTTCCAGCAGGGACGCCCAAGAAACAAAGATTTGAGTTAAAAATGTTTGCGTGAAAATATAATATATATTCAAGGATTTGCAACAACAACAAAAATCACGATAAAGAATGCAGAGCTACAAGTTCAAAGATAAAGAATGCAGAGCTACAAGTTCAAAGATAAAGAATGCAGAGCTACAAGTTCAAAGATAAAGAATGCAGAGCTACAAGTTCAAAGATAAAGAATGCAGATCTACAAGTTCAAAGATAAAGAATGCAGAGCTACAAGTTCAAAGATAAAGAATGCAGAGCTACAAGTTCAAAGATAAAGAATGCAGAGCTACAAGTTCAAAGCGTGGCACGAAATGACGTGCTATGGACTTGTATAGATCTGCTATTTTTAAATAGTCAAAAAAAAATCTAAAATGACACAGATGCTTTCCCGTTTGAATGGGTGTGGCTCTTTGAGTGGCAGGTATTAATTGTTTACGTAATTCATCTGCCAATGTTTACAGTTTACAGTGTTTACAGTGTTTACAGTGTTTACATTGTTTACAGCGTTTTTACTTTACTTTTTTTAAGAGCCGTTGAAGGCGCGATGTGTCCAGGATGTAAACAAAGCCGCAATCAATCAATCAATCAATCAATCAATCAATCAATCAATCAATCGCCTGATGGAGGGGAAAGGTACTGGTCGGAATAACGTGTTCCTTCCACGCGCTACGTTCGGCCGGGGAAACTCTCCCCTGTCAGGTGCAAAGAAACAGCTTGGACTCCTCATGCATAGGAGGAGGCATGAGGGCAGTTCACTGCCCCCCACCCCCCCCCCCCCAGGTTGGCAGAGGAAGTGCAGCCCAGGATTACATTAGATAATTGACACTGACTGGGTGAAAAAAACTGGGTTGCAAAATCGTTGGATAAAAATTATAGAAAGAAAATCAACCAATCAACCAATATAAATAGTTTGGACTCAGGGTCAGATGCATTTCTGGTTCTCCAGAACCAGCCCGGGCTCTGGACCCGATCACCCCTTGATCTCCATATATGGATCTGACCTGTTCTGACATCACAACACTCCATATTTGGGCATGCCTGACACAGAACTCCATATATAGGAATAAAGGGACACAGAGAGACGGATACAGACATCTCCATATATGGGCCTGAAAAAGGGACACAGACAGATGGGTGGAACGGGTACTCTGACACGGGTACAACGGGTACTCTGACACGGGTACAACGGGTACTCTGACACGGGTACAACGGGTACTCTGACACAGGTACAACGGGTACGCTGACACGGGTACAACGGGTACTCTGACACGGGTACAACGGGTACTCTGACACGGGTACAACGGGTACTCTGACACGGGTACAACGGGTACTCTGACACGGGTACAACGGGTACTCTGACACGGGTACAACGGGCATCGCATAGCCGGGTGGGGCATGGATCTTCAACTTTCATCGTTACCAATTCGTTACGCACATTTTTGGACGTATGAGTTTTCCACCCGACAGAGACGTGTTCTGTACCAGGAAGCACAGCTGCAGAGAGAAGATCTCTTAGATTCTCAGAGTTCTTCTCTGTGTCGTACAGGATTGGAACACGTTCACACATGACTCACAACTGTAATATATATACCCACAGTTTACAGTAAGTGTGAATGAACAGGATTTTAAATGGAGTCAAAGGGTGCAGGTGAAGAACAGCTGCACTAATTGGCGTCGTTAAGACGTGCATGGAAACAGTTTGTGTTGTGTGTGATTTCAAGTTCACACCAGAATATATAAGATGATGAACTGTGTTGAAAGTTACAGTAGACGTTACAGTAAGTTACAGTAGACGTTACAGTAAGTTTTAGTAGACACCGAGGGAGAGAACGAGAACGAGAACAAGACAGACAGACAGACAGACAGACAGACAGAGAAGGTGATGTTTTCGTGGACCGTTTCCAAAGCAGGAGGACCAAATCGAGTCTCTCATGCGTCTGTAGCAGTGAGGAACAAGATTTATTCCTTTGGAGGCTACTGTAAAGGATGGAGCTACAACAAGGATCAGATGGATGTCCATGTCTTCAACACAATGTCTTTATGCTGGAAGAAGTTACCTCCAGTGAGTCCTGGAAGAGGAGACGGTCACCTTGAGGTTCCATCCATGCGCTTCAACCACACAGCTGTGCTGGTAGAAGATACAGTCTACATCTGGGGAGGCAAATGTGGAGGGAAGTACTACAATGAGCTTTATGCATTTGATGTGGACGCCCACATGTGGTTGAAACCCAGCAGGGTTTCTGGAGCTGTTCCAGAGGAGAGGTGGGGCCACTCAGCCTGTGTGTTGGAGAAGGTCATGTTTATCTATGGAGGAAACACCAATCTGACTGGATACACTAATGACATGTACAAGTTTGACACCAGCACAATGGTCTGGTCCTTAATTAACACCAGAGGAACTCCACCTCCTGCTTCATGGTTTCACTCTACTACTATCATTGGGACAAAGATGTTTGTATTCGGGGGCTACATCAGCACCATCAGTGTGTTTGACACAGAGACCGACCTTTGGCTGAACACGCCTTCTGCACAGCTTCTTCCAGAACGACGTGGTCATTCAGCCTTTACCTACAATGGGGATCTGTTCATATTTGGTGGCTTGAACTACGTTCAGAGCTTCAATGATCTGTGGAAATTCAGTCCAGAGACCTTCTCCTGGAAGAAGGTTGAGCCCAAAGGGAAGAGACCCGGTCCAATGTATGATATGTGCTGTTGCATTGTGGGAGAACGCATCATCTTCTTTGGAGGATACAAACACTACAACCGCTCAGGTCGCATATATCACATACTCACTTGATGAGCTGTACGTCTTAGACTTGAGTCCTAGCCTGAAGACATTATGCAAGCTAGCGGTTATTCAGTACGATCTGGTTCAGTCTGAACTCCCACACAACATCAGGTGGGAACTGGTAGCCATGACAACCAACAGTGTGCTCACTGCCAACAAGGTCACGAAGAGAAGGACAAACAGAAAACATTGAGTGGCTTCCATGTGACTGGTCTATGACATCACTATTATGACCCCACCTCCCTCCTCCCCCGGAAAAAGAAAAGGTGATCTACAAGCTCATAATGTGAATCATTGCATATCAATTTGGGGGTCCTTGACATGAGTGGTTCTAAATCAGCTTTATGGAGAAAAAACCTCATGATTCTATCAGTGGTTCTCAAACTTCTTCCCGTCAAGGACCCCCAGAATCACATGTATTTGGCCGCCGACCACCATCTCATAATATTTTGTTCCAGCAGGGACCTCCAGAAACAAAGATTTGAGTTAAAAATGTTCGCATAAAAAGTACAATATATATTAAGTATAAAAGTATCAATACTGCAATATAGAAATACTCATTTCAAAATGTACTTTAACCCTGTAAGACCCGGATATATTTCTACTTGCAAAAAAGAGATTTCAACCTTACTACTACTAGGACTTATGACTTCAAAAAGTTTGATGAAAATAAATAATTATATAATATAATAACTTAATAATTTGAGGGATATCTTTCACAATAATGAATAAAACATGTTCTAGACATTCTAATGATCACAAAAAAAAAACATATATTACAATTATTTTACTTACTTTTATTAGGGTTAAAGGTCAAAGGTCATAGGTTAAAAATAGTTTAAAAGTCCAGAGTCCAGACATTTTTAATTTGTGTGAAGTTCAGCCTCTGTGGGGGGTATTTATATGCAAATATCATGACCAATGGCATTGCAATGAACATCAATGGTGACGTTTAGGTGAAAAAAGAACAGAAAAAAAAAATTAAGTAATGTTACCGAAAAGCAACGCTGGGTCTTACAGGGTCTTACAGTATCAAAAGTTTTAAAAAAAAGTGCAGAATGTCCCATTTAAAGTTTTAAAATCTTTGGAAAATAGCAAATCTGTATAAGCTCACAATGAGTCACATCACAACACATTATGAGCTTGACACCCCGAAGGCCCGGGTTTATTTAATCCTTTAAATCATAGCGCCCAGCGATTTATAGCAGAGGAGCACGTTTAGCGCCAGACCGGATGTTATCCCGGATGTGGCTGAAGTTAGCGACGGACCGGATGTTATCCCGGATGTGGCTGAAGTTAGCGACGGACAGGATGTTATCCCGGATGTGGCTGAAGTTAGCGACGGACCGGATGTTATCCCGGATGTGGCTGAAGTTAGCGACGGACCGCATGTTATCCCGGATGTGGCTGAAGTTACCGACGGACCGCATGTTATCCCGGATGTGGCTGAAGTTAGCGACGGACCGCATGTTATCCCGGATGTGGCTGAAGTTAGCGACGGACCGGATGTTATCCCGGATGTGGCTGAAGTTAGCGACGGACCGGATGTTATCCCGGATGTGGCTGAAGTTAGCGACGGACCGGATGTTATCCCGGATGTGGCTGAAGTTAGCGACGGACCGCATGTTATCCCGGATGTGGCTGAAGTTAGCGACGGACCGGATGTTATCCCGGATGTGGCTGAAGTTAGCGACGGACCGCATGTTATCCCGGATGTGGCTGAAGTTAGCGACGGACCGCATGTTATCCCGGATGTGGCTGAAGTTAGCGACGGACCGCATGTTATCCCGGATGTGGCTGAAGTTAGCGACGGACCGGATGTTATCCCGGATGTGGCTGAAGTTAGCGACGGACCGGATGTTATCCCGGATGTGGCTGAAGTTAGCGACGGACCGGATGTTATCCCGGATGTGGCTGAAGTTAGCGACGGACCGGATGTTATCCCGGATGTGGCTGAAGTTAGCGACTGACAGGATGTTGTCCCGGATGTGGCTGAAGTTAGCGACAGACCGGATGTTATCCCGGATGTGGCTGAAGTTAGCGACGGACAGGATGTTATCCCGGATGTGGCTGAAGTTATGACGGACCGGATGTTATCCCGGATGTGGCTGAAGTTAGCGACGGACAGGATGTTATCCCGGATGTGGCTGAAGTTAGCGACGGACCGGATGTTATCCCGGATGTGGCTGCAGTTAGCGACAGACCGGATGTTATCCCGGATGTGGCTGAAGTTAGCGACAGACCGGATGTTATCCCGGATGTGGCTGAAGTTAGCGACGGACCGGATGTTATCCCGGATGTGGCTGAAGTTAGCGACGGACCGGATGTTATCCCGGATGTGGCTGAAGTTAGCGACGGACCGGATGTTATCCCGGATGTGGCTGAAGTTAGCGACGGACCGGATGTTATCCCGGATGTGGCTGAAGTTAGCGACAGACCGGATGTTATCCCGGATGTGGCTGAAGTTAGCGACGGACAGGATGTTATCCCGGATGTGGCTGAAGTTATGACGGACCGGATGTTATCCCGGATGTGGCTGAAGTTAGCGACGGACAGGATGTTATCCCGGATGTGGCTGAAGTTAGCGACGGACCGGATGTTATCCCGGATGTGGCTGAAGTTAGCGACGGACAGGATGTTATCCCGGATGTGGCTGAAGTTAGCGACGGACAGGATGTTATCCCGGATGTGGCTGAAGTTAGCGACGGACAGGATGTTATCCCGGATGTGGCTGAAGTTAGCGACAGACCGGATGTTGTCCCGGATGTGGCTGAAGTTAGCGACGGACCGGATGTTATCCCGGATGTGGCTGAAGTTAGCGACGGACCGGATGTTATCCCGGATGTGGCTGAAGTTAGCGACGGACCGGATGTTGTCCCGGATGTGGCTGAAGTTAGCGACGGACCGGATGTTATCCCGGATGTGGCTGAAGTTAGCGACGGACCGGATGTTATCCCGGATGTGGCTGAAGTTAGCGACGGACCGGATGTTATCCCGGATGTGGCTGAAGTTAGCGACGGACCGGATGTTATCCCGGATGTGGCTGAAGTTAGCGACGGACCGGATGTTATCCCGGATGTGGCTGAAGTTAGCGCCTGACAGGATGTTATCCCGGATGTGGCTGAAGTTAGCGACGGACCGGATGTTGTCCCGGATGTGGCTGAAGTTAGCGACGGACCGGATGTTATCCCGGATGTGGCTGAAGTTAGCGACGGACCGGATGTTATCCCGGATGTGGCTGAAGTTAGCGACGGACCGGATGTTATCCCGGAAGTGGCTGAAGTTAGCGACGGACCGGATGTTATCCCGGATGTGGCTGAAGTTAGCGACGGACCGGATGTTATCCCGGATGTGGCTGAAGTTAGCGACGGACCGGATGCTATCCCGGATGTGGCTGAAGTTAGCGACGGACCGGATGCTATCCCGGATGTGGCTGAAGTTAGCGACAGACCGGATGTTATCCCGGATGTGGCTGAAGTTAGCGACGGACCGCATGTTATCCCGGATGTGGCTGAAGTTAGCGACGGACCGGATGTTATCCCGGATGTGGCTGAAGTTAGCGACAGACCGGATGTTATCCCGGATGTGGCTGAAGTTAGCGACAGACCGGATGCTATCCCGGATGTGGCTGAAGTTAGCGACGGACCGCATGTTATCCCGGATGTGGCTGAAGTTAGCGACGGACCGGATGTTATCCCGGATGTGGCTGAAGTTAGCGACGGACAGGATGTTATCCCGGATGTGGCTGAAGTTAGCGACGGACAGGATGTTATCCCGGATGTGGCTGAAGTTAGCGACGGACAGGATGTTATCCCGGATGTGGCTGAAGTTAGCGACGGACCGGATGTTATCCCGGATGTGGCTGAAGTTAGCGACGGACAGGATGTTATCCCGGATGTGGCTGAAGTTAGCGACGGACCGGATGTTATCCCGGATGTGGCTGAAGTTAGCGACGGACCGGATGTTATCCCGGATGTGGCTGAAGTTAGCGACGGACAGGATGTTATCCCGGATGTGGCTGAAGTTAGCGACGGACAGGATGTTATCCCGGATGTGGCTGAAGTTAGCGACGGACCGCATGTTATCCCGGATGTGGCTGAA
The DNA here is from genome assembly GCF_964188405.1 of Protomyctophum parallelum. Classification (NCBI taxonomy): domain Eukaryota; kingdom Metazoa; phylum Chordata; class Actinopteri; order Myctophiformes; family Myctophidae; genus Protomyctophum; species Protomyctophum parallelum. The sequence goes on from NC_139719.1 coordinate 43,454,789, forward strand.
GTTAGCGACGGACAGGATGTTATCCCGGATGTGGCTGAAGTTAGCGACGGACCGGATGTTATCCCGGATGTGGCTGAAGTTAGCGACGGACCGGATGTTATCCCGGATGTGGCTGAAGTTAGCGACGGACAGGATGTTATCCCGGATGTGGCTGAAGTTAGCGACAGACCGGATGCTATCCCGGATGTGGCTGAAGTTAGCGACGGACCGGATGTTATCCCGGATGTGGCTGAAGTTAGCGACGGACCGGATGTTATCCCGGATGTGGCTGAAGTTAGCGACGGACCGGATGTTATCCCGGATGTGGCTGAAGTTAGCGACGGACCGGATGTTATCCCGGATGTGGATGAAGTTAGCGACAGACCGGATGTTATCCCGGATGTGGCTGAAGTTAGCGACGGACCGGATGCTATCCCGGATGTGGCTGAAGTTAGCGACGGACCGGATGTTATCCCGGATGTGGATGAAGTTAGCGACGGACCGGATGTTATCCCGGATGTGGATGAAGTTAGCGACGGACCGGATGTGGCTGAAGTTAGCGACGGACCGGATGTTATCCCGGATGTGGCTGAAGTTAGCGACGGACCGGATGTTATCCCGGATGTGGATGAAGTTAGCGACGGACCGGATGTGGCTGAAGTTAGCGACGGACCGGATGTTATCCCGGATGTGGCTGAAGTTAGCGACAGACCGGATGTTATCCCGGATGTGGCTGAAGTTAGCGACGGACAGGATGTTATCCCGGATGTGGCTGAAGTTAGCGACGGACAGGATGTTATCCCGGATGTGGCTGAAGTTGGCGACGGACAGGATGTTATCCCGGATGTGGCTGAAGTTAGCGACGGACCGGATGTTATCCCGGATGTGGCTGAAGTTAGCGACGGACCGGATGTGGCTGAAGTTAGCGACGGACCGGATGTTATCCCGGATGTGGCTGAAGTTAGCGACGGACCGGATGTTATCCCGGATGTGGCTGAAGTTAGCGACGGACAGGATGTTATCCCGGATGTGGCTGAAGTTAGCGACGGACCGGATGTTATCCCGGATGTGGCTGAAGTTAGCGACGGACCGGATGTTATCCCGGATGTGGCTGAAGTTAGCGACAGACCGGATGCTATCCCGGATGTGGCTGAAGTTAGCGACGGACCGGATGTTATCCCGGATGTGGCTGAAGTTAGCGACGGACCGGATGTTATCCCGGATGTGGCTGAAGTTAGCGACAGACCGGATGTTATCCCGGATGTGGCTGAAGTTAGCGACGGACAGGATGTTATCCCGGATGTGGCTGAAGTTAGCGACAGACCGGATGTTATCCCGGATGTGGCTGAAGTTAGCGACAGACAGGATGTTGTCCCGGATGTGGCTGAAGTTAGCGACGGACCGGATGTGGCTGAAGTTAGCGACGGACCGGATGTGGCTGAAGTTAGCGACGGACCGGATGTTATCCCGGATGTGGCTGAAGTTAGCGACGGACCGGATGTTATCCCGGATGTGGCTGAAGTTAGCGGCAGACCGGATGTGGCTGAAGTTAGCGACGGACCGGATGTTATCCCGGATGTGGCTGAAGTTAGCGACGGACAGGATGTTATCCCGGATGTGGCTGAAGTTAGCGACAGACAGGATGTTATCCCGGATGTGGCTGAAGTTAGCGACGGACCGGATGTGGCTGAAGTTAGCGACAGACCGGATGTTATCCCGGATGTGGCTGAAGTTAGCGACGGACCGGATGTTGTCCCGGATGTGGCTGAAGTTAGCGACAGACCGGATGTTATCCCGGATGTGGCTGAAGTTAGCGACGGACCGGATGTTATCCCGGATGTGGGTGAAGTTAGCGATGGACCGGATGTTATCCCGGATGTGGCTGAAGTTAGCGACGGACCGGATGTTGTCCCGGATGTGGCTGAAGTTAGCGACGGACCGGATGTTATCCCGGATGTGGCTGAAGTTAGCGACGGACCGGATGTGGCTGAAGTTAGCGACGGACCGGATGTTATCCCGGATGTGGCTGAAGTTAGCGCCAGACCGGATGTTGTCCCGGATGTGGCTGAAGTTAGCGACGGACCGGATGTTGTCCCGGATGTGGCTGAAGTTAGCGACGGACAGGATGTTATCCCGGATGTGGCTGAAGTTAGCGACAGACCGGATGTTGTCCCGGATGTGGCTGAAGTTAGCGACGGACCGGATGTGGCTGAAGTTGGCGACGGACCGGATGCTATCCCGGATGTGGCTGAAGTTAGCGACAGACCGGATGTTGTCCCGGATGTGGCTGAAGTTAGCGACAGACCGGATGTTATCCCGGATGTGGCTGAAGTTAGCGACAGACCGGATGCTATCCCGGATGTGGCTGAAGTTAGCGACAGACAGGATGTTATCCCGGATGTGGCTGAAGTTAGCGACGGACCGGATGTTATCCCGGATGTGGCTGAAGTTAGCGATGGACCGGATGTTATCCCGGATGTGGCTGAAGTTAGCGACGGACCGGATGTTATCCCGGATGTGGCTGAAGTTAGCGACGGACCGGATGTTGTCCCGGATGTGGCTGAAGTTAGCGACAGACAGGATGTTGTCCCGGATGTGGCTTAAGTTAGCGATGGACCGGATGTGGCTGAAGTTAGCGACGGACCGGATGTTATCCCGGATGTGGCTGAAGTTAGCGACGGACCGGATGTTATCCCGGATGTGGCTGAAGTTAGCGACAGACCGGATGTTATCCCGGATGTGGCTGAAGTTAGCGACGGACCGGATGTTATCCCGGATGTGGCTGAAGTTAGCGACGGACCGGATGTTATCCCGGATGTGGCTGAAGTTAGCGACAGACCGGATGTTATCCCGGATGTGGCTGAAGTTAGCGATGGACCGGATGTTATCCCGGATGTGGGTGAAGTTAGCGACGGACCGGATGTTATCCCGGATGTGGCTGAAGTTAGCGACGGACCGGATGTTATCCCGGATGTGGCTGAAGTTAGCGATGGACCGGATGTTGTCCCGGATGTGGCTGAAGTTAGCGACGGACCGGATGTTATCCCGGATGTGGCTGAAGTTAGCGACAGACCGGATGTGGCTGAAGTTAGCGACGGACCAGATGTTGTCCCGGATGTGGCTGAAGTTAGCGACGGACCGGATGTGGCTGAAGTTAGCGACGGACCGGATGTTGTCCCGGATGTGGCTGAAGTTAGCGACGGACAGGATGTTATCCCGGATGTGGCTGAAGTTAGCGCCAGACCGGATGTTGTCCCGGATGTGGCTGAAGTTAGCGACGGACAGGATGTTATCCCGGATGTGGCTGAAGTTAGCGACAGACCGGATGTTGTCCCGGATGTGGCTGAAGTTAGCGACGGACCGGATGTGGCTGAAGTTGGCGACGGACCGGATGCTATCCCGGATGTGGCTGAAGTTAGCGACAGACCGGATGTTGTCCCGGATCTGGCTGAAGTTAGCGACAGACCGGATGCTATCCCGGATGTGGCTGAAGTTAGCGACAGACAGGATGTTATCCCGGATGTGGCTGAAGTTAGCGACGGACCGGATGTTATCCCGGATGTGGCTGAAGTTAGCGACGGACCGGATGTTATCCCGGATGTGGGTGAAGTTAGCGACGGACCGGATGTTATCCCGGATGTGGCTGAAGTTAGCGACGGACCGGATGTTATCCCGGATGTGGCTGAAGTTAGCGACGGACCGGATGTTGTCCCGGATGTGGCTGAAGTTAGCGACAGACAGGATGTTATCCCGGATGTGGCTGAAGTTAGCGACGGACCGGATGTTGTCCCGGATGTGGCTGAAGTTAGCGATGGACCGGATGTTATCCCGGATCATCAGCATTAACTACTAATGTTGGTGCTCCCCAGGGTTGTGTGAGCTCAGCTGTACTCTTCACCCTTTATACTGACAGCTGTCGTATTGAGGAATGCCTGACTGAATGTCGCACTGACACACCAGACCAATACATTCTAAAATACTCAGATGATACAGTTTTGATCTCTCTCCTAGATAGTTCCAGTGATCCTGGACTGCACCAACACAGAGTAAATAAGGTGGTTGAATGGAGTGATAACAACGCTCTCATCATTAACACAAAAAAGACAGAAGAGATTGTTTTTGGTGCACCACCAGAGATACACAGATCCCCCATTACTATTCATGGTGAACCGATCAACCAGGTATGTTCGTACAAATACCTAGGAGTAGTAATAGACCATCTTTTGTCATGGAAAGATCAGATTGATTCAGTGTGTAAGAAAACAAAGCAAAGAATCTACTTCCTTCGCCGTCTAAGATCCTTCGGTGCTAGTAGACGGATTCTTCTTTTGTTTTTCACTTCTGTTATTATGAGTGTTCTTCAGTACTGTAGTACCACCTGGTATGGATGTTTGTCTGCAGCCCTAAAGTCACAACTGCTGCAACAACTGAACATTTGTTCAAAGATTGTTGGACAACAACTTCAGAAACTTTATACATCCACATATGATAACAGCATCCTAAGGTTAGCAAGGAATATCACCTCTAATACTAAGCATGTGTTGTATGGAGAATATAGGTTGCTACCTTCAGGAAGGAGATATGGTGTACCAGCATACAATAAGGTCAGACTAAAGAGGTCCTTTGTCTACCAATCGACCTTGAGGCTTAATCAGGAGTTGTAGTAGCCACAGGATAATCTAAGCGGTGGATATTGCTCATGTCTTTATTTATGTAAATTGTCCTGTTTGTGTTTTTGTTATGCGTTTCTGCATACTTGGCTGCTGTGTCGCAAGACAAATTTCAGTGTGAACTGACAATAAAGTACTATATCATATATCATATATCATGTGGCTGAAGTTAGCGACGGACCGGATGTTGTCCCGGTTGTGGCTGAAGTTAGCGACGGACAGGATGTTATCCCGGATGTGGCTGAAGTTAGCGACGGACTGGATGTTATCCCGGATGTGGCTGAAGTTAGCGACAGACAGGATGTTGTCCCGGATGTGGCTGAAGTTAGCGACAGACAGGATGTTGTCCCGGATGTGGCTGAAGTTAGCGACGGACAGGATGTTATCCCGGATGTGGCTGAAGTTAGCGACGGACTGGATGTTATCCCGGATGTGGCTGAAGTTAGCGACGGACTGGATGTTATCCCGGATGTGGCTGAAGTTAGCGACAGACAGGATGTTGTCCCGGATGTGGCTGAAGTTAGCGACGGACAGGATGTTATCCCGGATGTGGCTGAAGTTAGCGACGGACTGGATGTTATCCCGGATGTGGCTGAAGTTAGCGACGGACTGGATGTTATCCCGGATGTGGCTGAAGTTAGCGACAGACAGGATGTTGTCCCGGATGTGGCTGAAGTTAGCGACGGACAGGATGTTATCCCGGATGTGGCTGAAGTTAGCGACAGACAGGATGTTATCCCGGATGTGGCTGAAGTTAGCGACGGACCGGATGTTATCCCGGATGTGGCTGAAGTTAGCGACGGACCGGATGCTATCCCGGATGTGGCTGAAGTTAGCGACGGACCGGATGCTATCCCGGATGTGGCTGAAGTTAGCGACGGACCGGATGTTGTCCCGGATGTGGCTGAAGTTAGCGACGGACCGGATGCTATCCCGGATGTGGCTGAAGTTAGCGACGGACAGGATGTTATCCCGGATGTGGCTGAAGTTAGCGACAGACCGGATGTGGCTGAAGTTAGCGACAGACCGGATGTTATCCCGGATGTGGCTGAAGTTAGCGACGGACCGGATGTGGCTGAAGTTAGTGACAGACCGGATGCTGTCCCGGATGTGGCTGAAGTTAGCGACAGACCGGATGCTGTCCCGGATGTGGCTGAAGTTAGCGACAGACCGGATGTTATCCCGGATGTGGCTGAAGTTAGCGACGGACCGGATGCTATCCCGGATGTGGCTGAAGTTAGCGACGGACCGGATGTGGCTGAAGTTAGCGACGGACCGGATGTTATCCCGGATGTGGCTGAAGTTAGCGACGGACAGGATGTGGCTGAAGTTAGCGACGGACCGGATGTTATCCCGGATGTGGCTGAAGTTAGCGACGGACAGGATGCTATCCCGGATGTGGCTGAAGTTAGCGACGGACAGGATGCTATCCCGGATGTGGCTGAAGCAGCTTGATCTCTCGAGGCGATAACGACAACGACAACAACGGGAGGTAAGGCGACTAGCGACGGGACGGCCTATAGTCACATGACACAATCTTTTCTTAGAATTGGACGGAATGAATTTCAGATCAAGAGCTATTCACGGGTAGGGTACCTTGCAGACCCTGGTCTTTGAGGGGGTAGGGTACCTTGCAGACCCTGGTCTGAGAGGGGGTAGGGTACCTTGCAGACCCTGGTCTATGAGGGGGTAGGGTACCTTGCAGACCCTGGTCTATGAGGGGGTAGGGTACCTTGCAGACCCTGGTCTTTGAGGGGGTAGGGTACCTTGCAGCCCCATGGTCTATGAGGGGGTAGGGTACCTTGCAGACCCTGGTCTATGAGGGGGTAGGGTACCTTGCAGACCCTGGTCTATGAGCGGGTAGGGTACCTTGCAGACCCTGGTCTGAGAGCGGGTAGGGTACCTTGCAGACCCTGGTCTGAGAGCGGGTAGGGTACCTTGCAGACCCGCGCCACGCGGGCCACCCTGGTCTGAGAGGGGTAGGTGGTCTGCTCCTGGCTCCTCTCCGTGAAGAACACGTAGATCTTATCGTCGTCTCCCAGCGAGCTGTTCACGCTCTCCTTCATCAGCGCCGAGCCCACGAAGTCTGCGTCTGTAAGAGAGCACACACACGCCACGCACCCACACACGAACCAACGCACCCACACACGCACACCGCACCCACACACCACACACAGAGCACGCACACACAACACTGGTTGTTAGGAACTATCTAACAACCGGTCTGTGGGTAAAGCATGTCCTAGGTTACTAAATATAAAAAAATACAAAAAATGGTCTGCATCTATAGCCCAGCTCTGAGATGGCATGCAGAAGATGCTGGGTGGGTTTGGCAAAAGGGCCTTTCTCTGTGTGGAGTTTGCAATAACGTGGCCGTTCCACACGCTACGTCCAAACGGGGGAAACAGGTGATGAAGAAGCGGGCCTGCTCACTCCTCATGCACTGACGGAAGCATGAGCTCAGTTCGAGGCTCTCCCCAGGTTGGCAGAGGAGGAGAGTATAGCGCCCAGGATTACAGCGTAGGCAATGTGGCACCGGGTGACAAGAAAAGGGGCTTAGAAAATAAAATAAATAAAGTGCTTGGTATTTAATAACCTTTGTCATAAAAGCACAGACACAGGATTAGCAGCCCATAAGTGGTGTCGTTGGTAGACAGATGCTTTTAGGAATAATTGAATGGATAAAACGAAGCCAGTCTGTACAACGCGTGTTTGACGTGGCCAGTCTGTACAACGTGTGTGGGCGCCGGTTCCTTTTCCACTGCCTAATGGCATTTCAAGGCTTGCGGCTCTGAAGGGAAATGGAGAAATTATACATAGTGGATGAATCAAAATGTGCATAATATCAACGAGATATGTGGCCCATTGAATAGACGTAATATTGAGATGTGGCCCATTGAATAGACGTAATATTGAGATGTGGCACATTGAATAGACGTAATATTGAGATGTGGCCCATTGAATAGACGTAATATTGAGATGTGGCCCATTGAATAGACGTAATATTGAGATGTGGCCCATTGAATAGACGGCAGAGAAACTATGTTTCTAGAAATCACAAGATGTTTAAAACAGGGTTCATTTGTTTTCGAGGTGCGCTAGCCCCTCCTATATACAGCTTTTGACCCCACACGTCTCAATATTTGCCATTGACAATGAAAGGAGAAATTAGGTCAAATATCCACCAAATATGCCATGAATGGTAAATGGTGCATTTATATAGCGCCGTTATCCAACAGATTGTACCTGTCTCAACGATTATCGACCTGTTGCTTTGACTTCTGTTCTCATGAAATGCCTGGACAGAAAATGGTTATCTCTTATATCAAGAGCATCATTCCTGCTAGTATTGATCCTTTACAGTTTGCTTACTGTTCAAATAGATCTGTGGATGACGCAATCTCTCTTGCTTTACACACTGCCCTGGTACATCTAGAAAAGAAAAGCTCTTATGTCAGACTACTGTTCATAGACTATAGTTCCGCATTCAACACTATTGTACCATCTTTCTAAATTAGTGTTGAAACTCAGTGGCCTTGGTGTGGGCAGCTCCATCTGTAACTGGCTATTTGATTTTCTGACGGGCAGGCCCCAGTCAGTGTGTACGCATAGGAGAGAGAGATGTTCATCCACAATTCTCACCAGAACCGGTGCGCCCCAAGGCTGCTGCCTCAGTCCTCTGCTGTACAGCTTGTTTACGTTTGATTGTGTCGCCAGATATGGGAATAACAGTATAATTAAATTTGCGGAGGATACCACAGTGATCGGACTAATAACCGACGGTGATGAGAGGGCCTATAGGAGGGAGATAGAAGATCTAACACCAATAAGACCAAATAAATCATTGTAGACTTTAGGAAGTCCAAAGGCATCCACACCCCCATTTCCATCAAAGGGTCATCTGTCGACATAGTTGATAACTTTAAATTCCTGGGCATACACATCACAGACACATTCACATGGTCACTCAACACCGAGTACATCCTCAAGAAGGCGCAGCAGCGGCTGTACTTTCTGAGGCGCCTTAAAGAATGTGGCTTAAGTACAAAAGGACTAGTGAACTTTTATCGCTGTATAATTGAAAGTGTCTTAACTGGCTGTATCACAGTGTGGTACGGTAACACGACCGCTCAGGACTGCAACAGGTTGCAGAGGACCGCAGCTAAAATCATCGGCAGCACAGAATTACCCAGTCTCCATAACATCTACACCACTCGTTGTATGAAAAAAGCCCATAACATCATGGAAGACACCAGCCATCCCGCAAATACCCTGTTCAAACTACTCCCTTCCAAAAAACGCTACCAGAGCATCACATCTCGCACCACCACCCGTCTCAGTAACAGTTTCTACCCCCAGGCAGTCAGGCTGCTGAACAGCTGACCTTGAACTGTATTGCACTGTTTTGTCACTTCAGTTTTTTTGTCTTTTTCTTGCACTATAGATGTTTGTTTATGTCCTGTGTATGTAAGACTGAGAGTGCTCTGAGCATTGTATTTATACTCTGTATCTACACACATGACAAATAAACCTGAACCTGAACCATTCGCGCACACATTCACACACACATTCATACACCGATGCCGGCGGAATCCATGCAAGGCACCAACCAGCACATCAGGAGGAATTAGGGGTTCAGTGTCTTGCTCAAGGACACTTCGACACTAACTCTGTGGGAGCCCACAGGGTTCGAACCTGGCAACCTTGAGCCACCGCCACCCCGACATAAAATCAGATCAGCATATGGAATTAATTCTGTACTGGCCATATATGGAGCGCGTCTTGAGTGTACATGAGGGTTTGATGAGGTCAGATCAACATATGGAATGTCAGAACAGGAACAGGTCAGCTCCATATATGGAGATCTTAAAGCAACGTGCATGTTTTTATTACCCAGCAGCCACCTGGTGGGGGCTTCCTCCGTCCTCAGGGTCGGGAAGGGGAAGTTTCTCCTCAGGTCTGGAGAGGAGCGGAACTCATACTGAGACGCTGTGAACATCTCCCCGTCTGGACAGAGAGAGAAAGAGAGAGACCTTTATTATAGCATAGCCCGCGTTCCCCACTATTTAATCAAATATTCTACGCTGCCTAGATTGTTTTATTACCTTCACAGCATAACGCCGAAGTATTTGCGCTTTTGATCCACGAAAAACCGCTAGTAAACACTCCCAGCATTCGTTATTGAGCCGACAAAAAAGCCACTTCCTTGATCCAGGGTCACAGACGAAGAGCAAAGCGAGCCAAGACTGTCCCTACCCCCTGGTCCACTTGCATTGGGCTCAATTTTCCCAGAAGCCCTAGCAGCCCAGAGAGCATGGGTTGATTTCCGGGTTTCGTCATCATAATAACGTGACGGCCGGCCTCGTCACCAGGTCCGCGACAAAGCCGCAGTTTCTTTTTAATTATTAAAATATGGAGAATTAAACACATAAAACAAATAGCGGGTTTAGCATATTGCGAGCGTTGGAACCCTGGATTAAACAATTAGCTGCTGTCAAAGTGTTAACAGGGTTGTTTGTACATGAATTCTTAGCCCTTAACAGGGTTGTATGTACAGTGCCCCCGGAAAGTATTCACACCCCTTCACTTTTACCACATTTTGTTTTGTTGCAGCCTCATTTCAAAATGGATTAAATTCGTTTTGTTCCTCATCAAACTACAAACAATACCCCAAATGATGAAGTGAAAAAATTTTTTTGTTAATTTATTAAAAATAAGGAACTGGAAAAACACATGTACATAAGTATTCACACTCTTGACTTAGTACTAACCTTTGGCAGCAATTACAGCCTTAAGCCTTTTTGGGAATGATCCTACAAGCTTGGTACACTTTTTGGGGTATTTTCCCCCTTTTTCTCTGCAGATCCTCTCACGCTCTGTCAGGTTAGACGGGGAGCGTCGCTGCACAGCTATTTTCAGGTCCTTCCAGAGATGCTCAATGGGGTTCAAGTTTGGGCTCCATTCATCTTTCCCTCTATCCTGACAAGTCTCCCAGTTCCTGCCGTTGAAAAACATCCCCACAGCATGACGCTGCCACCACCATGCTTCACTGTAGGGATGGTATTTGCCAGGTGCTGAGCGGTGCCTGGTTTCCTCGCTCCCCGTCTAACCTGACAGAGCTTGAGACGATCTGCAGAGAAGAAGGGGTGAAAATACCCCAAATTCAAGTGTGCCAAGCTTGTAGCATCATTCGCAAAAAGGCTTAAGGCTGTAATTGCTGCCAAAGGTGCCTACACTTAGTACTAAGTCAAGAGTGTGAATACTTATGTACAGGTGCTGTAATGTACATGGTATCTTACCCACCAGCAGAGCGGTGTATAGGGCTGTGTAATGCACATGGTATCTTACCCACCAGCAGAGCGGTGTATAGGGTGGTGTAATGCACATGGTATCTTACCCACCAGCAGGGCGGTGTATAGGGTGGTGTAATGCACATGGTATCTTACCCACCAGCAGGGCGGTGTATAGGGTGGTGTAATGCACATGGTATCTTACCCACCAGCAGGGCGGTGTATAGGGTGGTGTAATGGACATGGTATCTTACCCACCAGCAGGGCGGTGTATAGGGTGGTGTAATGGACATGGTATCTTACCCACCAGCAGGGCGGTGTATAGGGTGGTGTAATGGACATGGTATCTTACCCACCAGCAGGGCGGTGTATAGGGTGGTGTAATGCACATGGTATCTTACCCACCAGCAGAGCGGTGTATAGGGTGGTGTAATGCACATGGTATCTTACCCACCAGCAGAGCGGTGTATAGGGTGGTGTAATGCACATAGTATCTTACCCACCAGCAGGGCGGTGTATAGGGTGGTGTAATGGACATGGTATCTTACCCACCAGCAGGGCGGTGTATAGGGTGGTGTAATGCACATGGTATCTTACCCACCAGCAGGGCGGTGTATAGGGTGGTGTAATGCACATGGTATCTTACCCACCAGCAGGGCGGTGTATAGGGTGGTGTAATGGACATGGTATCTTACCCACCAGCAGGGCGGTGTATAGGGTGGTGTAATGCACATGGTATCTTACCCACCAGCAGGGCGGTGTATAGGGTGGTGTAATGCACATGGTATCTTACCCACCAGCAGGGCGGTGTATAGGGCTGTGTGATGTACATGGTATCTTACCCACTAGCAGGGCGGTGTATAGGGTGGTGTAATGCACATGGTATCTTACCCACCAGCAGAGCGGTGTATAGGGTGGTGTAATGCACATGGTATCTTACCCACCAGCAGAGCGGTGTATAGGGTGGTGTAATGCACATGGTATCTTACCCACTAGCAGAGCGGTGTAACCCTTGGCGGGGTCGTACGGACATCGGTCTCGTCCCTCCTCGAAGCCCGAGGAGAAGGTGAAGTGTTCTGCGTCCTGGAAGAGGAAGAGGAGGAGGAGGAGGAGGAAGATGAGGAGGAGGAAGATGAGGAGGACGAGGAGGAGGATGTGGAGGAGGAGGAGGAGGATGAGGAGGAGGAGGAGGAGGAGGAGGAAGAGGAGGAGGAGGAGGATGAGGAGGGGGAGGAGGAGGAGGGGGGAGGAGGAGGATGAGGATGAGGAGGATGAGGAAGAGGAAGAGGAGGAGGAGGAAGATGAGGAAGAGTAGGAGGAGGAGGAGGAAGAGGAGGAAGAGGAGGAGGAGGAGGAGACCACATCCATTCAGTTCATAATAATAAAATAAAAAAACACTCTGGCAGGAAGTGAGGGGCGTCTCAAACATTGTACTCTAATGGCACACCGGCAGACTCGAAGATGCAAAGAGACGAATGAGGTCATTTGGAGCACAGCTACATGCATCATTGCATCGCCACGTCACTGGAAGCAGCATGGAATACAGATGTGTATATTTACAGGAAACTCCCGTTATACTTTCCAACAAACTACGGTAAACTCCCGAATTGTACCATCACACCTGTATATTACCGTATATTAACTGTATATGCTGCTGAACTTGAGGTTTACGGGGAAATCTAGTGCCCATAATTGCTCGTTAACTCCTCTTTTCTCGCAGTGTGGCTTCCATTGACATTGAATGGTAGACTGTATCTTTGTGTGAATGCAACATTCTGGACACATCACACTTGTGTGAAGTGAGGGGCGCTCTTATCATCATACATCATCAGGTTCCGGGCCAATCACTTTGGGGGAGTCCTCACTTTTCTGTCCTCACATTCTGTGCTCAGCCAATGAAATCCTCGCTTTGGGGTACACACACATTGCTCAGCCAATAAAATCATCGCTTTGGGGTACACACACATTGCTCAGCCAATCAAATCCTCGCTATGGGGTATACACAAACATTGCTCAGCCAATCAACACCTTGCATAGGAGGTGTTTACGCCCTAAAAAAAAAAGAAGGGGAAAAACGCTGAGAACCAATCTAGTAATCTCGGAGACCACAGGCGTTTCGTTTCCAAAATGAAATAAAAATCAACTCCAACTTGTGTCATGTCAAGGAACCCCACATTGAGATGCAACGAGACACATTGTGAGCTTGTGGATCAGCTTTTTCTGACTGGTGTCATAGTGTGATGTCATACAGTACATGAGTGATGTCATAGACCGGTCACATGGGAGACACAGTCTCTTGTTTAGTTGACTCAATGCTTTCTGTCTTTCCTTCTTTTAGTCATAACAAGGTCATGTTACTTATTTATTCCCGTTGCTGTTGGTTGTCATGGCAACAGCTGATGTCGTGTGGGAGTTCGGACTGATCCAGACAGCACTGGATAACTGCTAGCTTGCATAACGTCTTCAGAGTAGGACTCAGGTCTAAGATGTACGAGTTATCAGAGTATCCTCCATGTCCAAAGAGGATGATGCGTTCTCCCACCATGCAACAGCACCTACCATCTATTGGACCGGGTCTCTTCCCTTTGGGCTCCACCTTCTTCCAGGAGAAGGTCTCTGGACTGAATTTCCACATATCAGTGAAGCTCTGATACCTGTTGCCAAATATGTACAGCTCTCCATTGTAGGTAAAGGCTGAATGTTTCCAGCGTCCTTCTGGAAGAAGCTGTGCAGAAGGTGTGCTCATCCAGAGGTTGGTCTCTGTGTCAAACACTCTGATGGTGTTGTTGTACAGACCCCCCATAATATAGCCCCCAAATACAAACATCTTTGTTCCAATGATGGTAGCAGAGTGACACCATGAAGCAGGAGGTGGAGTTCCTCTGGTGTTAATTAAAGACCAGACCATTGTGCTGGTGTCCAACTTGTACATGTCATTAGTCAATCCAGTCAGCTTGGTGTTTCCTCCATAGATAAACATGACCTTCCCCAACACACAGGCTGAGTGGCCACTCCTCGCCTCTGGAACAGCTCCAGAAACCCTGCTGGGTTTGAACCACATGTGGGCGTCCACATCAAATGCATAAAGCTCATTGTAGTACTCCACTCCCCAGCGGCCTCCCCAGATGTAGACTGTATCTTCTACCAGCACAGCTGTGTGGCCGCAGCGCCTGGATGGAACCTCAAGGTGACCGTCTCCTCTTCCAGGACTCACTGGAGGTAACTTCTTCCAGCATAAAGACATTGTGTTGAAGACATGGACAACCATCTGATCCTTGCAGCTCCATCCATCACAGTCACCTTCGAAGGAATAAAGTTTGTTCCTCACTGCTACAGACGCATGATAGACTCGCTTTGGTCCTCCTGCTTTGGAAACAGTCCAAGTAAACATCACCTTCTCTCTCTGTCTGTCTGTCTGTCTGTCTGTCTTTCTGTCTGTCCCTCCCTCGATGTGAACAGTCATTTTCAACACAGCACATCTTCTTATATATTCTGGTGTGAAATCACACGCAACACAAACTGTTGCCAATGCATGCCTTAATTATGCCAATTTGTGCAGCTACTCTCCTCATAAGCTACTCTGGTCTGGGCCTTTTGACTGCAACCCTGTTCATTCACACTTACTAGAAACACCTGGTATATAAGGCCGGCCCCTTTTACACTGGCAGCCAATAAAACATCCTGAATCAGATCTGTGCCACATTCAGATTGGAATCCGATTAGTTTAAATAATAAGCCTAAACACAAACAAATCAAATCACATGGAATCCGATTTTTATTTGTATTTTATTTATCAGACAGTGGGCCTTGTGGTTAGAGTGTCCGCCCTGAAACTAGGAGGTCAGGGTTCGATCCCCGGCCGGGTCATAACAAAGAAAGGGAACCAATGCTCCCTGCTTGGCACTCAGCATCAATGGGTTGGATTGGGGGGGTCAGTCCCTGCTTGGCACTCAGCATCAATGGGTTGGATCGGGGGGTCAGTCCCTGCTTGGCACTCAGCATCAATGGGTTGGATTGGGGGGTCAGTCCCTGCTTGGCACTCAGCATCAATGGGTTGGATTGGGGGGTCAGTCCCTGCTTGGCACTCAGCATCAATGGGTTGGATTGGGGGGTCAGTCCCTGCTTGGCACTCAGCATCAATGGGTTGGATCGGGGGGTCAGTCCCTGCTTGGCACTCAGCATCAATGGGTTGGATCGGGGGGTCAAATCTACTAATCAAATGATTCCTGCCAATATCGATGCTGACCGATACCGATATATATATATAGAGAGACGTTCCAAGGCCAGTGAGTCGATGTGTTTCCTCCAACTGCGCCTTGGTCTGCCCCGGGGTCTCGTCCCAGTGGGACGTGGTCCTTGGTCTGCCCCGGGGGTCTCGTCCCAGTGGGACGTGGTCCTTGGTCTGCCCCAGGGTCTCCTCCCAGTGGGACGTGGTCCTTGGTCTGCCCCCCGGGGTCTCCTCCCAGTGGGACGTGATCCTTGGTCTGCCCCGGGGTCTCGTCCCAGTGGGACGTGGTCCTTGGTCTGCCCCAGGGTCTCGTCCCAGTGGGACGTGGTCCTTGGTCTGCCCCAGGGTCTCGTCCCAGTGGGACGTGGTCCTTGGTCTGCCCCAGGGTCTCCTCCCAGTGGGACGTGGTCCTTGGTCTGCCCCAGGGTCTCCTCCCAGTGGGACGTGGTCCTTGGTCTGCCCCGGGGGTCTCCTCCCAGTGGGACGTGGTCCTTGGTCTGCCCCAGGGTCTCCTCCCAGTGGGACGTGATCCTTGGTCTGCCCCGGGGTCTCGTCCCAGTGGGACGTGGTCCTTGGTCTGCCCCGGGGTCTCGTCCCAGTGGGACGTGGTCCTTGGTCTGCCCCAGGGTCTCCTCCCAGTGGGACGTGGTCCTTGGTCTGCCCCGGGGTCTCGTCCCAGTGGGACGTGGTCCTTGGGTCTTTATGTAAATGAAAGGCTCTTTATGTAAATGAAAGGGTGTTTATGTAAATTAAAGGCTCTTTATGTAAATGAAAGGGTGTCTATGTAAATGAAAGGCTCTTTATGTAAATGAAAGGCTCTTACTATGTAGCCACACAGCGGCCTGAAGGCGTGCGTTCCACAGGCGTACAGGTGTTTATGTAAATGAAAGGGTGTCTATGTAAATGAAAGGCTCTTTATGTAAATGAAAGGCTCTTACTATGTAGCCACACAGCGGCCTGAAGGCGTGCGTTCTCTTTATGTAAATGAAAGGCTCTTACTATGTAGCCACACAGCGGCCTGAAGGCGTGCGTTATGTAAATGAAAGGCTCTTACTATGTAGCCACACAGCGGCCTGAAGGCGTGCGTTATGTAAATTAAAGGCTCTTACTATGTAGCCACACAGCGGCCTGAAGGCGTGCGTTATGTAAATGAAAGGCTCTTACTATGTAGCCACACAGCGGCCTGAAGGCGTGCGTTCTCTTTATGTAAATGAAAGGCTCTTACTATGTAGCCACACAGCGGCCTGAAGGCGTGCGTTATGTAAATGAAAGGCTCTTACTATGTAGCCACACAGCGGCCTGAAGGCGTGCGTTCCACAGGCGTACAGGTGTTTATGTAAATGAAAGGCTCTTACTATGTAGCCACACAGCGGCCTGAAGGCGTGCGTTATGTAAATGAAAGGCTCTTACTATGTAGCCACACAGCGGCCTGAAGGCGTGCGTTCCACAGGCGTACAGGTGTTTATGTAAATGAAAGGCTCTTACTATGTAGCCACACAGCGGCCTGAAGGCGTGCGTTATGTAAATGAAAGGCTCTTACTATGTAGCCACACAGCGGCCTGAAGGCGTGCGTTATGTAAATGAAAGGCTCTTACTATGTAGCCACACAGCGGCCTGAAGGCGTGCGTTATGTAAATGAAAGGCTCTTACTATGTAGCCACACAGCGGCCTGAAGGCGTGCGTTCCACAGGCGTACAGGTGTTTATGTAAATGAAAGGCTCTTACTATGTAGCCACACAGCGGCCTGAAGGCGTGCGTTCCACAGGCGTACAGGTGTTTATGTAAATGAAAGGCTCTTACTATGTAGCCACACAGCGGCCTGAAGGCGTGCGTTCCACAGGCGTACAGGTGCGTCTCGTTGTAGCGCTGCAGGAAGCGGATGTGGTTGTAGCACTCTGTCTGCAAGTAGAGAACACATCCATTATTAACCCATTCTGACCTGAGATCAGATTCATACGAGGTTTCCGCCGGACACACGCTGGTCTGATGAACCCATTCTGACCTGAGATCAGATTCTAAAAATGTCAGTCGTTCTTCGATTAAAAAAAAAATAGCAGACCTACAAGCTCGTATCGCGCCACTCGGTGGCGCGATACGAGCTTGTAGATCTGCTATTTTTCAATAGCTAAAGCATAACATGATGCTGACACCAAAATGGGTGCCCGGTCAGAATGGGTTAAGACACAATCAGTGCCGGCAGTGCTTCAAAATAGGAGCTCTGGGTGGCCGGGGTTGTCTCAGCGCTTTTACTCTGAAAGCCACGACCCGGAAACAATCTACTAAAAAAAGTTGACTTTACATTGCTATAGCTTACATTGCGATCGTTTTAATTTATACGATATATGTTCCAAAAAGCGTTCATATTTTTGCGGGAGAGACGGATGAGGAGCAGAAATGAAGCGCCAGCATATCGATCCGTTCATCACCACGGAGAGCGCCCTGGATTAGGAGAGACGAGTCATTCTTTCCGCCGCGCTAACATGTGAGTCAACGGTAAGCTAATAATTGCCTAGAGCGTTAGCATACGGCAGCCGAAAGGCGAACGGGCCAAAAAAATTAAAAAAAGGAAAATTTCTGAATATTCTTATCTCGCCCCGCATCATTGAGGAGGCGCTAGGACGTCCTCACACGTTCTTTGTACATCTCGGTTCTAATCCTTAAGACGTACAGGTCTGTCCTACGTACAAAATGTGTTAATAACTACACATCCATTATTCTATCAAATGTCTTCTACATCCCGACAGTTTTCTGAAAAAGCTATGATTCTATGTCAGTCGTTCTTCGATTTTTCAAAAATGGCAGACCCACACACAGACGTAAAGGGTGTTCAATAGCACTGATTTATGAAACAACACACAGACGTAAAGGGTGTTCAATAGCACTGATTTATGAAACAACACACAGACGTAAAGGGTGTTCAATAGCACTGATTTATGAAACAACACACAGACGTAAAGGGTGATCAATAGCACTGATTTATGAAACACACAGACGTAAAGGGTGTTCAATAGCACTGATTAATGAAACAACACACAGACGTAAAGGGTGTTCAATAGCACTGATTTATGAAACAACACACGGACGTAAAGGGTGTTCAATAGCACTGATTTATGAAACAACACACAGACGTAAAGGGTGTTCAATAGCACTGATTTATGAAACACACAGACGTAAAGGGTGTTCAATAGCACTGATTAATGAAACAACACACAGACGTAAAGGGTGTTCAATAGCACTGATTTATGAAACAACACACAGACGTAAAGGGTGTTCAATAGCACTGATTTATGGAACAACACACAGACGTAAAGGGTGTTCAATAGCACTGATTTATGAAACACACAGACGTAAAGGGTGTTCAATAGCACTGATTTATGAAACACACAGACGTAAAGGGTGTTCAATAGCACTGATTTATGAAACAACACACAGACGTAAAGGGTGTTCAATAGCACTGATTTATGAAACAACACACAAACGTAAAGGGTGTTCAACAGCACTGATTTATGAAACAACACACAGACGTAAAGGGTGTTCAATAGCACTGATTTATGGAACAACACACAGACATAAAGGGTGTTCAATAGCACTGATTTATGAAACAACACACAGACGTAAAGGGTGTTCAATAGCACTGATTTATGAAACAACACACAGACGTAAAGGGTGTTCAACAGCACTGATTTATGAAACAACACACAGACGTAAAGGGTGTTCAATAGCACTGATTTATGAAACACACAGACGTAAAGGGTGTTCAATAGCACTGATTTATGGAACAACACACAGACGTAAAGGGTGTTCAATAGCACTGATTTATGGAACAACAAACAGACGTAAAGGGTGTTCAATAGCACTGATTTATGAAACAACACACAGACGTAAAGGGTGTTCAATAGCACTGATTTATGGAACAACACACGGACGTAAAGGGTGTTCAATAGCACTGATTTATGAAACACACAGACGTAAAGGGTGTTCAATAGCACTGATTTATGGAACAACACAGACGTAAAGGGTGTTCAATAGCACTGATTTATGAAACAACACACAGACGTAAAGGGTGTTCAATAGCACTGATTTATGGAACAACACAGACGTAAAGGGTGTTCAATAGCACTGATTTATGAAACACACAGACGTAAAGGGTGTTCAATAGCACTGATTTATGAAACACACAGACGTAAAGGGTGTTCAATAGCACTGATTTATGAAACAACACACAGACGTAAAGGGTGTTCAATAGCACTGATTTATGAAACAACACACAGACGTAAAGGGTGTTCAACAGCACTGATTTATGAAACAACACACAGACGTAAAGGGTGTTCAATAGCACTGATTTATGGAACAACACACAGACATAAAGGGTGTTCAATAGCACTGATTTATGAAACAACACACAGACGTAAAGGGTGTTCAATAGCACTGATTTATGAAACAACACACAGACGTAAAGGGTGTTCAACAGCACTGATTTATGAAACAACACACAGACGTAAAGGGTGTTCAATAGCACTGATTTATGAAACAACACACAGACGTAAAGGGTGTTCAATAGCACTGATTTATGAAACAACACACAGACGTAAAGGGTGTTCAACAGCACTGATTTATGAAACAACACACAGACGTAAAGGGTGTTCAATAGCACTGATTTATGAAACACACAGACGTAAAGGGTGTTCAATAGCACTGATTTATGAAACAACACACAGACGTAAAGGGTGTTCAATAGCACTGATTTATGGAACAACACACAGACGTAAAGGGTGTTCAATAGCACTGATTTATGAAACAACACACAGACGTAAAGGGTGTTCAATAGCACTGATTTATGGAACAACACACAGACGTAAAGGGTGTTCAACAGCACTGATTTATGAAACAACACACAGACGTAAAGGGTGTTCAATAGCACTGATTTATGAAACACACAGACGTAAAGGGTGTTCAACAGCACTGATTTATGAAACAACACACAGACGTAAAGGGTGTTCAATAGCACTGATTTATGGAACAACACACAGACATAAAGGGTGTTCAATAGCACTGATTTATGAAACAACACACAGACGTAAAGGGTGTTCAATAGCACTGATTTATGAAACAACACACAGACGTAAAGGGTGTTCAACAGCACTGATTTATTTTCATTTCATTTCATTTCAACCTTTATTTAGTTCTCGGATAACACACTGAGGGCTGGGACCCTCTTTTTCAGTGGTGCCGAGATTACAACACATCAACAATGTACAGTTACAATGTAACATACAGTAACATAAAACAAGAAAACAACAAGAAAACAAAACATAGATAAATAGAGTAAAATATCACTGGTAATAATAATAATAATAAGGGAACATTGCATAGTGCTCAATTAAAACAGGTACAGTTGATATTTACCAGCGTTGATATGTCAAGATGAAAGCGATATAGAGAAGGAAGAGAGCTGTATTTTAGTGAAGTCTGTAAGGTGTTCCAAGTGTGTGGGGCAGCACACTTGAAGGCAGACTTTCCAGATGTAGTGGAGGCATGTATGCTCGCTAGCATCAAATATTCTTGGGAGCGTGTATGATAAGAAGTGTTTTTCCATTTTAAAAGAGAATTTAAATAAGAAGGTAAGTTCCCAATTAGAGCTTTATATATAAATAAAAACCAATGTTGGTCTCTCCTTGTCGCAAGGGAGGGCCAACCAACCTTATTATATAGTATGCAATGATGAGTGTTATAGCTGTCGCCTGTTATAAATCTGAGGGCAGAATGATAAACTGGGTCCAAGATTTTAAGTGTGGTAGCTGATGCGTTTCTGTATATAATGTCCCCGTAGTCCAGAGCGGAGATGAAAAGTGCTTCAATTAGTCTTTTTCTGGTAGGCCAAGGAAAGCAGGATCTGTTTCGGTAAAAAAAGCCAAGCTTCATTCGCAATTTCTTTGTTAAAATTTCAATGTGTGTTTTAAAAGTAAGTTTCTCGTCTAGCCAGATCCCGAGGTATTTATAAAAAGGTACTCGTTCAATGGTGGTGCCATTAGAGGTGTATAGCTGAGGATAATTTTCATTTAAAGCTATTTTCTTTGTAAAAAACATAAGTTTGGTCTTTTCTGCATTTAAAACCAGTTTTAAATCCAGCAATGATTTCTGGAAAACATCAAAGGCAAGTTGCAACATATGAGTAGATTTCTCCACAGAGTCTGAGAAACAATATAAGATCGTATCATCAGCATATAAATGTACATTACAGGTCTGTAATGTATTTACAATATTGTTAATATATATAATAAACAGTATGGGACCCAAAATCGAGCCTTGGGGTACTCCTTTAGATATATGGAGGAACTCTGATTTTACAGTTCCAACTTTAACACATTGATGTCTCTCAGAGAGGTAATTTTTAAACCATGTACAGGCAATAGGATCAAAACCAATATGACATAATCTTTCTAAAAGCAATGTATGGTCCACGGTATCGAAAGCTTTTGATAGGTCTACAAATAGTGCAGCACAAAATAGCTTGTTATCCAATGCTGAGGCAATATCATTTAAAACTAATGTCGTGGCAGTTACTGTACTATGTTTGGCCCGGAAACCAGATTGGTAAGGACTCAAAACGGAATTATTATGTAAGAACACTTTAAGTTGCTTATTTACAAGGGATTCAAGAATTTTAGCAAGACATGATAACTTGGAAATTGGACGATAATTATTTGGGTCATTTTTATCTTGTCCTTTGTGCAGGGGAACCACATGAGCCATTTTCCAGGCTCTGGGAATAATACCAGATGAAATAGACAAATTGAAAATATAGCAGATTTGTTCTGTAATTAAGGGAGTGGAGGCCCTCAGAAGGAAAGGGTCCAGATTGTCCTCCCCAACTGATTTCTTTGGGTCTATGGTGGAAAGAGCATGAAATACCTCACTGGTGTTAAAAGGGGTAAAAGAAAAAGGAGTTTCTGAGGCAGACAGAAAGCTATCTCTAATGGAGACAGCAGCAGCAGCAGCAGTATTTCCTATGTGCAAATTGTCAGCAGAGGTGGCATTTCTCATGTGCAAGTTGTCAAATAAGTGGCCCGCAGCAGCAAAGTGGTTATTAAAAGCTGAACATATTTCTTTTTCATTAGTTAGGACATCATTTCCCATGTTGAGGTGAGTGGGAAGGGCAGTAGTATTTTGTTTTCTAGTGGTGTTTATTATATTCCAAAACTTTACAAAATTTATGAAACAACACACAGACGTAAAGGGTGTTCAATAGCACTGATTTATGAAACAACACACAGACGTAAAGGGTGTTCAATAGCACTGATTTATGAAACAACACACAGACGTAAAGGGTGTTCAATAGCACTGATTTATGAAACAACACACAGACGTAAAGGGTGTTCAACAGCACTGATTTATGAAACAACACACAGACGTAAAGGGTGTTCAATAGCACTGATTTATGAAACACACAGACGTAAAGGGTGTTCAATAGCACTGATTTATGAAACAACACACAGACGTAAAGGGTGTTCAATAGCACTGATTTATGGAACAACACACAGACGTAAAGGGTGTTCAATAGCACTGATTTATGAAACAACACACAGACGTAAAGGGTGTTCAATAGCACTGATTTATGGAACAACACACAGACGTAAAGGGTGTTCAACAGCACTGATTTATGAAACAACACACAGACGTAAAGGGTGTTCAATAGCACTGATTTATGAAACACACAGACGTAAAGGGTGTTCAACAGCACTGATTTATGAAACAACACACAGACGTAAAGGGTGTTCAATAGCACTGATTTATGGAACAACACACAGACATAAAGGGTGTTCAATAGCACTGATTCATGAAACAACACACAGACGTAAAGGGTGTTCAATAGCACTGATTTATGAAACAACACACAGACGTAAAGGGTGTTCAACAGCACTGATTTATGAAACACACAGACGTAAAGGGTGTTCAATAGCACTGATTTATGAAACACACAGACGTAAAGGGTGTTCAATAGCACTGATTTATGGAACAACACACAGACGTAAAGGGTGTTCAATAGCACTGATTTATGGAACAACACACAGACGTAAAGGGTGTTCAATAGCACTGATTTATGAAACAACACACAGACGTAAAGGGTGTTCAATAGCACTGATTTATGGAACAACACACGGACGTAAAGGGTGTTCAATAGCACTGATTTATGAAACACAACAGACGTAAAGGGTGTTCAATAGCACTGATTTATGAAACAACACACAGACGTAAAGGGTGTTCAATAGCACTGATTTATGGAACAACACACAGACGTAAAGGGTGTTCAATAGCACTGATTTATGAAACACACAGACGTAAAGGGTGTTCAATAGCACTGATTTATGAAACACACAGACGTAAAGGGTGTTCAATAGCACTGATTTATGAAACAACACACAGATGTAAAGGGTGTTCAATAGCACTGATTTATGAAACAACACACAGACGTAAAGGGTGTTCAACAGCACTGATTTATGAAACAACACACAGACGTAAAGGGTGTTCAATAGCACTGATTTATGGAACAACACACAGACATAAAGGGTGTTCAATAGCACTGATTTATGAAACAACACACAGACGTAAAGGGTGTTCAATAGCACTGATTTATGAAACAACACACAGACGTAAAGGGTGTTCAACAGCACTGATTTATGAAACAACACACAGACGTAAAGGGTGTTCAACAGCACTGATTTATGAAACACACAGACGTAAAGGGTGTTCAATAGCACTGATTTATGAAACACACAGACGTAAAGGGTGTTCAATAGCACTGATTTATGAAACAACACACAGACGTAAAGGGTGTTCAATAGCACTGATTTATGGAACAACACACAGACGTAAAGGGTGTTCAATAGCACTGATTTATGAAACAACACACAGACGTAAAGGGTGTTCAATAGCACTGATTTATGGAACAACACACAGACGTAAAGGGTGTTCAACAGCACTGATTTATGAAACAACACACAGACGTAAAGGGTGTTCAATAGCACTGATTTATGAAACACACAGACGTAAAGGGTGTTCAATAGCACTGATTTATGAAACAACACACAGACGTAAAGGGTGTTCAACAGCACTGATTTATGAAACAACACACAGACGTAAAGGGTGTTCAATAGCACTGATTTATGAAACAACACACAGACGTAAAGGGTGTTCAATAGCACTGATTTATGAAACAACACACAGACGTAAAGGGTGTTCAATAGCACTG
The DNA here is from genome assembly GCF_964188405.1 of Protomyctophum parallelum. NCBI lineage: Eukaryota > Metazoa > Chordata > Actinopteri > Myctophiformes > Myctophidae > Protomyctophum > Protomyctophum parallelum. The sequence continues at coordinate 43,479,206 of NC_139719.1, forward strand.
ATTTATGAAACAACACACAGACGTAAAGGGTGTTCAATAGCACTGATTTATGAAACAACACACAGACGTAAAGGGTGTTCAATAGCACTGATTTATGAAACAACACACAGACGTAAAGGGTGTTCAATAGCACTGATTTATGAAACAACACACAGACGTAAAGGGTGTTCAATAGCACTGATTTAGGAAACAACACACAGACGTAAAGGGTGTTCAATAGCACTGATTTATGAAACAACACACAGACGTAAAGGGTGTTCAATAGCACTGATTTATGGAACAACACACAGACGTAAAGGGTGTTCAATAGCACTGATTTATGAAACAACACACAGACGTAAAGGGTGTTCAATAGCACTGATTTATGAAACAACACACAGACGTAAAGGGTGTTCAATAGCACTGATTTATGGAACAACACACAGACGTAAAGGGTGTTCAATAGCACTGATTTATGAAACAACACACAGACGTAAAGGGTGTTCAATAGCACTGATTTATGAAACAACACACAGACGTAAAGGGTGTTCAATAGCACTGATTTATGCCAACCAATCTAAAACCTCAAAAATGGAGTTATGAGGTTCCCTCCCGACAGCAACGATTATTATATAAGAACAAGTTAGGTGCTTAATATCTTCACCAACGTCTTAGGGTAATGCTGGACAATAATTACTCCCTTTATGTTCGAGGCTCCCTTTGAGCTGTAATACAACAGCTCTGTGTGTGTGTGTGTGTGTGTGTGTGTGTGTGTGTGTGTGTGTGTGTGTGTGTGTGTGTGTGTGTGCATGCGTGCGCTGTGTTGTACCTGATTGTCTTTGCCCTTGTTGAGACACTGTCTTTTCTGTTCGGAAGACGCTTCCCACTCAATCTGCCAACAACAGAAGGCAGTAAGTAGCGAACATCCAGACAATAAATCATAAATCGTATGACTTTTTTTCTCATGGATTTATTATTTGGCCGTTGCATAACTTCAACATGTACAATGTATAGCGTTGAAAGTGAAATCATGTGTTCTGCCTCGCAGTCTCAATGTGTTTTTTACTGGTTAAATAAAAGGTAATAATACTCACGGTGAAGTTAGCGGGCGAGGAGATGTTGGCGGCGTCCAGGGCGAACAGCGCCCCCCTCCCCCCGACGTACAGCAGACCGCTGTCCTCCTCCAACAGCAGCGTGCTGTAGTTCCTACTGGAACCCCGGAACCTCTGGACGCCCAACAGACCTGTAACGCACACGCACGCACACTTAACATCACCCAACAGACCTGTAACACACACGCACACTTAACATCACCCAACAGACCTGTAACACACACGCACACTTAACATCACCCAACAGACCTGTAACACACACGCACACTTAACATCACCCAACAGACCTGTAACACACACGCACACTTAACATCACCCAACAGACCTGTAACGCACACGCGCACTTAACATCACCCAACAGACCTGTAACACACACGCACACTTAACATCACCCAACAGACCTGTAACACACACGCACACTTAACATCACCCAACAGACCTGTAACACACACGCACACTTAACATCACCCAACAGACCTGTAACGCACACGCACACGCACGCAACATCTTTATTTGAACCTCTGGACGCCCAACAGACCTGTAACGCACACGCACGCGCACATCTTTATTTGCATTCACATTTAACCCATTCTGACCTGAGATCAGATTCATAACGAGGTTTCCGCCGGACACACACTGGTCTGATGAACCCATTCTGACCTGAGATCAGATTCTAGAAATGTCAGTCGTTCTTCGATTTTTCAAAAATGGCAGACCTACAAGCTCGTATCGCGCCACTCGGTGGCGCGATATGAGCTTGTAGATCTGCTATTTTTCAATAGCTAAAGCATAACATGATGCCGACACCAAAATGGGTGCCCGGTCAGAATGGGTTAAAGCGCAAATAACATGCATTTAAAAACAGCTTTTAATATTTAATATCACATTGTCTATGTCCCTCAAAGTTATTTCTAATGGTTTGAGCCTCAATCACCACTCTGATAATAACCAGGCCTTGTCAATTCTTACTGGACTTTGAAAGCAGTTTTAGCTGCAGTACCACACAATGTCCTAAATTGGTGGGGGTGCTGATATGCAGATTATTTAATTTGAGTCATTATAATACTGATTATAATAGATAAAACCAGGCTTGTTTCCATTCCACGCCAGCTTGGAAAATCAACAATGGTGGACATTGTAAACAAAGTGGAAATGCAAATTTGGAACTGAAGACTAAAGAAGAGGAGGAATTATACAAAGTAGGGTGACATTGATGACATCACGATGAGACCAAAATCAGTTGAGCTGTTTCTGAGAGCAATTTCCATTAAAGCACCCATTATGATATGAAGGCCTGATTGTTCAAAATTGGTTATTTGTGGGGAGAGAAAACACACATGGGAGCCCCAAAAACACAAAAGAAATGGAAAAAGTTGAATTTTATGTTATAGGTCCTTTAACAAGAAATTCTTGAACACAAACAATAGTGCATGCGCAGACTTGCAAACTCTACAACAAGTGCTTCAGGATACAGACGAGCACTCCATATTATGGCGACTAGCCAATTATTATTGCAGACACTGAACAGAATGTTGCCGATGCCTTATTATAGCTCTGGGCTCGGCCTATTGGGGCATGCCTGCATTCTGCAGGCCCCTCACCACTGATTTATGGACATTACTGAGGCTTCCAAATATGAACACAAGTAGTTTACATTTGTAGCCACACGCACACGCACGCACGCACACACACACACTCTCACACACACACACACACACACACACACACACACACACACACACTCACACACACTCACACACACACACACACACACACTTTATTATTGTCCACATAAGCGATTCAAGTCACAAGGACAGACATTCACAAGGTCCTGTAGAAAATGTACAGCCAGCAAATCTTGGACAATACAATTACCCAAACACCCTTCATAAGGGGTACAGTACAGTACAGTACAGTACAGTACAGTACAGTACAGTACAGTACAGTACAGTACAGTACAGTACAGTACAGTACAGTACAACAGCACCTTCGCCACGTTTGACAGCTATCAGCCAATAATAGAAGAGATTACACACATGATTTGATCGATGCCGATACCTCCATTTACCGATATATACCGATACTGAATTCCGATACCAGTGTTGGGATCTGGTGTTGTGTTTATAGCTATCTAGCTATATATCTCGTGTTGTGTTTATAGCAGACTCCTCACTCAAATGTGCACTTGCAGTTTTGGGGGCAACTCCAAAGCAACCTCCACATCATGCCCCAACATTATATTTAGCTGCCATAGTGCCAAACCCTTCCTTACCCCCCTGTGTCGGATCGGTGGTTAAGACTGGCATATTCACCAATACCGATATGACCAGATATGAGAAATAATGGCCGATCCGATACTTTTCCAGATACCGATACAGTATCAGGACATCTCTAGCCCATTCTGAACGGGAACCCATTTTGGTGTCAGCATCATGTTATGCTTTAGCTATTGAAAAATAGCAGATCTACAAGCTCATAGCGCGCCACCGAGTGGCGCGCTACGAGCTTGTAGGTCTGCTATTTTTTGAAAAATCGAAGAACGACTGACATTTCTAGAATCTGATCTCAGGTCAGAATGGGTTCATCAGACCAGTGTGTGTCCAGTGGAAACCTCGTATGAATCTGATCTCAGGTCAGAATGTGCTAGTTACAACCAACCTACATAATGTAGACCAGTTGTAACTAGAGCAATGTCCATAAATCAGTCGTGAGAGAGGCCTGCAGACCCTAACGAGTCCGTTTGGTTCCCATTTCTACACTCTCAGAGTTAAATTAACATTGATTGTAACAATATAAATCGGGGTCTCAGAGATGGTAAAATCCATTAAATGGGGGGTCCGTAGTCTTGTCCAAGTGAGAATCACTACTTTTAAACCACACAAAAAAAAACATACATTTCTCTTGTGAGGACGAGGAAAATTGTCTTCAAATCCTGCTGTAGTTGAGGAGACATGTGTAGTAATGAAAGAGCAGGCGCATGCACGCACTACCGCTCACATGTGACCATTTAGATCAGATCAAGGCGTTGCCTTCTACTATACGCTGTCACTGTGGGACAGATCTTCCGCGCGCACACGCGCACACACACACACACACACACACACACACACACACACACACACACACACACACACACACACACACACAGAGAGAGTGGCCTCCTTTTCTGATGTGTCACACCAGAAAGCAGCAGCAGCACAGCCACCTGCCCCAGTTAACTAAGGATCTCTGCTATTATACGGAGGCTGCATTTGACGCAGGGGAGAGGGGAAGGAGCCCCGGGCTGCATGGGCTCTATTAGACACAGGGGAGAGGGGAAGGAGCCCCAGACTGCATGGGCTCTATTAGACACAGGGGAGAGGGGAAGGAGCCCCAGACTGCATGGGCTCTATTAGACACAGGGGAGAGGGGAAGGAGCCCCAGGCTGCATGGGCTCTATTAGACACAGGGGAGAGGGGAAGGAGCCCCAGGCTGCATGGGCTCTACTAGACACAGGGGAGAGGGGAAGGAGCCCCAGAGGCCCCTGCCCAGAGGGCCCTGCCCAGAGGGCCCCTGCCCAGAGGGCCCCTGCCCAGGGTCCATACATAGAGCTGGCCTGTTCTGACATAATTCTGACGTCGGCATAGACTCCATATTTGGGCATGCCTGACAAATAACTCCAAATATGGGCATAAAAGAGACAGACATAATATCTAGGTGGGGAAGTCATTTCCAACTTGCATCGTTCCATGTAGGATAGTGCACAATGGGCACCACCGTAGAGGCCCCACCACTGTAGAGGCCCCAACGGGCACCACTGTAGAGGCCCCATGGGCACCGCTGTAGAGGTCCCACGGGCACCGCTGTAGAGGCCCCACCATTGTAGAGGCCCCATGGGCACCGCTGTAGAGGCCCCACCACTGTAGAGGCCCCACCACTGTAGAGGCCCCACCACTGTAGAGGCCCCACCGCTGTAGAGGCCCCACCACTGTAGAGGCCCCACCGCTGTAGAGGCCCCACCACTGTAGAGGCCCCACCGCTGTAGAGGCCCCACCACTGTAGAGGCCCCACCGCTGTAGAGGCCCCACCACTGTAGAGGCCCCACCGCTGTAGAGGCCCCACCACTGTAGAGGCCCCACCACTGTAGAGGCCCCACCACTGCAGAGGCCCCACCACTGCAGAGGCCCCACCACTGTAGAGGCCCCACCACTGTAGAGGCCCCACCACTGTAGAGGCCCCACCACTGTAGAGGCCCCACCGCTGTAGAGGCCCCACTGCTGTAGAGGCCCCACCGCTGTAGAGGCCCCACCACTGTAGAGGCCCCACCACTGTAGAGGCCCCACCACTGTAGAGGCCCCACCACTGTAGAGGCCCCACCGCTGTAGAGGCCCCACCGCTGTAGAGGCCCCACAGGCACCACTGTAGAGGCCCCACCACTGTAGAGGCCCCACCACTGTAGAGGCCTCACCACTGTAGAGGCCCCACCACTGTAGAGGCCCCACCACTGTAGAGGCCCCACCACTGTAGAGGCCCCACCACTGTAGAGGCCCCACCGCTGTAGAGGCCCCATGGGCACCGCTGTAGAGGTCCCACGGGCACCGCTGTAGAGGCCCCACCATTGTAGAGGCCCCATGGGCACCGCTGTAGAGGCCCCACCGCTGTAGAGGCCCCACTGCTGTAGAGGCCCCACCACTGTAGAGGCCCCACCACTGTAGAGGCCCCACCACTGTAGAGGCCCCACCGCTGTAGAGGCCCCACCACTGTAGAGGCCCCACCGCTGTAGAGGCCCCACCACTGTAGAGGCCCCACCGCTGTAGAGGCCCCACCACTGTAGAGGCCCCACCACTGTAGAGGCCCCACCGCTGTAGAGGCCCCACCACTGTAGAGGCCCCACCGCTGTAGAGGCCCCACCACTGTAGAGGCCCCACCACTGTAGAGGCCCCACCACTGCAGAGGCCCCACCACTGTAGAGGCCCCACCACTGTAGAGGCCCCACCACTGTAGAGGCCCCACCACTGTAGAGGCCCCACCGCTGTAGAGGCCCCACTGCTGTAGAGGCCCCACCGCTGTAGAGGCCCCACCACTGTAGAGGCCCCACCACTGTAGAGGCCCCACCACTGTAGAGGCCCCACCACTGTAGAGGCCCCACCGCTGTAGAGGCCCCACCGCTGTAGAGGCCCCACAGGCACCACTGTAGAGGCCCCACCACTGTAGAGGCCCCACCACTGTAGAGGCCTCACCACTGTAGAGGCCCCACCACTGTAGAGGCCCCACCACTGTAGAGGCCCCACCACTGTAGAGGCCCCACCACTGTAGAGGCCCCACCGCTGTAGAGGCCCCACCACTGTTGAGGCCCCACCGCTGTAGAGGCCCCACCACTGTAGAGGCCCCACCACTGTAGAGGCCCCACCGCTGTAGAGGCCTCACCACTGTAGAGGCCCCACCACTGTAGAGGCCCCACCACTGTAGAGGCCTCACCACTGTAGAGGCCCCACCACTGTAGAGGCCTCACCACTGTAGAGGCCCCACCACTGTAGAGGCCCCACCACTGTAGAGGCCCCACCGCTGTAGAGGCCCCATGGGCACCGCTGTAGAGGCCCCACCACTGTAGAGGCCCCACCACTGTAGAGGCCCCACCACTGTAGAGGCCCCACCGCTGTAGAGGCCCCACCACTGTAGAGGCCCCACCACTGTAGAGGCCCCACCGCTGTAGAGGCCCCACCACTGTAGAGGCCCCACCACTGTAGAGGCCCCACCACTGTAGAGGCCCCACCACTGTAGAGGCCCCACCGCTGTAGAGGCCTCACCACTGTAGAGGCCCCACCACTGTAGAGGCCCCACCACTGTAGAGGCCCCACCACTGTAGAGGCCCCACCACTGTAGAGGCCTCACCACTGTAGAGGCCCCACCACTGTAGAGGCCCCACCGCTGTAGAGGCCCCATGGGCACCGCTGTAGAGGCCCCACCACTGTAGAGGCCCCACCACTGTAGAGGCCCCACCACTGTAGAGGCCCCACCGCTGTAGAGGCCCCACCACTGTAGAGGCCCCACCGCTGTAGAGGCCCCACCACTGTAGAGGCCTCACCACTGTAGAGGCCCCACCGCTGTAGAGGCCCCACCACTGTAGAGGCCCCACCGCTGTAGAGGCCCCACCACTGTAGAGGCCCCATGGGCACCACTGTAGAGGCCCCACCGCTGTAGATGTCCCACGGGCACCGCTCTAGTTTCTCAAATCTGATCTTTTGACCCGACCGTTCACACTGCATTTGCAAGAGACCAGATCGGATCTGTCACAGATCTGTGTGTTCAGACTGATTTTACACTGGCAGCAAAATCCAGCCGGAATCAGACCTGTGGCACATCCAGATTGGAATCTGATTTGTTTAAATTAGTCTAAACACATTGAATCCAATTTAGATCAGGTTACTGCGTTCAGACTGAGACGGATCTCCTGAAAACAGATTTGGATCATGTGGTTCGAGTCACATTTGTATAAAGACCTGACTTGTTTGTGTTTAGACTTAAACTGTAAACTGTAAATGGGGCTTCATATATCAACAATTTCCAGTAAGTGTGAATGAACAGTGTTCAGTCAAAAGGAGCAGACCAGGAGTAGCTGCACTAATTGGCTGGTTATGGCGTTGCATGCAACAGTTTGTGTTGTGTGTGATGTCACACCAGAATATATAAGCTGATACAGACAGGCTGAAGGACAGACAGACAGACAGACAGACAGGCAGAAGGACAGACAGACAAGGTGATGTTTTCTTGGACCATTTCCAAAACAGGAGGACCAGAGCTATCATGTGGAGCCTATCATGCTGCTGTAGCAGTGAGGAACAAACTGTATTCCTTTGGAGGCTGGGGAGAGATCGAGGTCCATGTCTTCAACACAATGTCTTTATCCTGGAAGAAGTTACCTCCAGTGAGTCCTGGAAGAGGAGACGGTCACCTTGACGTTCCATCCAGGCGCTACGGCCACACAGCTGTGCTGGTTGAAGATACAGTCTACATCTGGGGAGGCCACTGTGAATTTGAGGACTACAATGAGCTTTATGCATTTGATGTGGACGCCCACATGTGGTTGAAACCCAGCAGGGTTTCTGGAGCTGTTCCAGAGGAGAGGTGGAGCCACTCAGCCTGTGTGTTGGGGAATGTCATGTTTATCTATGGAGGACACACCAAGCTGACTGGAGTCACTAATGACATGTACAAGTTGGACACCAGCACAATGGTCTGGTCTTTAATTATCACCAGAGGAACTCTACCTCCTGCTTCAGAATATCACTCTGCTACCATCATTGGGAGAAAAATGTTTGTATTTGGGGGCTATATGGAGGGTCAGTACCACAACACCATTAGAATGTTTGACACAGAGACAGACCTCTGGATGAGCACGCATTCTGCACAGCTTCTTCCAGAAGGACGCTACGCACATTCAGCCTTTACCTACAATGGAAAGCTGTACATATTTGGTGGCACGAACGACGTTCAAGGCTTCAATGATATGTGGAAATTCAGTCCAGAGACCTTCTCCTGGAAGAAGGTTGAGCCCAAAGGGAAAGGCCCGGGTCCAATATCTGGACCCGGGCAAATGTGCTGTTGCATTGTGGGAGATCGTATCAGTCTCTTTGGAGGTTACACTTTCATCTTAGACTTGAGTCCAAGCCTGAAGACATTATCCAAGCTAACAGTTATTCAGTACGGTCTGGATCTGTCCGAACTCCCACACAACATCAGGTGGGAACTGGCAGCAATGACAACCGACAGCGTGCTCACTGCCAACAAGGTCACAAAAGAATGAACAACAGCGGATACATTTTTTTAATCCAAAACGCCACCTGCTGGACAGAAAGTGCTGTGCAGGTGACAGAGATAAGGGACAAATGAATAAGAGTAAATAAAAGTGGGCGCAAAAAAATATATACAAAATAATAATAATAACCTTTTTACGCCTTGGCTGCTTAAAACACAACCAAACGTTGCTGGGACAGATGGTGTAGTGCCAGACTCTTCACATACTAGAGCATGTCTGAAATAAATGTCAAGAGCTGAAATCGTCATGTAAATATGAAATAAATGCTTAAACACGCATAGCTTTAGTTGTAATGTTAGAGTCCACAGAAGTCAACCTTTCAAGCCTGTTTCTCTGCAAGACATTACTCTATAAGCCATATGTCCAAAACTTGTGAGTCAAACTGAACAACCAAAATGTCAATTTGAAGCTATGATTCCCTGCTTTTCAAAAAAGAGGAAAATTAAAAAAAGACTGACTTTGAAAAATGACGTTGACTTCAGTCAGACATGGTCACATACAACCATTAGACCAGGAGCCTATCTCCTGTTTCTGTAGCGTGAGGCAGCTTGATGTACAAGGACACCCCCTGGACATGACACTAGTATGTCACAGGGACTTAAACCCCCAATCCAACCCTTGATGCTGAGTGTCAAGCAGGGAGGCACTGGGTCCCATTTTTACAATCTTTGGTATGACCCGGCCGGGGATCGAACCCCGAGCTCCCAGTCTCAGGGCGGACACTCTAATCACAAGGCCACTGAGCTGGTCTTTGGCTGGGGACCCCTGGAAATGCTTTGGCCGCCTTTGCACAGTCTTTGCACAGCGCCGACACAGGATGGCAACAAGTGACCGTCAGAAAACTTTCCCACTACGCGAAGCTCCACTGTACTCTCAACCCACTTTAAACTATAAGCCTACGTAGGACAGCGCTATCCATCCGTTGTGCTTATCTTAATCTAGTCCAGTGCGGCTGGTCGGTGGCCTTCGTATGTGCGGGTCGGTAACACTGAGTCGCGTCCTCCTAACACTCGCCTCACTCCCTAAACACCATGCTGTCCAAACATGTCCTCCGTCTCCCGTCACGTTGTGATGACGTCTATTTTATGACGTCGTGCTTGCAGTGGCCGGCCTCCAATGTTGTGACATAGAGGCGGTGCCAACACAATAAAACAAATGAACAAACCATGTGTGCATGAGGTGGAATGATATGACTGATGTATGTATATGTGAGACCCTCTGCTGCCCCAGAGCACAATATCCTAACAGCACCATTTCCAGACCACAGACAAAAAACCTTGATTTAGCCGAGTCTGGTATAGTCTGCACACACACACACACACACACACACACACACACACACACACACACACACACACACACACACACACACACACACACACACACACACACACACACACACACACAGAGAGAGAGAGAGAGTGGCCTCCTCTTCTGATGTGTCACACCAGCAAGCAGGAGCAGCACAGCCACCTGCCCCAGTTAACTAACGATCTCTGCTATTATACGGAGGCTGCATTTGACACAGGGGAGAGGGGAAGGAGCCCCGGGCTGCATGGGCTCTACTAGACACAGGGGAGAGGGGAAGGAGCCCCAGACTGCATGGGCTCTATTAGAGACAGGGGAGAGGGGAAGGAGCCCCAGACTGCATGGGCTCTACTAGACACAGGGGAGAGGGGAAGGAGCCCCAGGCTGCATGGGCTCTACTAGACACAGGGGAGAGGGGAAGGAGCCCCAGACTGCATGGGCTCTATTAGACACAGGGGAGAGGGGAAGGAGCCCCAGACTGCATGGGCTCTATTAGACACAGGGGAGAGGGGAAGGAGCCCCAGGCTGCATGGGCTCTACTAGACACAGGGGAGAGGGGAAGGAGCCCCAGACTGCATGGGCTCTATTAGACACAGGGGAGAGGGGAAGGAGCCCCAGACTGCATGGGCTCTAATGCTGCGTTCACACGGGCACATGCAAAAAGATACAAAGATGCAAGGCTGCACAGCGTATTGGATGGTGGACTGTAGCTTTGCATCTTCATGTCGCTGGCTTCCATTGACAATGAATGGTAGACTGTATCTTTGCATCTGCCTGTGGGAACGCAGCATAACCCTCCAGTTACCCGATTACATGCCACCACCAGATGGCGCCACTCAGGAGCCAGTGCCAGCATAATGGTGGAGTCGGTCGGACCAACGGTTGTCCAGAACCGCCACTAAAACGCCTCTGCCCGGGCTCTGGACAGAGGGCCCCTGCCCAGAGGGCCCCCTGCCCAGAGGGCCCCTGCCCAGAGGGCCCCCCCAGCGTCCATACATAGAGCTGGCCTGTTCTGACATCATTCTGACGTCGGCATAGACTCCATATTTGGGCATGCCTGACAAATAACTCCATATATAGGCATAAAAGGGACACAGACATAATATCTAGCTGGGGAAGTCATTTCCAACTTGCACTGTTCCACTTAGGACAGTGCCCAACGGGCACCACCGTAGAGGCCCCACCGCTGTAGAGGCCACATGGGCACCACCGCAGAGGCCCCACCATTGTAGAGGCCCCACCACTGTAGAGGCCCCACCACTGTAGAGGCCCCACCGCTGTAGAGGCCACATGGGCACCACCGCAGAGGCCCCACCATTGTAGAGGCCCCACCATTGTAGAGGCCCCACCACCGTAGAGGCCCCACCGCTGTAGAGGCCACATGGGCACCACCGCAGAGGCCCCACCATTGTAGAGGCCCCACCACTGTAGAGGCCACATGGGCACCACCGCAGAGGCCCCACCATTGTAGAGGCCCCACCGCTGTAGAGGCCACATGGGCACCACCGCAGAGGCCCCACCATTGTAGAGGCCCCATGGGCACCACTGTAGAGGCCCCACCACTGTAGAGGCCCCACCGCTGTAGAGGCCCAACGGGCACCACTGTAGAGGCCCCACCACTGTAGAGGCCCCACCGCTGTAGATGTCCCACGGGCACCGCTCTAGTTTCTCAAATCTGATCTTTTGACCCGACCGTTCACACTGCATTTGCGAGAGACCAGATCGGATCTGTCACAGATCTGTGTGTTCAGACTGATTTTACACTGGCAGCAAAATCCAGCCGGAATCAGACCTGTGGCACATCCAGATTGGAATCTGATTTGTTTAAATTAGTCTAAACACATTGAATCCAATTTAGATCAGGTTACTGCGTTCAGACTGAGACGGATCTCCTGAAAACAGATTTGGATCATGTGGTTCGAGTCACATTTGTATAAAGACCTGACTTGTTTGTGTTTAGACTTAAACTGTAAACTGTAAATGGGGCTTCATATATCAACAATTTCCAGTAAGTGTGAATGAACAGTGTTCAGTCAAAAGGAGCAGACCAGGAGTAGCTGCACTAATTGGCGTCGTTATGGCGTTGCATGCAACAGTTTGTGTTGTGTGTGATGTCACACCAGAATATATAAGCTGATACAGACAGGCTGAAGGACAGACAAACAGACAGACAGACAGGCAGAAGGACAGATAGACAAGGTGATGTTTTCTTGGACCGTTTCCAAAACAGGAGTACCAGCCTTGCTATCATGTGCTGTAGCAGTGAGGAACAAACTGTATTCCTTTGGAGGCTGGGGAGGGATTGAGGTCCATGTCTTCAACACAATGTCTTTATGCTGGAAGAAGTTACCTCCAGTGAGTCCTGGAAGAGGAGACGGTCACCTTGAGGTTCCATCCAGGCGCTGGGGACACACAGCTGTGCTGGTAGAAGATACAGTCTACATCTGGGGAGGCCGCTGGGCAGGGGAGTACTACAATGAGCTTTATGCATTTGATGTGGACGCCCACATGTGGTTGAAACCCAGCAGGGTTTCTGGAGCTGTTCCAGAGGAGAGGATGGGCCACTCAGCCTGTGTGTTGGGGAAGGTCATGTTTATCTATGGAGGATACACCCAGACTGGAGTCACTAATGACATGTACAAGTTGGACACCAGCACAATGGTCTGGTCTTCAATTAACACCAGAGGAACTCCACCTCCTGCTTTATGGTGTCACTCTGCTACCATCATTGGGACAAAGATGTTTGCATTTGGGGGCTACCACTGCACCATCAGAGTGTTTGACACAGAGACCGACCTCTGGATGAGCACAACTTCTGCACAGCCTCTTCCAGAAGGACGGTACGAACATTCAGCCTTTACCTACAATGGAGAGCTGTACATATTTGGTGGCACGAACGGCATTCAAGGCTTCAATGATATGTGGAAATTCAGTCCAGAGACCCTTTCCTGGAAGAAGGTTGAGCCCAAAGGGAAAGGCCCGGGTCCAATATCTGGACCCGGGCAAATGTGCTGTTGCATTGTGGGAGATCGTATCATCCTCTTTGGAGGTTACGAATGCAGAGACACTTTTATCTTAGACTTGAGTCCAAGCCTGAAGACATTATCCAAGCTAGCGGTTATTCAGTACGATCTGGATCAGTCCGAACTCCCACACGACATCAGGTGGGAACTGGCAGCCATGACAACCAACAGTGTGCTCACTGCCAACAAGGTCACAACAGAATGAACAACAGCGGATACATTTTTTAAATCCAAAACGCCACCTGCTGGACAGAACGTGCTGTGCAGGTGACAGAGATAAGGGACAAATGAAAGAGTAAATAAAATTGGGCGCATGCATGTTCACATCACGTGCACGTCAGATTAGAAATACATTAAAAAAAAATATATATATATATATATATATATAAAAATATAAAAAATAAAAAACAAACCAAACTTTACACACATTACTCTATAAGCCATATGTCCAAAACTTGTGAGTCAAACTGAACAACCAATATGTCAATTTGAAGCTATGATTCCCTGCTTTTCAAAAAAGAGGAAAATTAAAAAAAGACTGACTTTAAAAAATGACGTTGACTTCAGTCAGACACGGTCACATACAACCATTAGACCAGGAGCCTATCTCCTGTTTCTGTAGCGTGAGGCAGCTTGATGTACAAGTACACCCCCTGGACATGACGCTAGTATGTCGCAGGGACTTATACCCCCAATCCAACCCTTGATGCTGAGTGTCAAGCAGGGAGGCACTGGGTCCCATTTTTACAGTCTTTGGTATGACCCGGCCGGGGATCGAACCCCGACCTCCCAGTCTCAGGGCGGACACTCTAACCACAAGGCCACTGAGCTGGTCTTTGGGGACCCCTGGAAATGTTTTGACATAAATAACCTTGATTTAGCCGAGTCTGGTATAGTCTGCTCTACCCCCCCCCCCCCCCCCCCCTTACCCCCTCCCCCCCACATCATGTAGGCTACACATGCATGTGCACGGCTGCACGCACACACACACACACACTGCTGTTGATGAAGACATTATGTATAGAGCCGCGTTGTCACTGATGAGGGTTGGCAGTTTTGGGAAAAAGTGCCAGCTAGATGCCCTTAAATGACCCGCATGCACGCACGCACGCACGCACACACGCACACACGCACACACGCAGGCACACACACACACACACACACACACACACACACACACACACACACAGTGAATCACCCTTCAAGCAACCCTGGCTACTGTTTAATGTGTCGGTCCTTATAAATGTCACACGTGGAAGAACATTTGAACCCAATAAGACCTGAGATCTATTTAAATAAAATGTGTTTTCTGAAAAAAACCTCGTGTTTCTATATCAGTGGTTATCGCACGTTTTCATGTTAAGGAGCTCCACAATTATATATATATATATATATTTGGCCGACGACCCCAATCTCAAACTATGTTGTTCCTGTTCCCCTTAAAAAATATAGATATTCAAAGATTTGCATGAGCTTGTAGATCTGCTATTTTCCCCAACAGGTAAAGTTAAAAAAAAGAATAATGGTTAAAGTGTTTAAAAGCTATACGGTGACACAGATGCGCTCAATATCTTAATAGGGTTAAAAGTGTAGTATGTAGGTATATGCCACCGTGTTTTACATTAAAGGTATATTCAGTGATTTCACTTAATTCAAATATCACTTATTTTATTGTTTTGTTGTGATAATCCTCTCTACTATAGAGTGTGCTGACCATATAAGGAGTTCATCCCTGTCCCCCAGTTAACCCCTGGGGGGGTCAAAAAACCTTAGGTTTCGTTTTTGACTCTCTATCCTGATTGGATGAAAGGCTTTGGGGTCCCAGCCAAAAACGAAACCTAAGGTTTTTTGAGTGAAATCACTGAATATACCTTTAATAAAAATGAATAAAAAGAGGCCAAAACTGTTACTTTTCAGCATTCATATACATTCAGATCCGATGGTTTTGTGCGACGCCGTGTGACGGAGGAGGATGTTCGTTTACGGAATAAACACACATCTGGACTTTCTTTTTCACGCATCATTACAGTCTATAGCAGCATGTTGTCCAACCAGTCCCTCCAACTTAACCCATTCTGACCTGAGATCAGATTCATACGAGGTTTCCACTGGACACACACTACTGGTCTGATTATAACCCATTCTGACCTGAGATCAGATTCATACGAGGTTTCCACTGGACACACACCGGTCTGATTATAACCCATTCTGACCTGAGATCAGATTCATACGAGGTTTCCACTGGACACACACCGGTCTGATTATAACCCATTCTGACCTGAAATCAGATTCATACAAGGTTTCCACTGGACACACACTGGTCTGATTATAACCCATTCTGACCTGAGATCAGATTCTAAAAATGTCAGTCGTTCTTCGATTTTTCAAAAATAGCAGACCTACAAGCTCATAGCGTGCCACTCGGTGGCGCGCTATGAGCTTGTAGATCTGCTATTTTTCAATAGCTAAAGCATACATGATGCTAACATGATGTGTCTCACGCACACGCACACGCACACGCACACGCACACACACACACACACACACACACACACACACACACACACACACACACACACACACACACACACACACACAGTGTGTCATCAGAGGGGGGTAATGATGTGCATTATGTGCCCCTCCATTAAACATGACTCATCCCAGGGCCATGCGGTGGAAAAAGTACTCACATTTATTACCTAAGTAAAAGTACCATCAATACTGCAATGTAGAAATACCCTATTACCTATAAGTAAAAGTACCATTAATACTGCAATGTATAAATACCCTATTATCTAAGTAAAAGTACCATCAATACTGCAATGTATAAATACCATATTACAAATAAAAGTACGGCATTTTATTTGTATATATTTTTTACTTCAGTAAAAGTGCAGGAGTATTGGTATAAAATGTACTTAAATAATGTTTTCGAAATAGCAAATCGACAAGCTCACAATGTGTCGCATCGCGAGGCCTTGTGGGCTTTTGTCGATGCGCTATTTTCAAAATGGCCGAAATGTATACATGAATGCATGATGTAAAATGCAGGGTGGTCAATGTGTATGTTTTGTAATATTAATACATATGCACAAAGTATAACTCCGGACTTTTACGTCACCATTTTGGGCGGGAACCCCTTTCTGTGTTTTTACCCATTCTGACCTGAGATCAGATTCATACGAGGTTTCCACTGGGACACACACTGGTCTGATGAACCAATTCTGACCTGAGATCAGATTAAAAAAATGTCAGTCGCTCTTCGATTTTTCAAAAATAGCAGACCTTCAAGCTCGTATCGCGCCACTCGGTGGCGCGATATGAGCTTGTAGATCTGCTATTTTTCAATAGCTAAAGCATAACATGATGCTGACACCAAAATGGGTGCCCGGTCAGAATGGGTTAAAGCATCGTTATACTTTAGCATTTTTTTTTTTTTATCGTGAAAATGTGCCTCAAATCTTTGAATATGTTATATTATTACAGATTGAACATTTTAACTCAAATCTTTTGCTTCTGGGGGGGGGGGGGGGGGGGGAGAGGTCCCTGGAACAACCTATTTTCAGATGGGGGGGGGGGGGGGGACAGAGGCATATTACATATAATTTTGGGGGTCCTTGACATGAAATATGGAGCACCATGCAGTGATATAGAAACATAAGGTTTTTTCAGAAAACTGATTCAGAAGACATTTCGACGTCAGGCCTAAATCTTAAGAGTATATATGAATAGAGAAGACATCCGAGTTCTCCTCCCATCCACTTGCATTAAGTTGCTCAAAAAGCGCATGAGGTCGATTTCACTCCTCCTTCCGGGTACAGGAACAGAGTGCATTCTGGGATGGATTGGGCCCCAAACACATGAACGCGCTGGTCCGTTGACTATCATTGCACGCGTTCACGACGTGCGTTCACGTATGAAACAGCGTTCACGTGCGTTCACGTATGAAACAGCGATCACGTGCGTTCACGTATGAAACAGCGTTCACGTGCGTTCACGTTATGAAACAGCGTTCACGTATGAAACAGCATTCACAACGTGCGTTCACGTATATGAAACAGCGTTCACGTGCGTTCACGTATGAAACAGCGTTCTCGTGCGCTCACGTATGAAACAGCATTCACAACGTGCGTTCACGTATGAAACAGCGTTCACGTGCGTTCACGTATGAAACAGCGTTCTCGTGCGTTCACGTATGAAACAGCGTTCTTGTGCGTTCACGTATGAAACAGCATTCACGACGTGCGTTCACGTATGAAACAGCATTCACGACGTGCGTTCACGTATGAAACAGCGTTCACGTGCGTTCACGTATGAAACAGCGTTCACGTATGAAACAGCGTTCACGTGCGTTCACGTATGAAACAGCGTTCACGTGCGTTCACGTATGAAACAGCGTTCACGACGTGCGTTCACGTATGAAACAGCGTTCACGTGCGTTCACGTATGAAACAGCGTTCACGTATGAAACAGCGTTCACGACGTGCGTTCACGTATGAAACAGCGTTCACGTGCGTCCACGTATGAAACAGCGTTCACGTATGAAACAGCGTTCATGTGCGTTCACAGATGAAACAGCGTTCACGTGCGTTCACGTATGAAACAGCGTTCACGTGCGTTCACGTATGAAACAGCGTTCACGTATGAAACAGCGTTCACGACGTGCGTTCACGTATGAAACAGCGTTCACGTGCGTTCACGTATGAAACAGCGTTCACGTGCGTTCACGTATGAAACAGCGTTCACGTGCGCTCACGTATGAAACAGCATTCACGACGTGCGTTCACGTATGAAACAGCGTTCACGTATGAAACAGCGTTCACGTATGAAACAGCGTTCACGTGCGTTCACGTATGAAACAGCGTTCACGTGCGTTCACGTTATGAAACAGCGTTCACGTGCGTTCACGTATGAAACAGTGTTCACGTATGAAACAGCGTTCACGTATGAAACAGCGTTCACGTATGAAACAGCGTTCACGTATGAAACAGCGTTCACGTATGAAACAGCGTTCACGTATGAAACAGCGTTCACGTGCGTTCACGTATGAAACAGCGTTCACGTGCGTTCACGTATGAAACAGCGTTCACGTGCGTTCTAGTATGAAACAGCGTTCACGTGCGTTCACGTATGAAACAGCGTTCACGTATGAAACAGCGTTCACGTGCGTTCACGTATGAAACAGCGTTCACGTTATGAAACAGCGTTCACGTTATGAAACAGCGTTCACGTGCACAGTGACAGTCAACGGACCAGCGCGTTCATGTGTTTGGGGCCAAACTGCAATACCTTCATTCGGCCACTATGTCCATTTCGCCTCAGGGGTTTCCTCTTGGGTGCCGTCTCTATTCATATATACTCTATAAGGCCTAAATAGGTTTAAAAAGATAGTATAGTAGGCCTACAGGCAGTGCTGTTTTCGTCGACTACCTTTTTTCACTGACTAAAACTAAATAAAAATGAATCTATGATGACTAAAACTAAGACTAAATATACTGACAATTTCGTCAACAAATAAAAACTAGACTAAAATGTTAGGAAGGGACTATAGTGGACAAGAGATCCAGTTTTATGCTGGGTTGCATGCTGAAAACAGCAGATATACAATCTCAACCAAAGTGTAAAATATGTCATTACAACGACATCAAGGCCCGTCAAAACACATTTTAGTCGACTAAATCAACTGTAGATTTAGTCGACTAAAATCACATGACATTTAGTCGACTGAAACTAGACTAAACACTAGAACATTCCAGGTGACTAAAATGTAGGGCTGTGAATCTTTGGGTGTCCCACGATTCGATTCGATTCCGATTCTTGGGGTCACAATTCGATTCAAAATCGATTTTTTCGATTCTACGATTCTCGATTCTCCAAAAACGATTTATTTATTTATTCAAAAGATTTTTTTTCCAGATTCGAAACTATTCTCTATTCAAAATGATTCTTGATTCAATACATAGGATTTCATCACAATCTACACCAGCCAACTGAAGTGATTAACTTGAAAATGACTGAAGACATGATGTTTACTGTAAGGGTGAGGGTTAGGGTGAGCTTACATTTCATATTATAAACACCATGTAGTGATATGACTGAAGACATGATGTTTACTGTAAGGGTGAGGGTTAGGGTGAGCTTACATTTCATATTATAAACACCATGTAGTGATATGACTGAAGACATGATGTTTACTGTAAGGGTGAGGGTTAGGGTGAGCTTACATTTCATATTATAAACACCATGTAGTGATATGACTGAAGACATGATGTTTACTGTAAGGGTGAGGGTTAGGGTGAGCTTACATTTCATATTATAAACACCATGTAGTGAAAACTCCTGTAACTAACCAGAAATAAAATCTAAAAAAAAAGAATAATAATAATAATAATAATAAAAAAATCGATTTTTGGAAATTATGAATCGATTTTGAATCGTTCATAACGGGAATCGCGATTCTAATTCGAAGCGATTTTTTTTGACACCCCTACTAAAATGTGACTAAAACTATTCAAGAGACTATGACTAAAACTAAAATAGAATTTTGCTGCCAAAAACAACACTGCCAATACAGGTATAATATTTTCCTTGTATATTTTACTGTATAGGCCTACTTACTCAAATACAGTACTACAGAGTAAACGCTACTGTCCTCCACTGAGCACAAAGCCCTGGGTCGTGTAAGCGTTCTATAAATAGCAGCTACAGTGACATTATGTCCTCATGAGCGACCCCCGAGGGTGGAGGAGGGCGCCGCGCCGCGACCTTCCTGTGAGCCATGCATGTTGTTTTAACCCATTTTGGTCCCCTTTTGGTGTTATAGCATTATGCTATGCTTTAGCCATTGAAAAATAGCAGATCTACAAGCTCGTAGCGCGCCACCGAGTGGCGCGCTATGAGCTTGTAGGTCTGCTATTTTTTTTCTAAACAGATTTTTAAGACTTTTTTTAGAATCTGACCTCGGGTCAAAATGCGTTCAAAGAACCACCGTTCTTCTGTGCGTTATAGAATCTGATCTCAGGTCAGAATGGGTTAGAGACGGGGCACGACTCCCGATCCCGACAACCTTTACTGCATGTCCCCCCCCCCCCCCCCCCCCATTTCCCGTCAGCCTACTGTCTGTCCCTCCATAAAATATAATGAAAAAGGATAGAGGCCGAACCAGAGCGACACCCGGAAGAACGCTCTAATACGTGCAACCGAGCGCTCCATGTTTAGAACCCCAATAAGCTGCACAGGGTTTCCTCGTCATGAATCAGTTCACACTCTAACCACTAGGGGGCCGAGTGCTTCGACATTGGAGGGCCTCTTGACGCCTGCCCACTACAGACCTGCGGCGGATGGCGGATATGGTGCGGTTAATATAAATAGACGGTTGGATAGCGGAGCGGATAATGAACTTGCGGTTGCCGCCGGTGACAAAAAAACCTCCATCTGCAGGTCTCTATAATATACTGACCACTGTATTCAAATGGTGCATTTATATATAACGCCCTTTATCCAAGGCGCTTTACATAGACTGTGCATTACATTCACCCATTCACACACACATTCACACACCTTTACATAGACTGTGCATTACATTCACCCATTCACACACACATTCACACACCTTTACATAGATTGTGCATTACATTCACCCATTCACAGACACATTCACACACCTTTACATAGACTGTGCATTACATTCACCCATTCACACACACATTCATACACCTTTACATAGACTGTGCATTACATTCACCCATTCACACACACATTCATACACCTTTACATAGATTGTGCATTACATTCACCCATTCACAGACACATTCACACACCTTTACATAGACTGTGCATTACATTCACCCATTCACACACACATTCACACACCTTTACATAGATTGTGCATTACATTCACCCATTCACACACACATTCACACATCTTTACATAGATTGTGCATTACATTCACCCATTCACACACACATTCATACACCTTTACATAGATTGTGCATTACATTCACCCATTCACACACACATTCATACACCTTTACATAGATTGTGCATTACATTCACCCATTCACACACACATTCACACACCTTTACATAGATTGTGCATTACATTCACCCATTCACACACACATTCATACACCTTTACATAGATTGTGCATTACATTCACCCATTCACAGACACATTCACACACCTTTACATAGACTGTGCATTACATTCACCCATTCACACTCACATTCACACACCTTTACATAGATTGTGCATTACATTCACCCATTCACACACACATTCATACACCTTTACATAGATTGTGCATTACATTCACCCATTCACACTCACATTCACACACCTTTACATAGATTGAATGGGGTGCATTACATTCACCCATTCACACACACATTCACACACCTTTACATAGACTGTGCATTACATTCACCCATTCATTCACACACACACACACACACACACATTCATACAACGATGGTGGTGGAAACCATGCAAGGCACCAACCTGCACATCGGGAGCAATTATGGGGTTCAGTGTCTTGCCACTCAAGGATAAATGGAACATGGTGTTTTCCAAAAAGAAAGAGGATAATTCAAGCTTTCCGGCAGCACTGTTATTACAGCAGCGTGATTTAAACTTAAAACTTTGTTTAATGCAATCAGACAAGACTTTTCTGTTTGAAAAGGATGTATGGGCTGTCAGGGGCAGAAAGCAGAGTCTGTTTGACACTCGACTCAGTAGGTGTTCCCGCATTATGTCCTGCTGCGATGACGATGATGACGATGACGATGACGATGATGATGATGACGATGATGATGATGATGATGATGTCACGCGCATAGCCTCTAATTGAAGGCCATGGAGCACATTTTTGTGAACCAACGTGACTCCCAAAACACAAAGACAACAAATTGACAGTCAAATCTCAAGGTCGCGCACCCACCCACACACACACGCACGCACGCACGCACGCACGCACGCACGCACGCACGCACGCACGCACGCACGCACACACGCACACACGCACACACGCACACACACACACACACACACACACACACACACACACACACACACAGAGAGAGGACCTTGTGTTCGGCTTCAAATCAATGAGTAGTGTCAACAACCAGCTGCCGGCCGTCTGTTTACCATTGTCATCATGTGTGTGTGTGTGTGTGTGTGTGTGTGTGTGTGTGTGTGTGTGTGTGTGTGTGTGTGTGTGTGTGTGTGTGTGTGTGTGTGTGTGCGCGTGCGCGTGTGTGTGCAGTGATGGGAAAGCTACTTGGAAAATGTAGTAAGCTACACTACCAGTTACTCTCTATTAAATATAGCTCAACTACAACGAAGCTATCCCCAGATAATTGTAGCAAGCTACACTATAAGCTACATGGCAAAAGTAGCTAGCTACATGGACACTACTTTTTTTTTTAATATTTAAACTTAATGATCAAGTTTCCACCGAACAAATAGCCTAATAGGCAGGCAAAAATGCTGAGTTTGATTGTTTGTTAAAAAACAAACAGGAAACAAGCCCTCTGTCTGGCTTTTGGTGTCAACTTTTTCACATTTACTTGTATTAATGTACCTTGCGGTGTCAGGAGCCGGCTGATTCATGTGTTCAGTGTTGGGAAAGTTCTTTTTTTTTATTAACTATAGTTCAGTTCACAGTTATTTTTTTTAAAGGAACTAATTCAGTTCATAATTCAACATTTTGAACTAAAGTTCATGGTTCCAAAAAATGAACGATTTTAGTTATTATTATTATTATTATTATTATTATTTTATTATTATTATTGCCACAGCCTAGCCATTTGCACACCAGCTGAGAGACATAATTTAGACTAGAGAATGCTAGTCTCTCAAGACAGACTGTTGCCTCGATAGGCACTGTTTTACCGAATATTTGAGGATGGGATACTCAGATTGAGAGAATGCTGACAGGCACTTAAATGAGATGTTAATGTCCTGTAGGTAGACTTAGAAATAAAACTAGTGTTGACTAATCAATACAAGTGGCTCTTATTTTGATGGGGCAGTTTCTGCACAAGAAGTCCGTTTGACTTGTAAACAAGCTACGATGAATGAGCTGTCAAAGTACTACTTCGCTAAACCACGTTAGTGATCAAATTTACAATATGAAAACTTTCACTTAGACAATAATGTAGGTTACACACGCTGGAATTAAACATGGAACCTGCAGGCAGCATTAGGTGAGTAATTCATTGTGTTGTGCTAGAGATAAGCTGCTGCGTGGGATCCTCTTGCTTAACAACATAACTGTGTCAGACTCATCTTATCTAAACCAACCAATCATGGATTTTTTTCCAGGGATTTTTTTCCCCCACAAAACTTTATTTAACAGCCAATTTGTAACTTATAGCTTTTGTTGAAAGCTACGTCACTACTTGGGTCTAAAATAGCTACACTACAAAAAACGCTACTTGGTTCAAAAGGAGTGAAGCTACCATCAAGCTACTGATAAATGTAGTTAAGCTATGTAGCTTCGCTACATGTAGCTAGCTACTGCCCAACACTGTGTGTGTGTGTGTGTGTGTGTGTGTGTGTGTGTGCGTGCTAAACTCAGTGTGCGTCCCACTGGGAGCGTGTTGGCCTGCTTCCTCTGCTCCATGCACCCAGCAGACCTGGAGTGATGTAGAGATGAATGATTGATAAGACGAGGACGACGCAGGTCTCCTTTACTACGACTAGGACAATGATATGGTGTCTCCTTCACTACGACTAGGACAATGATATGGTGTCTCCTTTACTACGACTAGGACAATGATATGGTGTCTCCTTTACTACGACTAGGACAATGATACGGTGTCTCCTTTACTACGACTAGGACAATGATATGGTGTCTCCTTTACTACGACTAGGACAATGATATGGTGTCTCCTTTACTACGACTAGGACAATGATATGGTGTCTCCTTTACTACGACTATAGGACAATGATATGGTGTCTCCTTCACTACGACTAGGACAATGATATGGTGTCTCCTTTACTACGACTAGGACAATGATATGGTGTCTCCTTTACTACGACTAGGACAATGATACGGTGTCTACTTCACTACGACTAGGACAATGATATGGTGTCTCCTTCACTACGACTAGGACAATGATATGGTGTCTCCTTCACTACGACTAGGACAATGATACGGTGTCTCCTTTACTACGACTATAGGACAATGATATGGTGTCTCCTTCACTACGACTAGGACAATGATATGGTGTCTCCTTTACCACGACTAGGACAATGATATGGTGTCTCCTTTACTACGACTAGGACAATGATATGGTGTCTCCTTTACTACGACTAGGACAATGATATGGTGTCTCCTTCACTACGACTGGGACAATGATATGGTGTCTCCTTCACTACGACTGGGACAATGATATGGTGTCTCCTTCACTACGACTGGGACAATGATATGGTGTCTCCTTCACTACGACTAGGACAATGATATGGTGTCTCCTTTACTACGACTAGGACAATGATACGGTGTCTCCTTCACTACGACTAGGACAATGATATGGTGTCTCCTTCACTACGACTAGGACAATGATATAGTGTCTCCTTCACTACGACTAGGACAATGATATGGTGTCTCCTTCACTACGACTAGGACAATGATATGGTGTCTCCTTCACTACGACTAGGACAATGATATGGTGTCTCCTTTACTACGACTAGGACAATGATATGGTGTCTCCTTTACTACGACTAGGACAATGATATGGTGTCTCCTTTACTACGACTAGGACAATGATATGGTGTCTCCTTTACTACGACTAGGACAATGATATGGTGTCTCCTTCACTACGACTAGGACAATGATATGGTGTCTCCTTTACTACGACTAGGACAATGATATGGTGTCTCCTTTACCACGACTAGGACAATGATATGGTGTCTCCTTTACTACGACTAGGACAATGATATGGTGTCTCCTTTACTACGACTAGGACAATGATATGGTGTCTCCTTTACTACGACTAGGACAATGATATGGTGTCTCCTTTACTACGACTAGGACAATGATATGGTGTCTCCTTTACTACGACTAGGACAATGATATGGTGTCTCCTTTACTACGACTAGGACAATGATATGGTGTCTCCTTTACTACGACTAGGACAATGATATGGTGTCTCCTTTACTACGACTAGGACAATGATACGGTGTCTCCTTTACTACGACTAGGACAATGATATGGTGTCTCCTTCACTACGACTAGGACAATGATATGGTGTCTCCTTTACTACGACTAGGACAATGATATGGTGTCTCCTTTACTACGACTAGGACAATGATATGGTGTCTCCTTTACTACGACTAGGACAATGATATGGTGTCTCCTTCACTACGACTAGGACAATGATATGGTGTCTCCTTTACTACGACTAGATGATATTACTGAAATACTGCATGCACTGCATGAATGGCCGCATGCACGCACGCACGCACGCACACTCACGGTCAGTCAATTTACAATGTAAGCATTTATCAGACGCTCTTAACCCAGAGCGATTTAAGAACAAAAACATGGAAATACATCAAATACATAAAAATAGTTCAATCATACGTAAGCCTAAAAACAGGGGAATAGAAAAGGAAACTATGTGTGTATACACTACTAGTCACAATGGCTTAACACAGGAGAGCGCGTGCACACACACACACACACACACACCCCGGTGGCAGTGTGAATGTAGGCCAAGGACGAGCTGAACAGGGATCTGCTCTTAGGTCCCATCTGTGACGACAGACAGGCAGAGAGAGGCCTCTTTGGGGCGGTTCTGGACAACCGTGTGCCCGACCGACTCGACACCGGACTCCCTGTGGTGGTGTGGAACGCGTGGGTCCAATTTGGTTACGTGGATTACAGACGTACAGTCAGAGAGACTTGGTCGCATCTATAGTTAGATGCAGTGTTGGGCGCGTTACTTTAAAAAAGTAATTAATTATAGTTACTAGTTACTTCTCCAAAAAAGTAACTGAGTTAGTAACTGAATTACTCTATTGTAAAAGTAACTAGTTACTAGGAAAAGTAACTATTTGCGTAAAAAAAGTTGTAATATGTCTAAGAATTTGGATTGTTTTTGGGAGCAGGTTTCACAAGGTGCATAGAGTAGAACAGCATAAACAGGTACTGGTACTTACAAGTTACAACTTACACATAAGACATAACCTTTTGCCATGAGGGAGAAATAAACTTCAACTTCAATATATGTATTGCACACACAATATAATATTTATTGAACCTCAACAGTAAACCAGGTGTAATTGCCTACTCCAGTGGCTCTCAAACTTTTTGGACCTCAAAAGTCCAACAACTACAGACAAGACAACTGGTAGACAATACTGTCTAATTAAAGACACAAATTGGCTCAGAACTTAAGACAACTGGTCAGTGTGGTCAGTGGTCAGTCTCACACACACACACACACACACACACACACACACACACACACACACACACACACACACACACACACTATGAGCAGAGCGCTGTGGCTCTGAGTTTGATAATAGACCCCATCGTCCAAGGGTGTGTGTGTGCGTGTGTGGTGGTATCTTAGCAACACTGAATGATCTGTCCCATTGGTCGTGTGCTCGTATCATGAGCCAATGGCTGCAGCTCTGAGCTTCCCAGACCCAGGTTCACAAACTTCACATCTCATCTATGCCGTAAAGTGAACTGACAGCCACAGCTCTGCTGCAGCGGTGAGCGCTCTTCTCTTCTCGTGAAGAAAGCAGGACAGAGTTGTCAAATAAATCCCGCCGTCATTCATACTGTATTTATTCTCCGACCCGACATTAAAATACGAACCAACGTGCGTCCCGTATCAGTTCATTACGGGGCTCGTGACAGGCTGCAGACACTTGAGAGTTGGGACTACTAGCCGATAGCTTGGGGACGCTTAACATAATAACGGAGCACATTTCATTGTCAGTAACGGTAACTGCGTTGTAACAATGACAATTGTAATTAATTAGATTACCCGTTACTGAAAAAAATAACGACGTTAGGTAGCGCCGTTTGTTTAAACGCCGTTATACCCAACACTGGTTAGATGTCAAAGGTCATGTCTCAATTTGGACACGGGGTCCGACACGAACTTTGACCTGGGACGGTCAATTATTTCCCCTGAGCAAGCAAGCCCGGCTCAGTTAGCTCAATGGTAAAGAAATTAAATTAAAAATGTATAGTTCAGCAAAACCAGGTTCAAATCCCGGGTATAGGACTCAGGAGAGTGAGGAAAGTTACACAGTGCTGCTGTTGGTATAGCAGTTTAATATTTAGAAATATACCCATTCTACAAACTGAATAAAATGTTCAATCAATGAACTCGTTAAGACCTGGAACACCATCGTGTCACCTTAACCAACTTGAACCATTAATTAAACTTTAGCTATTTTTCATGAAAACGTGTGCAAATCTTTGAATATATACATTCTTCCACAGCGAAAGCTTTTAACCCATTCTGACCGGGCACCCATTTTGGTGTTGGCATCATGTTGTGCTTTAGCTATTGAAAAATAGCAGATCTACAAGCTCATATCGCGCCACCGAGTGGCGCGATACGAGCTTGTAGGTCTGCTATTTTTGAAAAATCGAAGAGCGACTGACATTTTTAGAATCTGATCTCAGGTCAGAATGGGTTCATCAGACCAGTGTGTGTCCGGCGGAAACCTCGTATGAATCTGATCTCAGGTCAGAATGGGTTAAGTCAAGTCTTTGCTTCCCCGCTGGAACAACACATTTTCAGATGGCGGCCAATTACAAATAACCCATTCTGGGTGGGAACCCTTTTTGGTGTTAGCATTATGTTATGCTTTAGCTATTGAAAAATAGCAGATCTACAAGCTCATTAGAAGACATTTTAGCTTTTTTTACTGCCTCCCCCTGGCCAGCCGGGGCGCCTGAAGGAGGGGAAAAGAACTGGTTGGAATAACGTGTCCCTTTCACGCGCTACGTCCGGCCGGGGAAACTCCCCCCTGTCAGGTGAAAAGAAGACTACGTTACACGGACGATTCTACAAATGCGATTCTAAATCAGTTTTATGAAAGAACCATGTTTCTATGTCAGTCGTTCTCAGACATTTTCATGTCAAGGACCCCCAGAATTATATGTAATTGGCCCAGGACCCCAATCTCAAAATATGTTGTTCCAGGGACGGACCCCCCCCCCCCCCCCCCCCCCCCAGAAGCAAAGATTTGAGTTACAAAACAATTGCTCTGAAAGATTTATAAAAAAAAAAAAACAGATCTGTCAGGGGGCACTAGGCCCTCTGATGTCTGGGTATTGTCAGCTAGGGGGCACTAGCCCCTCTGATGTCTGGGTATTGTCAGCTAGGGGGACGCTAGCCCCTCCGATGTCTGGGTATTGTCAGAGGGCGCTAGCCCCTCTGATGTCTGGGTATTGTCAGCTAGGGGGACGCTAGCCCCTCTGATGTCTGGGTATTGTCAGCTAGGGGGCACTAGCCCCTCTGATGTCTGGGTATTGTCAGCTAGGGGGCGCTAGCCCCTCTGATGTCTGGGTATTGTCAGCTAGGGGGCACTAGCCCCTCTGATGTCTGGGTATTGTCAGCTAGGGGGACGCTAGCCCCTCCGATGTCTGGGTATTGTCAGCTAGGGGGCACTAGCCCCTCTGATGTCTGGGTATTGTCAGCTAGGGGGCACTAGCCCCTCTGATGTCTGGGTATTGTCAGCTAGGGGGCGCTAGCCCCTCTGATGTCTGGGTATTGTCAGAGGGCGCTAGCCCCTCTGATGTCTGGGTATTGTCAGCTAGGGGGCGCTAGCCCCTCTGATGTCTGGGTATTGTCAGAGGGCACTAGCCCCTCTGATGTCTGGGTATTGTCAGCTAGGGGGCGCTAGCCCCTCTGATGTCTGGGTATTGTCAGCTAGGGGGCACTAGCCCCTCTGATGTCTGGGTATTGTCAGCTAGTGGGGCACTAGCCCCTCTGATGTCTGGGTATTGTCAGAGGGCGCTAGCCCCTCTGATGTCTGGGTATTGTCAGCTAGGGGGCGCTAGCCCCTCTGATGTCTGGGTATTGTCAGAGGGCACTAGCCCCTCTGATGTCTGGGTATTGTCAGCTAGGGGGCGCTAGCCCCTCTGATGTCTGGGTATTGTCAGAGGGCACTAGCCCCTCTGATGTCTGGGTATTGTCAGCTAGGGGGCACTAGCCCCTCTGATGTCTGGGTATTGTCAGCTAGGGGGCACTAGCCCCTCTGATGTCTGGGTATTGTCAGCTAGGGGGCACTAGCCCCTCTGGTGTCTGGGTATTGTCAGCTAGGGGGCACTAGCCCCTCTGATGTCTGGGTGTTGTCAGCTAGGGGGCGCTAGCCCCTCTGATGTCTGGGTATTGTCAGCTAGGGGGCACTAGCCCCTCTGATGTCTGGGTATTGTCAGCTAGGGGGCGCTAGCCCCTCTGATGTCTGGGTATTGTCAGCTAGGGGGCACTAGCCCCTCTGATGTCTGGGTATTGTCAGCTAGGGGGCACTAGCCCCTCTGATGTCTGGGTATTGTCAGCTAGGGGGCGCTAGCCCCTCTGATGTCTGGGTATTGTCAGCTAGGGGGCGCTAGCCCCTCTGATGTCTGGGTATTGTCAGAGGGCACTAGCCCCTCGGATGTCTGGGTATTGTCAGCTAGGGGGCACTAGCCCCTCTGATGTCTGGGTATTGTCAGCTAGGGGGGCACTAGCCCCTCTGATGTCTGGGTATTGTCAGCTAGGGGGCACTAGCCCCTCTGATGTCTGGGTATTGTCAGCTAGGGGGCACTAGCCCCTCTGATGTCTGGGTATTGTCAGCTAGGGGGGCACTAGCCCCTCTGATGTCTGGGTATTGTCAGCTAGGGGGCGCTAGCCCCTCTGATGTCTGGGTATTGTCAGCTAGGGGGCGCTAGCCCCTCTGATGTCTGGGTATTGTCAGCTAGGGGGCACTAGCCCCTCTGATGTCTGGGTATTGTCAGCTAGGGGGCGCTAGCCCCTCTGATGTCTGGGTATTGTCAGCTAGGGGGCACTAGCCCCTCTGATGTCTGGGTTTCAGAAATGATGTCGTACTAGAGCGGTGCCCGTTGCATCACCCCACCCAGTTATTACGTCTGTGTCCCTTTTATACCCATATATGGAGTTCTTTGTCAGGCATAATGGAGTATTACGAAGATGTTAGAATAACATTGTGATGTCGGAACAGGCCAGCTTTATATATATATGGAGGTCTAGGGGTGATAATTTGGCTAAAACTGTTACTTTTCAGGATTCAAATTCAAAGGTAGCAGATCTACAAGACTGTCGGTATGGAACGATGGAATGCACACCTTTAATCCATTCTGGGCGGGAACCCCTTTTTGTGTGTTATAGCATTATGTTATGCTTTAGCTTTTGAGAAATAGCAGATCTAGCTCACAGCGCGCCACCGAGTGGCGCGCTGTGAGCTAGTACAATACCCAGACATCAGAGGGGCTAGTGCCCCCTAGCTGACAATACCCAGACATCAGAGGGGCTAGTGCCCCCTAGCTGACAATACCCAGACATCAGAGGGGCTAGTGCCCCCTAGCTGACAATACCCAGACATCAGAGGGGCTAGCGCCCCCCTAGCTGACAATACCCAGACATCAGAGGGGCTAGCGCCCCCTAGCTGACAATACCCTCAAAAGGTTGAAATATGGAGAAGAGAGGTTTTCTGCCCGACAGCAAGGCTGTGTGTCGGGACGGCTTTGCGTTGCCATTCATTCACTGACAGCCAGTTTAGGGTGGCTTGAAAAGCCAGCTGTCAACAAAACACCCAGAGGACTATAGTGGCGATGTAGTGGCGAGACGTTCATGATCAGCTGACCTCTAAAGCCACTGGGAGACTATACGCCCTATACATCCCAAAACGCCTTGTTCTTCTTTTAAATCCGTTGAGGTGACAGACGATACAATTGATGTTGAAGTTGCCAGCGGAGACATTCAGGAGGAGCCTACTTGAAGTAGCCCAGGTGCTCCGACG
Source organism: Protomyctophum parallelum (assembly GCF_964188405.1). Taxonomy (NCBI): domain Eukaryota; kingdom Metazoa; phylum Chordata; class Actinopteri; order Myctophiformes; family Myctophidae; genus Protomyctophum; species Protomyctophum parallelum. The sequence goes on from NC_139719.1 coordinate 43,510,422, forward strand.
CCTCTAGTCTGGGGACTAGTGGCTCAGGGGTAGCGTGCCCGGCAGGGCAGCCGCAAGGTTCCCCGGTTCGATCCCCTGTGGGCTCCCCCAGAGTTAGTGTCCAAGTGTTCCTTGAGCAAGACGACCCGATGTGCAGGTTGGTTGCCTTGCACGGTGTGTGAATGTGTGAATGTAATAATGCACATTGCACAATCCATGTAAAGCGTTGTGGATAAAAAGCACAATATAACCCATTCTCAACGGGAACCCGTTTTGGCGTTAGCATCATGTTATGCTTTAGCTATTGAAAAATAGCAGATCTACAAGCTCATATCGCGCCACCGAGTGGCGCGCTACGAGCTTGTAGGTCTGCTATTTTTTTTAGAATCTGATCTCAGGTCAGAATGGGTTATAATCAGACCAGTGTGTGTCCAGTGGAAACCTCGTATGAATCTGATCTCAGGTCAGAATGGGTTATAATCAGACCAGTGTGTGTGTGTCCAGTGGAAACCTCGTATGAATCTGATCTCAGGTCAGAATGGGATAAATGCACGCTCACACAGAACCACAGCGGATCCCATGAGTCCTACTTGAAGTAGTCCTGGTCGACGCGCTGGCAGAACGCCACCAGATTGTCGCAGCTCTCCACGGCCCGGGCCAGCCCGTCTCCGCCCGGCAGGGCCGTGGTGAGGATGGCGAACAGGTGTCCGAAGACCAGCGCGTCCAGCTCCGTGGGCCGCCCGAAGAAGTAGCGCCGGGCGCCCAGGCGCAGCGAGAGGGCCTGGCAGCAGCGCTCCGCCTCCTCGTAGACCTCGGCGGGGCTCCGGTGGGCCCAGCCCAGCAGGCTCAGCCTGGCGCGGACCTCCGCCCGCTTCCAGCGGGCCAGCGCGGCGCCCAGCGGCCACGGGTAGGCGCCGGCGTAAGTGGCGCCGGAGCTCCGGGCGTTCCCGTCGTCGACGCACCACAGCGCGTAGAGCTCGGCCGCGCCCAGGCGGCTCTCCACCAGCGCGGCGTAGGCCTTCATCTCGGCCCGCTGGGCCTCGTCCAGGCCGTCGGAGAGGGCGGAGCCGGTGGCGTGGGCCACGAGGCGCACCGTCTCCTCCAGGCCGGACGCCAGCCCGTCGAGGGGAGCGACGCCCTCCTCCTCCTCGGCGCTCCCGCGTCCCGTCGGCGGGGGCGGGGCGCGGACGAGGGGAAGGCGGCCGGACGGAGACATGTGCTCGGCGTTGGCCCGGTAGCAGACGCGCACGGGCAGCGCGCACATGCGCAGGTAGGCCTGCACGGCCAGCGACTGGGCGGCGTCGGACAGCAGCATGCGCTGGGGCTGGTACAGGGCGGCGTCCCAAGGCCACGACGGCGACACCGGCGGCGCCTCCGCCGCGTCTCGCCCCCCGGGCGTTTGGGGCGTCGGCGATGCGTCCGCCGCGTCCGCAAGAGACATATAATACCGTATATTATGCCGAGTGAGACGGTGAAGAGGAGTCGGGAAATAACAGATTTACGGCAGGTGAGATTAAATCCTTTAAGGGTATCGCGAGTGTGGTTGCCTTTATAGCATGTAGCACGATGTCACCATTCCACATATTGTGATGTCACCACATTATTGTCCAATCATATGAGCTTGTTCATGTATTTGATGTATTACATGTGACGTTCCAGCTTACTGTAAATCCCTCTCTGTATTAAGAGCGTCTGCTAAATGCCTGCATTGTAAATTGCAATTGTCTTCGATTAGGTGGGATCGTTGTCCAATCAGAGGAGGTTATGAAAAGACGCTAATAATAAAGATCACACTCGTGTCGAGTCCTTTCATTGGCCCACATGATGTCACACAGAGAAGCGTCACAGGTCCCATGTGTCACGACTCGGGTTGGCTTCGTACGACGCTTAAAAGGTCTTTAAATAAATACTTTTTAAAATGTCTATGGGAAAAATGCATTGGGATTAACTTCCTGGGCCTGGTGTGGTCATGAAAGGGGCACGACATGATGCTAACACCAAAATGGGTTAAGGAGTTCCCCTTCCACTGCTGCAGAGCTATAGTCTCTCTCTCTCAATGCGGCAGAAAGAGAGAGAGAGAGAGAGAGAGAGAGAGAGAGACTAAGAGAGAGAGAGAGAGAGAGAGAGAGAGAGAGACTAAGAGAGAGAGAGAGAGAGAGAGAGAGAGAGATATAAGCAGGCTTTGTCCAAACACACTTGTTCGCCAGGTACACTGCTATCATCAGTGGTGCGTGCGTGCGTGCGTGTGCGCCCGCGCGTGCGTGCGTGCGTGCATGCGTGCGTGAGTGTGCGTGCGTGCGTGTGCGTGCGTGCGTGCGTGCGTGCGTGCGTGCGTGCGTGCGTGCGTGCGTGCGTGCGTGCGTGCGTGCGTGCGTGCGTGCGTGCGTGCGTGCGTGCGTGTGCGTGTGCGCGCGTGTGTGCGCGCGTGCGTGTGTGTGTGTGTGTGTGTGTCACACCAGGTACACTGCTATTATCAGTGGTGGAAAAAGTACTCGAATGACTACAAATACTGCAATGTATACTGTAGATGTACTCTGTTACAAGTAGTCCCTAATTGAAAACGGACTTGGGTAAAAGTATCGGCATCAAAATATATACTTAAAGTACTAAAAGTATAAAAGTATTCGTGTTGCAGAATGTGCCATTTCAGTTCACAAGTTCACAAAATGTATTAAAAAAAATCACACCTGTGTGAACCGACTGGTGCAACCCTCTCTCCCCCCTCCTCTCTCTCTCTCTCTCTGCTCCGTCAGATTAGCTTTATTATGGATATCAATCCGCGTCGCTGAGAACTATATTTTAATTGTTATTTTGGCTCGGCCTTTCCTTCTTTAGCGAACCTAGACAGTTCATTATTATTTTGGCTCGGCCTTTCCTTCTTTAGCGAACCTAGACAGTTCATTATTCTTTTGGCTCGGCCTTTCCTTCCTTCTTTAGCGAACCTAAACAGTAAGAAGTTGGATTTGCGTCCAGCAGGTGGCAGCCATGTCACATACTTCTCTTGTTCCAATTTCACGCATGCGCACACCACTCGTGTTCACACAGGTACACACATCACAAACAGGTACACAGGTACACGGACATTGCTGGTTGTAGGAGTGGTTGCACCACTCAAAAAATATTTTGAAAATAGCAGATCTCCACAAGAAGTCCACAATGTGTCGCATCTCGACGCCTTGTCTTGGGCTTGTATAGATCGGCAAAATACTCCAAGTGGCCAGAAATGTATATTATGGGCTGAAGTGGGCAATGTGTATGTTCTGTAATAATATCTAAGTAACACTATAGTAGGCCAATAACTCAAGTTTCCAAATAAATGTATAGTTGAGCAAAAAGTACAATATTTGCATCCCTTCTCTCTGTTTTTAACTCGCCAACCGCTCAACGTTTATTTCGCGGTGGTCGCGGGTGGTCACCTGACCTCACCGCCGAGAAATCCAGACTATGAATAGGCCTTTTAATCAGACCAGTGTGTGTCCAGTGGAAACCTCGTATGAATCTGATCTCAGGTCAGAATGGGTTTAATCAGACCAGTGTGTGTGTCCAGTGGAAACCTCGTATGAATCTGATCTCAGGTCAGAATGGGTTTAATCAGACCAGTGTGTGTGTCCAGTGGAAACCTCGTATGAATCTGATCTCAGGTCAGAATGGGTTTAATCAGACCAGTGTGTGTGTCCAGTGGAAACCTCGTATGAATCTGATCTCAGGTCAGAATGGGTTTAATCAGACCAGTGTGTGTGTCCAGTGGAAACCTCGTATGGATCTGATCTCAGGTCAGAATGGGTTTAATCAGACCAGTGTGTGTTCCAGTGGAAACCTCATATGAATCTGATCTCAGGTCAGAATGGGTTTAATCAGACCAGTGTGTGTCCAGTGGAAACCTCGTATGAATCTGATCTCAGGTCAGAATGGGTTTAATCAGACCAGTGTGTGTGTGTCCAGTGGAAACCTGGTATGAATCTGATCTCAGGTCAGAATGGGTTTAATCAGACCAGTGTGTGTGTCCAGTGGAAACCTGGTATGAATCTGATCTCAGGTCAGAATGGGTTAACAGCTGTGTGGACATATGAGGTTTCCACCTGACAGAACAGACGGTTCCATCAGCGACGCTGCAGCTCAGAGCTGATCTAGGACAGGACTGGAGAGAGAGCAGATTAATGACTCCCCGGGAACTAAAACACAGTCTTCAGGGCCAGCCTCCTCCGAAAAGAAGAAGAAGGGAATATAATAACTGTGTCACTCGTTTCACAGGAGGGAGGGGGAGGGGGAGGGGGAGGGGGAGGGGGAGGGGGAGGGGGGGGAGGGGGGGCGCTAGCACTAGTGCTGAATAAGGGCGCTGTAGTGTACGTGTTCTAGTGTACGGAGAGAGGAGAGAGAGAGAGAGAGAGATGCACACATGCTCTCATTTTAGTAGGTGAGACCATTAAGGTAAAGATGTGTGTGTGTGTGTGTGTGTGTGTGTGTGTGTGTGTGTGTGTGTGTGTGTGTGTGTGTGTGTGTGTGTGTGTGTGTGTGTGTGTGTGTGTGTGTGTGTGTGTGTGTGTGCGCGTGCGTGCGTGCGTGCGTGCGTGCGTGCGTGCGGTGAGAGAGGAGAGAGAGAGAGAGAGAGACAGAGAATCCACATGCACACATGCTCTCATTTCAGGTAAGGCCAATAAGGTAAAGATGTGGGTGTGTGTGTGTGTGTGTGTGTGTGTGTGTGTGTGCGTGCGTGCGGTGAGAGAGGAGAGAGAGAGAGAGAGAGAGAGAGACAGAGAATCCACATGCACACATGCTCTCATTTCAGGTAAGGCCAATAAGGTAAAGATGTGTGTGCGTGCGATGAGAGAGGAGGGAGAGAATCCACGTGCACACATGCTCTCATTTCAGTAGGTAAGACCATTAAGGTAAAGATGTGTGTGTGTGTGTGTGTGTGTGTGTGTGTGTGTGTGTGTGTGTGTGTGCGTGCGTGCGTGCGTGCGTGCGTGCGTGCGTGCGTGCGTGCGTGCGGTGAGAGAGGAGAGAGAGAGAGAGACAGAGAATCCACATGCACACATGCTCTCATTTCTGTAGGTAAGGCCAATAAGGTAAAGATGTGTGTGTGTGTGTGTGTGCGTGCATGTGTGCGTGCCTCAGTACACTCCCACCGAGGCGACGACAAGGCGCGACAAAAACAATCGCTCAGCGGCAGGATTCAGACGGCTGGTGGATGGAAATGAAGCTCCGCCTCCACGAGGGGAAAAAGCCGCGTCGGCAAAGTGTGTTTCCTATTTTCTGGCCCGACGCGTCATCCCTCCCCCCCCCCCCACCCCCCCTCTCCGATACTCAAACATCTGATATTATACAACAGGACGTTTCGAGGAAAAGCAATCCGATTGGTTGAATCAGCCTTCTAGCCGTGGTTCAAACGAGCGCCACTCCACACCTATAATCAAAACAAATACCGGTAATTCAGCCGCTCTGTTTTCCCCCCCGAGCGCAGCAAACTCATGGCTATAGGCTATAGCTAGTTTATCCCATTCTGAACGGGCACCCATTTTGGTGTTAGCATCATGTTATGCTTTAGCTATTGAAAAAATAGCAGATCTACAAGCTCATATCGCGCCACCGAGTGGCGCGATACGAGCTTGTAGGTCTGCTATTTTTGAAAAATCGAAGAGCGACTGACATTTTTAGAATCTGATCTCAGGTCAGAATGGGTTAATCAGACCAGTGTGTGTCCAGTGGAAACCTCGTATGAATCTGATCTCAGGTCAGAATGGGTTATTGGGACATTTGTGGTCGTATAGTGACTACATCAGTCATTAACCCCTGTGCTACAATTAACGGAAAAAACTGATTATTGCTAAAGATACAAACCTCCCGCTCACGGAATTAACGGAATGACAAGTCCTGGCATTTTAGTTTTAGTCGTTTAGTCTCTTGAATAGTTTTCACTTAGTTTTAGTCACATTTTAGTCACCTGGAATGTTCTAGTGTTTAGTCTAGTTTTAGTCGACTAAATGTCATACGATTTTAGTCGACTAAATCTACAGTTGATTTAGTCGACTAAAACGTGTTTTGACGGGCCTTGATGTCGTTGTAATGACATATTTTACACTTTGGTTGCATGCTGAAAATAGCAGATATACAATCTCACAACTGTAGATCTGCTATTTTCAGCATGCAACCCAGCATAAAACTGGATCTCTTGTCCACTAGTCCCTTCCTAACATTTTAGTCTAGTTTTTATGTGTTGATGAAATTGTCAGTATATTTAGTCTTAGTTTTAGTCATCATAGATTGGTTTTTATTTAGTTTTAGTCAGTGAAAAAAGGTAGTCGACGAACATTTTTCCTCTTAGTTTCCTACCTTTCAGCAGGACGGTGGTTCTGGGCGTGACGTCCGCGTCCATGGCGGGACTGAAGGGGAACGAGGCCCCGCCCCTCAGCTCTGATAGGCCGGCCAGGAGCAGCAGCAGCGGCGCCGACGCCATGTGACGCCGGTGTGTCCGTCTCTCTCTCCTCCCCGTCTCCGTCATTCCTGAAGTCACCTCCACTCACACCGCCGCCATCACGACACAGCGAGAGTCTCTCCGAGCGTCCGAGAGGTCAACTTCCACCCACTCCCATTATAACGGGAAAAACCTCAAAAGAAGGTCGCCCCCCCGCTCCCATCCCTCCCGCGCTACAAGTTGAATAAGCTCACTATAGCGTGAAGAATGGCGCCGTTGTTGTCGTTGTTGTTGTTGTTGTTGTCGGGTTCACAGGATTGGTGAACTATAATCGCCCTGGGCGGGGCGAGCGATGGGCACTAGCCAATGGGACAGACGCGTCTATACCACGTGTCTGGAACAACCGACCAATGTCTATGAAGCGGCGCTTTTGATGGCTATACCGACGACCGCCCACCGAGCTGGCTCCAAAGAGCCCACCGGGGCAAGATGTCAGAGGAACGGCAGAGGTGCCGCTGCCTTGCGGGGGTCAGAGGTCAGAGGTGCTGCCTTGCGGGGGTCAAAGGTCAGAGGTGCTGCCTTGCGGGGGGTCAGAGGTCAGAGGTGCTGCCTTGCAGGGGGTCAGAGGTGCTGCCTTGCAGGGGGGGGTCACGCTTGGCTCGCTACAAAAGATAATCCACCGCGAGCTGTTTGGACCTCTGCTCTGTGACGTACCAGCTGGGGGAGAAGTCTTCTTCTGGTTCCTCCTCTGAACGTCCAGCTGGCCTCAGTCAGTCTGCATGAGAGAGAGAGAGAGAGAGAGAGAGAGAGAGAGAGAGAGAGAGTTTAGAATCAGTGGTTCTACATTTGCCTTAAAAATACATTCCAGGAACGCCCCCATCAGTGTTCCATTTCTGTTTGACCTGAATGGAACATAGTCTTCATTAGCATCATTAACACTGACTCTGTTTGTACCAGAATGGAACATAGTCTTCATTAGTATCATTAACACTGACTCTGTTTGACCTGAATGGAACATAGTCTTCATTAGTATCATTAACACTGACTCTGTTTGACCTGAATGGAACAGAGCCTTCATTAGCATCATTAACACTGACTCTGTTTGACCAGAATGGAACAGAGCCTTCATTAGCATCATTAACACTGACTCCGTTTGTACCCGAATGGAACAGAGCCTTCATTAGTATCATTAACACTGACTCTGTTTGACCAGAATGGAACAGAGCCTTCATTAGTATCATTAACACTGACTCTGTTTGACCAGAATGGAACAGAGCCTTCATTAGCATCATTAACACTGACTCTGTTTGACCTGAATGGAACATAGTCTTCATTAGTATCATTAACACTGACTCTGTTTGACCTGAATGGAACAGAGCCTTCATTAGTATCATTAACACTGACTCTGTTTGACCAGAATGGAACAGAGCCTTCATTAGCATCATTAACACTGACTCTGTTTGACCAGAATGGAACAGAGCCTTCATTAGCATCATTAACACTGACTGTTTGTACCAGAATGGAACAGAGCCTTCATTAGCGTCATTAACACTGACTCTGTTTGACCTGAATGGAACATAGTCTTCATTAGTATCATTAACACTGACTCTGTTTGTACCAGAATGGAACAGAGCCTTCATTAGCATCATTAACACTGACTCTGTTTGACCAGAATGGAACAGAGCCTTCATTAGCATCATTAACACTGACTCCGTTTGTACCAGAATGGAACAGAGCCTTCATTAGTATCATTAACACTGACTGTTTGACCAGAATGGAACAGAGCCTTCATTAGTATCATTAACACTGACTCTGTTTGACCAGAATGGAACAGAGCCTTCATTAGCATCATTAACACTGACTCCATTTGTACCAGAATGGAACAGAGCCTTCATTAGCATCATTAACACTGACTCTGTTTGACCAGAATGGAACAGAGCCTTCATTAGTATCATTAACACTGACTCCGTTTGACCAGAATGGAACAGAGCCTTCATTAGTATCATTAACACTGACTCCGTTTGACCAGAATGGAACAGAGCCTTCATTAGCATCATTAACACTGACTCTGTTTGACCAGAATGGAACAGAGCCTTCATTAGCATCATTAACACTGACTCTGTTTGTACCAGAATGGAACAGAGCCTTCATTAGCATCATTAACACTGACTCTGTTTGTACCAGAATGGAACAGAGCCTTCATTAGCATCATTAACACCGACTCTGTTTGACCAGAATGGAACAGAGCCTTCATTAGCATCATTAACACTGACTCTGTTTGACCAGAATGGAACAGAGCCTTCATTAGCATCATTAACACCGACTCTGTTTGACCAGAATGGAACAGAGCCTTCATTAGTACCATTAACACTGACTCTGTTTGACCAGAATGGAACAGAGCCTTCATTAGTATCATTAACACTGACTCTGTTTGACCAGAATGGAACAGAGCCTTCATTAGTATCATTAACACTGACTCTGTTTGACCAGAATGGAACAGAGCCTTCATTAGTATCATTAACACTGACTCTGTTTGACCAGAATGGAACAGAGCCTTCATTAGTATCATTAACACAGAATGTGTGAGTGTGAAAATGGGTGAATGTAATGCACAATCTATGTAAAAGTGTGTGAATGTGAATGTGTGAATGTATAATGCACAATCTATGTAAAGGTGTGTGAATGGGTGTGTGAATGGGTGAATGTAATGCACAATCTATGTAAAGGTGTGTGAATGTGAGTGTGAATGGGTGAATGTATAATGCACAATCTATGTAAAGGTGTGTGAATGTGAGTGTGAATGGGTGAATGTATAATGCACAATATATTCTATGTAAAGGTGTATTAATGTGTGTGTGAATGAATGTAATGCACAATATATTCTATGTAAAGGTGTATGAATGTGTGTGTGAATGGGTGAATGTATAATGCACAATCTATGTAAAGCGCCTCGGATAAAGGCGCTATATAAATGCACCATTTACCATACTGTACTAGAGCCTATTACTGTAGCTGAATGATGGATCATCCTCCTCCAATTAGGCCGCACATACTGTCAGGACAATCTCCCGCCCGCTGATGTGTGTGTGTGTGTGTGTGTGTGTGTGTGTGTGTGTGTGTGTGTGTGTGTGTGTGTGTGTGTGTGTGTGTGTGTGTGTGTGTGTGTGTGTGTGTGTGTGTGTGTGTGTGTGTGTGTGTGATCAGAGGAGCTGACACCACAAGAAGCTCTGATCTTCTCATCATCTCCACAGAGACCCAGAGATCCAATCTATTCTCTGCCTGCCTGCCACCACCGCACCAACACCGCTGCTAATCACTCACTGATCCAGATACCATGAGGCCTGTAATGGATGCTAAATATCTACACTGGTACACTTCATCCATTCTGACCTGAGATCAGATTCTAAAAATGTTCTTCTACATCCTGACGGTTTTCTGAAAAAGCTATGTTTCTGTGTCAGTCGTTCTTCAGTTTAAAGAAAATAGCAGACCTACAAGCTCGTAGCGCGCCACTCGGTGGCGCGCTATGAGCTTGTAGGTCTGCTATTTTTCAATAGCTAAAGCATGACATAATGCTAACACCAAAAGGGGTTCCTGCCCAAAATGGGTTAAGCTGTGTGTGTGTGTGTGTGTGTGTGTGTGTGTCTCACAAAAAAGGAACAATAGAGTTCACCTGGGTCATGGAAGTAATTTTTTACATGAAGAGTTGGTAACCAAATGGACCCTTATTAGATCTTGACTCTTCAGAGTGTAAAAATGAAACCAAATGGTCCCGTAAGGGTCCATTTGGTTTGTTGTATTGATCAACATGTGCCTGTTGCCATTTCTCCTATACTACACAATATACAATGTAGGCATTTAGCAGACGCTCTTAATCCAGAGCGACTTACATTAAGCAAGAACAAAAAAGCATGGGAATACATCACATAAAAGCATTTATCATGAAACATGCGTAAGCTAAGAAAGTAACAGTGGAATATCTATATAATGAAACTATACATATAAACTATACATCTATACTACTATGCTATACATAATGTACTATGGCGTGCTATGACTATATACAATGCAATTATAGTGCCGTCTACATAACATGCTATAAGTCTGTATCAAATGCTGTCTAAGTCTACAGAAATGCTATCTAAGGGGGTAGGGTAAGTGCTATGGGCCATGATGGAGTCTGAATAGCAATGATGTAAATAGGTTTTCAATGTAATTGAGTCCAAGGATGCAGGGATGGTCTTTTAGAGTCCCAGGGACATTTGATGAGTCCCCCTTCAACGATGTTAGGAGTCATATTTTGCCTTTTTTATTATATTATTTTTTTTACAAATTGCAGCATTTAACTCCCATTGCATTTTATATGGTTATATTCAGGTAGAAAACAGAGGAAGAAATGATTATTATAACTAAAAATAAACTAGAATAAAAAAAAAACAGTACAGTAGTGCATCCCGTGGATGCAGAGGTCGTTGTTGTAGTGGTGCGTCCCTTAACTATAAACTGCGTTTTGGGAAATGCAAAATGCACCCTATTTTAATCTCTGCATAATTACATAACACATAACATCAATAACAGCATGGCATTGCAGACAAAATCTTATCCAACGACGACGACGGAATATTCCCATGTTTTGGGTCTGAGAGGCTAAATATCATGGAATGACAGTCCGTGGCTCAAAAGCCCGAATAAATGATGGTGATGTGAAGGGTTGGAAAGCCACTGCTTCACTCCACTGTGTTCAAAGGCAAACACACCACGGTGTCACAATGTGTGAGTGCATCGTGTTCGGCCGTAGGTGACACCAGGCTGTTCCAGGAGAGCTCGGCCGTGTGTGTGTGTGTGTGTGCATGCGAGTGCGTGCGTGCGTGCGTGCGTGCGTGGGTGCATGCCTGCCTGCGTGCATGCGTGCGTGCATTGTGTTCGGCCGTAGGTGACACCAGGGTCGCTGTGACAGCTCGGTCATGCCTGCCCGACGGCATCACGGAACGGAAACCCAGCGGAGGAAAGGCAAACACATCTGCCCTCGGCTGTGACTGCACAGCAGCATATCATCCATATATATGCACAGCATAATATCATCAGCATATCATCACGCATTACCGCTCGGACCAAACAAGCCCTTTTTAAACCCCATTCATGACGTGAACCCCTTTTGGGGTGTTTTAGATTATGTTATACTTTAGCTATTGAAAAACAGCAGATCTGGCCCAGGCCGTAGCGTTACGGTCTGGGCACCGGATTGGTAATCCAGTCGCAGTGTGCCGCGGGTTCGACTCCCGGACCCGACACGGCCTTTACTGCATGTCATCCCCCCATCTCTCTCCCGTTTCCTGTCAGCCTACTGTCTGTCCCTTCAAAAATCAATAAAAGGCGTAAGCCGCAAAAAAATATCTTTAAAAAAAAGAAAAACAGCAGATCTACAAGCTCGTAGCGCGGCACTCTGTGACGCGCTATGAGCTTGTAGTAGGTCTGCTATTTTGTTTTTAAATGTGGCCCAAATGTTTGAATATATTCTTTCAGAGCGAATGTTTTTAACTCAATCTTTGCTCCTGGAACAACATATTTTCAGATGGGGCTCGGCGGCCAAATACATATAATGCTGGTGGTCCTTTGAGCACCACTGACATAGAATCAGGGGTTTAACCCTGAGCACCACTGACATAGAAACAGGGGTTTAACCCTGTGAGCACCACTGACATAGAAACAGGGGTTTTCAGAAAACTATCGGGACTTAGAAGCCTCTTTTCTTTTTAGAATTGTCCTCAGGTCTATGGGTTAAAGGACCACTTCACCACTTTTCAACATAGCTTCATATAATAGGTCCTCCTCACTAATAATCATGAAAAAAAGAATGGCGCCATTTTCTTCTACTCGGTCTGTGTCTCATAGGAGGGCTGTGGGCAGTTCAGAAACCGTCTTCCAGTGACATCATCGATGGGGAATAGAAGCTAATAAAAACTAAAAGGGGTTCCCGTCCTGAGTGGGTTTAAAGAGCACCGCTGCCATTTAATCAGCGGGGCTATATGTTAATTAGCGGGGCTATATGTTAATTAGCGGGGCTATATGTTAATTAGCGGGGCTATATGTTAATTAGCGGGGCTATATGTTAATTAGCGGGGCTATATGTTAATTAGCGGGGCTATATGTTAATTAGCGGGGCTATATGTTAATTAGCGGGGCTATATGTTAATCAGCGGGGCTATATGTTAATCAGCGGGGCTATATGTTAATCAGCGGGGCTATATGTTAATCAGCGGGGCTATATGTTAATCAGCGGGGCTATATGATAAAATAAAGAAGCGGTGGCCTGGTCTCATCTGCAGCGTTGTGCTTTTAGCCGCTGCCTGTCCTCGTCTCATCTGCAGCGTTCTGCTTTTAGCCGCTGCCTGCCCTCGCCCGCTCTCTCCTCTCTCACTGCCCAGGGACGTGTGCACACCAATGTTGTTTTTGGCAGCAAATTTTGATTTTAGTTTTAGTCATTAGTCTTCTGAATAGTTTTCATTTAGTTTTAGTCACATTTCAGTCACCTGGAATGTGTTAGTGTTAGTCTAGTTTTAGTCGACTAAATGTCATGAGATTTTAGTCGACTAAATCTACAGTTGATTTAGTCGACTAAAATGCATTTTGTCGGGCCTTGATGCCGTCGTGAGGACTGTTTTTACACTTGCTGAAAAAAAAATAGCTGATCTACAGTTGATTTAGTCGACTAAAATGCATTTTGTCGGGCCTTGATGCCGTCGTGAGGACTGTTTTTACACTTGCTGAAAAAGAAATAGCTGATCTACAAGCTCACAACGCGTCGCGTTGCGACGCGTTGTGAGCTTGTAGATCAGCTATTTTCAGCATGCAACCAAGTGTAAAATGACTTATACTGGATCTCTTGTCCACTAGTCCCTTCCTAACATTTTAGTCTAGTTTTTATTTGTTGACGAAATTGTCAGTATATTTAGTCTTAGTTTTAGTCACCATAGCACAGTTTTCATTTAGTTTCCATTTAGTTTTCTTCAGTGGAAAAAGGTAGTCGACGAGCATTTTTCGTCTTAGTTTTAGTCGACGAAAACAACACTGGTGCATAGACATCAAAGGGGGCTTCAGCCCCTGCCCTTTTACGTCTGTAACACAAACTGCCCTCTCCAGACCAACGAATGAAATGCTAACACCAATCCTCTCCATGCCATGCCGGAGGGAAGGCAGCCTTCAGGAGAATTGCTTTGTTCCCCAAAGTCTCCTGAACTTGGAACACAGTATTTTTGCGTTCAACATATGTGTTTATAAATCCATGTCGTTACACACCTGCATCTCCACTATAGCTAAAGAGTGCTGGGTTGTGCGCCAAAAATAGCTGATCTACAAGCTCCCAACGCGTCGCAGCATGAAGCTTTGTGAGCTTGTAGAGCAGCTATTTGCCATTATTTTTCCAAAAGTGCCTTCTTACTCTGCTCTCTACTCTGCTCTCTCCTCTCTCACTGCCAGATAGTGAGCACACAGTCTCAGAACCATGGCTCTCCTCTCTCCTCTCTCACTGCCAGATAGTGAGCACACAGTCTCAGAACCATGGCTCTGCTCTCTCCTCTCTCCTCTCTCACTGCCAGATAGTGAGCGCACAGTCTCACAGATCCATGCATGCTCTCTCTCGCTAAATTGTCACCTTCTCCTCTGTTGGTCAACTTGGTCCTGACCAGGGGGGCAGTCCTTAAAGTATATATGAATAGAGAAGGCACCCAGAGGAAACCCTGAGGCCAAATGGACATAGTGGCCGAATTTGTCATTGCAGCTCGAGCCAGCGCTGCTCCGTTGACTATCATTGCGCACGTTCATGTGTTTGAGGCCATGACACGTGAACGAATGTTTCATACGTGAACGAATGTTTCATATGTGAACGCGCACAAACGGCACAATGAGTCAACGGCAGCGCGTCCATGTGTTCGAGGCAAATCCGTCCCAGAATGCACTCTGTTCCTACCAGGAAGGAGGAGTGAAATCGCCTCATGCGCTTTTTGAGCAACTTAATGCAAGTGGATGGGAGGAGAACTCGGGTGTCTTCTCTATTCATATATACTCTATGGGGCAGTCAGACAGATATTTTGTGAAGCCACTGAGGAAATCGGGATTTCCTTAAAGTTCATATAATGGCCTGTTGTGGCACTGTCATTGGTCCCAAAAAACCCATAGCTCCATAGAGGCCCATGTATTTGGGCCCAACTTCACCTAGACTGTATTACCTTAATAAACATGGTCATGAATACTTTCTGATTCAGTCACTAGTTTAAAGTATCATTTCTAATGTCATAATATTCTTTTTGGAAAATGATGGTCCCATTTATAAAAAAAAAAGACCATAAAGTCGCGTATGTTCTGAGGGGCGTGGCTACCGTTACAGTCTATGATCGGGATTCCCAACCCACTCGAGTCAAAATAAAAACCAACTAAGAAGAAGGGGGGGGGAAGTCCCGCCTCGTTGTCTGGGCCAGCCAATGGGCCAGCTGGGCCCAAACGGATCTAGAAAGATGGCGATTTACAATTCAAGGAATGACAACATGAACATGTTCATGTTAGATCCGGGGAACGCTTTGTCCATATTTTTTACAGTCTATGGTCCTGACCAACAGATTGTGACCAACTGACAAAAAATGAAATATAGGCGCGGTAAATCACTGCCCGTTGGAAAGGACCTTTAGCGGGATTCTGAACAGATTCATTTTCTTATATATATTTTTTATCCCACGATTTTGTAACCCATTTTTCACCCCTGTGTCAATCATCTAATGTGATCCTGGGCTCTACACAGCCTCCACCAACCTAGTCCCCATATATGAGGGACAAGGGGAGAGCAACGGACTTGAACTCATGCTTCCTTCATGCCTGAGTGTCCAAGTTGCTCCTTTACACCTGACAGGGGGGAGTTTCCCTGGTTGGACGTAGCGCGTGGAAGGGACACGTTATTCCAACCAGTTCCTTTCCCCTCCATCAGGCGCCCCGGCTGGCCAGGGGGAGGCAGTTTAGTGACCAGGATTACTGCATGTTTTTTGTGAGGGTACCTACCCTAGGGGACACGGGGAGAACATGCAAACTCCACACAGAAAGGCCCTTTCGCCAACCCCGCCTTCGGGTATGGACACTGATGACGCGGAGGAGGAAACACGTCGCCAGCACCCACAGCGTCCCGAGCGGGAATCGAACCCAGGACCTTCTAAGAGATTAATTTTCAGTGGAAAAAAAATAACTGAACCAGTGCAACCCCGGTGGGAAAGTGGCCATTGCGAGCTTGTAGATCGGCTTGTATCAACTTTGAGTGGTGCAACACCTGTGTCCGAGCACGAAAACAGCGTCTTGTTGGTCATCACCAAGTGTCACTGTTGTGCAGCCTATACCCACACACATATTAACTGTATATATGATGATTTGGGGTGTGACAGTGCAGTACAGTAGAGGTACAGTAGAGGGACGACCCCCACACGGTAACTCTGTCATTTCTCAACTGTTTCGGACGCGGGGCGGCTCTCCGGAACGGCGCCGGCGTTTAGTTTTCCTTCTCTTAGTGACCTTGTTGGCGGTGAGCACACTGTTGTTTGTCATGGCTTTAAGTTCCCACCTGATGTTGTGAGGGAGTTCAGACTGATCCAGATCGTACTGGAGAACTGCTAGTTTGCATAACGTCTTAAGACACGGACTCAAGTCTAAGATATACATGTCGTCAGCGTATCGGCTTAGTCCATCTTTGTGTACTTGTCCTCCACAGAGGATGATGCGTTCTCCCACAATGCAACAGCACATACCATACATTGGACCCGGGCCTTTCCCTTTGGGCTCAACCTTCTTCCAGGAGAAGGTCTCTGGACTGGATTTCCACAGATCATTGAAATGCTTTTTACCGTTCCAGCCTTCAAATATGTAGAGCTCTCCATTGTAGGTAAAGGCAGAATGACCGTAGCGTTTCTCTGGAAGAGGCTGTGCAGAAGGTGTGCTCATCCAGAGGTTGGTCTCTGTGTCAAACACTCTGATGGTGTTTATGAAGGGCCCCACGCCCCCAAAAACAAACATCCTTGTTCCAATGATGGTAGCAGAGTGATATTGTGAAGCAGGAGGTGGAGTTCCTCTGGTGTTCATTAAAGTCCAGACCATTGTGCTGGTGTCCAACTTGTACATGTCATTAGTGACTCCAGTCAGCTTGGTTTCTCCTCCATAGATAAACATGACCTTCCCCAACACACAGGCTGAGTGGCACCACCTCGCCTCTGGAACAGCTCCAGAAACCCTGCTGGGTTTCAACCACATGTGGGCGTCCACATCAAATGCATAAAGCTCATTGTAGATCTCCACTCCCCAGCGGCCTCCCCAGATGTAGACTGTATCTTCTACCAACACAGTTGTGTGGTAGTAGCGCCTGGATGGAACCTCAAGGTGACCGTCTCCTCTTCCAGGACTCACTGGAGGTAACTTCTTCCAGCATAAAGACATTGTGTTGAAGACATGGACATCAAGTTGAACCTTATTTTTTTCGAGAAATCCTTCATGGTATCCTCCAAAGGAATAAAGTGTGTTCCTCACTGCTACAGCAGCATGATAGACTCGCTCTGGTCCTCCGGGTTTGGAAATGGTCCAGCACAACATCTGTCTGTCTGTCTTGATCTCGTTCTCTCCCTCGGTGTCTACTGTAACTTACTGTAACGTCTACTGTAACTTACTGTAACGTCTACTGTAACTTTCAACACAGTTCATCATCTTATATATTCTGGTGTGAACTTGAAATCACACACAACACAAACTGTTTCCATGCACGTCTTAACGACGCCAATTAGTGCAGCTGTTCTTCACCTGCACCCTTTGACTCCATTTAAAATCCTGTTCATTCACACTTACTGTAAACTGTGGGTATATATATTACAGTTGTGAGTCATGTGTGAACGTGTTCCAATCCTGTACGACACAGAGAAGAACTCTGAGAATCTAAGAGATCTTCTCTCTGCAGCTGTGCTTCCTGGTACAGAACACGTCTCTGTCGGGTGGAAAACTCATACGTCCAAAAATGTTACTTTTCAGGATTCAAAAAAGAAAATTGCTGATCTACAAAAGGGGTTCCCGTCCTGAGTGGGTTTAAAGAGCACCGCTGCCATTTAATAAGCGGGGCTATATGATGAAATAAAAAAAAGGTGGCCTCGTCTCATCTGCAGTGTTCTGCGCAACGCGCGCGACGATTTCACAGGACCGCGCGGGCCCACGTAGATACGCTTGCACCGTTGTTGCCCCACGACCTCTCCGCTCGTGTAAGAAAAATAAGCGGTGTCGTTGAAAAAAATGAATTATAGGCGTGGTAAATCACTGCCCGTTGGAAAGGACCTTTAGCGGGATTCTGAACGGATTCATTTTCAGTGGAAAAAAAAATAACTGAACCAGTGCAACCCCGGTGGGAAAGTGGCCATTGCGAGCTTGTAGATCGGCTTGTATCAACTTTGAGTGGTGCAACACCTGTGTCCGAGCACGAAAACAGCGTCTTGTTGGTCATCACCAAGTGTCACTGTTGTGCAGCCTATACCCACACACATATTAACTGTATATATGATGATTTGGGGTGTGACAGTGCAGTACAGTAGAGGTACAGTAGGGGGACGACCCCCACACGGTAACTCTGTCATTTCTCAACTGTTTCGGACGCGGGGCGGCTCTCCGGAACGGCGCCGGCGTTTAGTTTTCCTTTCTCTTAGTGACCTTGTTGGCGGTGAGCACACTGTTGGTTGTCATGGCTTTAAGTTCCCACCTGATGTTGTGAGGGAGTTCAGACTGATCCAGATCGTACTGGATAACCGCTAGCTTACATAACGTCTTAAGACACGGACTCAAGTCTAAGATATACATGTCGTCAGCGTATCGGCGTTGTCCTTCTTTGTGTACTTGTCCTCCACAGAGGATGATGCGTTCTCCCACAATGCAACAGCACATACCATATATTGGACCCAGGCCTTTCCCTTTGGGCTCAACCTTCTTCCAGGAGAAGGTCTCTGGACTGAATTTCCACAGATCATTGAAATGCTTTTTACCGTTCCAGCCACCAAATATGTAGAGCTCTCCATTGTAGGTAAAGGCTGAATGACCGTAGCGTTCCTCTGGAAGAGGCTGTGCAGAAGGTGTGCTCATCCAGAGGTTGGTCTCTGTGTCAAACACTCTGATGGTGTTTATGAAGGGCCCCACGCCCCCAAAAACAAACATCCTTGTTCCAATGATGGTAGCAGAGTGATATTGTGAAGCAGGAGGAGGAGTTCCTCTGGTGTTAATTAAGGACCAGACCATTGTGCTGGTGTCCAACTTGTACATGTCATTAGTGACTCCAGTCTGCCTTGTTTCTCCTCCATAGATAAACATGACCTTCCCCAACACACAGGCTGAGTGGCCCCACCTCGCCTCTGGAACAGCTCCAGAAACCCTGCTGGGTTTCAACCACATGTGGGTGTCCACATCAAATGCATAAAGCTCATTGCAGCATTCCCCTCCACAGACCCCTCCCCAGATGTAGACTGTATCTTCTACCAACACAGTTGTGTGGTAGTAGCGCCTGGATGGAACCTCAAGGTGACCGTCTCCTCTTCCAGGACTCACTGGAGGTAACTTCTTCCAGCATAAAGACATTGTGTTGAAGACATGGACATCAAGTTGAACCTTATTTTTTTTGAGAAATCCTTCATGGTATCCTCCAAAGGAATAAAGTGTGTTCCTCACTGCTACAGCAGCATGATAGGCTCGCTCTGGTCCTCCGGGTTTGGAAATGGTCCAGCACAACATCTGTCTGTCTGTCTGTCTGTCTTGATCTCGTTCTCTCCCTCGGCGTCTACTGTAACTTACTGTAACGTCTACTGTAACTTACTGTAACGTCTACTGTAACTTTCAACACAGTTCATCATCTTATATATTCTGGTGTGAACTTGAAATCACACACAACACAAAATGTTTCCATGCACGTCTTAACGACGCCAATTAGTGCAGCTGTTCTTCACCTGCACCCTTTGACTCCACTTAAAACCCTGTTCATTCACACTTACTGTAAACTGTGGGTATATATATTACAGTTGTGAGTCATGTGTGAACGTGTTCCAATCCTGTACGACACAGAGAAGAACTCTGAGAATCTAAGAGACCTTCTCTCTGCAGCTGTGCTTCCTGGTACAGAACACGTCTCTGTCGGGTGGAAAACTCATACGTCCAAAAATGTTACTTTTCAGGATTCAAAAAAGAAAATTGCTGATCTACAAAAGGGGTTCCCGTCCTGAGTGGGTTTAAAGAGCACCGCTGCCATTTAATAAGCGGGGCTATATGATGAAATAAAAAAAAGGTGGCCTCGTCTCATCTGCAGTGTTCTGCGCAACGCGCGCGACGATTTCACAGGACCGCGCGGGCCCACGTAGATACGCTTGCACCGTTGTTGCCCCACGACCTCTCCGCTCGTGTAAGAAAAATAAGCGGTGTCGTTGAAAAAAATGAATTATAGGCGTGGTAAATCACTGCCCGTTGGAAAGGACCTTTAGCGGGATTCTGAACGGATTCATTTTCAGTGGAAAAAAAAATAACTGAACCAGTGCAACCCCGGTGGGAAAGTGGCCATTGCGAGCTTGTAGATCGGCTTGTATCAACTTTGAGTGGTGCAACACCTGTGTCCGAGCACGAAAACAGCGTCTTGTTGGTCATCACCAAGTGTCACTGTTGTGCAGCCTATACCCACACACATATTAACTGTATATATGATGATTTGGGGTGTGACAGTGCAGTACAGTAGAGGTACAGTAGGGGGACGACCCCCACACGGTAACTCTGTCATTTCTCAACTGTTTCGGACGCGGGGCGGCTCTCCGGAACGGCGCCGGCGTTTAGTTTTCCTTTCTCTTAGTGACCTTGTTGGCGGTGAGCACACTGTTGGTTGTCATGGCTTTAAGTTCCCACCTGATGTTGTGAGGGAGTTCAGACTGATCCAGATCGTACTGGATAACCGCTAGCTTACATAACGTCTTAAGACACGGACTCAAGTCTAAGATATACATGTCGTCAGCGTATCGGCGTTGTCCTTCTTTGTGTACTTGTCCTCCACAGAGGATGATGCGTTCTCCCACAATGCAACAGCACATACCATATATTGGACCCAGGCCTTTCCCTTTGGGCTCAACCTTCTTCCAGGAGAAGGTCTCTGGACTGAATTTCCACAGATCATTGAAATGCTTTTTACCGTTCCAGCCACCAAATATGTAGAGCTCTCCATTGTAGGTAAAGGCTGAATGACCGTAGCGTTCCTCTGGAAGAGGCTGTGCAGAAGGTGTGCTCATCCAGAGGTTGGTCTCTGTGTCAAACACTCTGATGGTGTTTATGAAGGGCCCCACGCCCCCAAAAACAAACATCCTTGTTCCAATGATGGTAGCAGAGTGATATTGTGAAGCAGGAGGAGGAGTTCCTCTGGTGTTAATTAAGGACCAGACCATTGTGCTGGTGTCCAACTTGTACATGTCATTAGTGACTCCAGTCTGCCTTGTTTCTCCTCCATAGATAAACATGACCTTCCCCAACACACAGGCTGAGTGGCCCCACCTCGCCTCTGGAACAGCTCCAGAAACCCTGCTGGGTTTCAACCACATGTGGGTGTCCACATCAAATGCATAAAGCTCATTGCAGCATTCCCCTCCACAGACCCCTCCCCAGATGTAGACTGTATCTTCTACCAACACAGTTGTGTGGTAGTAGCGCCTGGATGGAACCTCAAGGTGACCGTCTCCTCTTCCAGGACTCACTGGAGGTAACTTCTTCCAGCATAAAGACATTGTGTTGAAGACATGGACATCAAGTTGAACCTTATTTTTTTTGAGAAATCCTTCATGGTATCCTCCAAAGGAATAAAGTGTGTTCCTCACTGCTACAGCAGCATGATAGGCTCGCTCTGGTCCTCCGGGTTTGGAAATGGTCCAGCACAACATCTGTCTGTCTGTCTGTCTGTCTTGATCTCGTTCTCTCCCTCGGCGTCTACTGTAACTTACTGTAACGTCTACTGTAACTTACTGTAACGTCTACTGTAACTTTCAACACAGTTCATCATCTTATATATTCTGGTGTGAACTTGAAATCACACACAACACAAAATGTTTCCATGCACGTCTTAACGACGCCAATTAGTGCAGCTGTTCTTCACCTGCACCCTTTGACTCCACTTAAAACCCTGTTCATTCACACTTACTGTAAACTGTGGGTATATATATTACAGTTGTGAGTCATGTGTGAACGTGTTCCAATCCTGTACGACACAGAGAAGAACTCTGAGAATCTAAGAGACCTTCTCTCTGCAGCTGTGCTTCCTGGTACAGAACACGTCTCTGTCGGGTGGAAAACTCATACGTCCAAAAATGTTACTTTTCAGGATTCAAAAAAGAAAATTGCTGATTTACAAGCTCAAAGCGTGTTGCGTTGTGCCACTGAATATTTTGTATATATATATATATGATACAGATCGGCCTCCAAATGACTCGATCGGTGATCTGCAATTTACCCTATCTGGAGAAACCGATATTTTATAGCATTTAAGTGGTATAAAAGTCAGATATATTGTATAATGTTGCATCTTTGTGACAGGCCTAAACATTCTCCCACACTGTGTGTGTGTGTGTGTGTGTGTGTGTGTGTGTGTGTGTGTGTGTGTGTGTGTGTGTGTGTGTGTGTGTGTGTGTGTGTGTGTGTGTGTGTGTGTGTGTGTGTGTGTGTGTGTGTGTGTGTGTGTGTGAGAGAGTTTTGACATAATAATTTGGAACTATTTTGGAACTATTCAAATGTTCACAAGATCGGTATCAGCCGATCACGAGAAAAACAATCGGTGATCGGTCCCAAAGAACCTGATCGGAGCATCACTAATATTATAATCATACAAGATAGTTTCAGGTTCAGTGATACACATTAGAGAAAGAATATAACTGCTTTAACTCTGAGAACGACTGACATTTTTTTAGAATCTGATCTCAGGTCAGAATGGGTTAATCAGACCAGTGTGTGTCCAGTGGAAACCTCGTATGAATCTGATCTCAGGTCAGAATGGGTTAACTCAAATCTTTGCGTCTGGAGGGTCCCTGGAACACCATGTTTTCAGACGGGGTGTCGGCCAAACTCAGATCATTCTGGGGGTCTTTGACATGCAAAAGGTTGAGAACCACTAACATAGAAAACTGTCTTAGATTTAGAAGAGATTTGTAGAATATTAACTCTCTGAGTGTTACCCTCTGCTATATAAACTCTGTCAGTGTTAACCTCTGCTATATAAGCCTATATTAACTATGTCAGTGTTACCCTCTAATATATTAACTCTGTCAGTGTTAACCTCTGCTATATAAGCCTATATTAAATCTGTCAGTGTTACCCTCTGCTATATTAACTCTGTCAGTGTTAACCTCTGCTATATAAGCCTATATTAACTCTGTCAGTGTTACCCTCTGCTATATTAACTCTGTCAGTGTTAAGGCTCATACATAGTCTGGATTTACGGTGGTGAGGTGACCACCAAACTACAACATGACGTCACTGAGCCGCGGTGAAGAGCAAACCACCGCCACCGCTCCAGCCCTTCTCTCTGTTTTTACTCACCACCGCTCAATGTTATTTCAGCTCCGGTGGTCACCTCACCACCGGAGCGGTGGTCACCTCACCACCGGAGCGGTGGTCAGCTCACCACCGGAGCGGTGGTCAGCTCACCACCGGAGGGGTGGTCACCTCACCACCGGAGCGGTGGTCAGCTCACCACCGGAGCGGTGGTCAGCTCACCACCGGAGGGGTGGTCACCTCACCACCGGAGCGGTGGTCAGCTCACCACCGGAGCGGTGGTCACCTCACCACCGGAGCGGTGGTCACCTCACCACCGGAGGGGTGGTCACCTCACCACCGGAGGGGTGGTCACCTCACCACCGGAGCGGTGGTCACCTCACCACCGGAGCGGTGGTCACCTCACCACCGGAGCGGTGGTCAGCTCACCACCGGAGCGGTGGTCACCTCACCTCACCACCGAACATCCAGACTATGAATAGGCCTTTACCCTCTGCTAAGCTGGCACAGAGCTTTCTGCAGAGTAATCACGCTGACAGAGTGACTGAGAGGATGCTGAGAGGGAGTGTCTTTCGTTGAACTTTTGGAACGGATCCCGTTAACTGCACATAGTGGAGCGAGAAACAACTCTGTAACCTTCCAGAGAACACCGGCTAAATATAGAACCGGCAGTACATTGTCTCTCCCTGTCTGTCGGCAGGAAAGCTCTCAGGATAATGTCCCCAAACCGGGGACATTATTAACCTCTCAGGATAATGTCCCCAAACCGGGGACATTATTAACCTCTCAGGATAATGTCCCCAAACCGGGGACATTATTCTGAATATGAAGCAGACTAGTAGGGGGCACGGTGGCACAGTCGGTAGTGCTGTCGCCTCACAGCTAGAAGGCCCTGGGTTCGATTCCCGCTTGGGGACGCATGCTGTGGGGGCGTGTTCCTTCCATGCGCTACGTTCGGCCAGGGAAATCCCCTCCCCCCCGTCAGGTGAAAAGAAGCTTGTTTGTCTTTAGTTCAATGTTTGTTTTGTAGGGAAGGGAAAATGTACGTCATAATGCACCTCATTACGTCATATTGTCTTTTTATTGTTAATGTTGTTTGTATTGGCACCGTTTGTTTTACATGTAAGATGACAACTGAATATATATATATATATATATATATATATATATATATATATATATATCATAGACTGTAAAAATAAAAATATATAAGCCCCCGAGCTGAATTGAAACAGTTTAGAAAAGCCGATTTTCTCAGACACATGAATGACGTGAATTCTCCATCAGTCAATTTGCATCTAAATGTTTGTGCTGTAGGACAAAATAGCTGATTTGCTCGTTCACATCACTGCGCAAAGAGCAGTTAAACTTTCCAAAAAAATTCGGGTAAACTCCCGAATTGTACCATCACCATCACACTCACACCTGTATATTAACTGTATATGCCCGCTAAACTTGAGGTGTACGGACAAAATACGGACAAAATGCAGTGCCCGTGTTCAGGAGTTCATTGCTAATAACTCCTCTTTTCACACAGTGCATATTTCATTGTCAATGGCAAATGTGACACTTGACGTGACGCGTTGTGACGAAAATCTGTATAATAGGAGGGCTGACACCACGACGCATATTAAAATCTGTATAATAGGAGGGCTGACACCACAACGCATATTAAAATCTGTATAATAGGAGGGCTGACACCACGACGCATATTAAAATCTGTATAATAGGAGGGCTGACACCACAACGCATATTAAAATCTGTATAATAGGAGGGCTGACACCACAACGCATATTAAAATCTGTATAATAGGAGGGGCTACAGTAGCACCCATTAAGAAATGCATGGCAACAGTTTGTGTTGGCTAATTCACCTTCAGGGAGTTTAAACTCCCTGAATTATCTCCCGACAATGACCACCTATAGCCAGATATTATCCCGCTTATTGCATGGCTAACTAACATTCAAATTAATACATTGACCCAAAACACATTAACCTATTCTGACCGGGCACCCATTTTGGTGTCGGCATCATGTTATGCTTTAGCTATTGAAAAATAGCAGATCTACAAGCTCATAGCGCGCCACCGAGTGGCGCGATACGAGCTTGTAGGTCTGCTATTTTTGAAAAAAAAAAAAAAACGACTGACATTTTTAGAATCTGATCTCAGGTCAGAATGGGTTAATCAGACCAATGTGTGTCCGGTGGAAACCCTCGTATGAATCTGATCTCAGGTCAGAATGGGTTAAAAAAAAGGTTCGTGCTGGCTGCGTCTTGCCATCTGCAGGGAAAACAAGGAAGTGAGTTGATCAAATCAAATTCATTGTCGGGTCGTCTATTTCTCGCTCAAATGTTTTCAAAAAACATTTTTGAGAGCAATGTTTAGCCTGTAAATGACATTGTGTGTCACTAGTGTGTGTGTGTGTGTGTGTGTGTGTGTGTGTGTGTGTGTGTGTGTGTGTGTGTGTGTGTGTGTGTGTGTGTGTGTGTGTGTGTGTGTGTGTGTGTGTGTGTGTGTGTGTGTGTGTGTTTACATGGCTGTCATGTTGGAAACGGCAGTAAATCAAGCGGGGCACAGCTGGTGCTTGATCAGGCAGAGGGTCTGTTATACAACGGAGCGGTCATTATCATGAGATAACTTAGCTCTGGTCCATAGCTCTAATGCTCTGGTCCATAGCTCTAATGCGTTGCATTTAGAGCTATGTTACTCTCAACTGCCGCTGCTCGCATTAATGCAGACCAGCCTCTACTCTTTGGCGTAAATAAAAAGAACGTTTTTGCTACTCACCAAAACAAAAGTGGGTTGTGTCATTAGAAAGCCTACTTTCCTTAGTGGACGCACTCTGACCCCCCCCCCCCCCCCCCCCCCCCCACCACACGTGGGGGGATTTTGTTTCCACCAGAAAAAATATATTTTTAGTTACTCCGCTGCGCCCTCTACTGATATTGCCCAGAGAATTGCCTCATAGAGAATATTCTTCCTCCGGTGGAAAAAAATCCCTTTCTGGCCAAAAAGTACAGTTTATACGTGTGGTGGGGGGGGGGGGGGGGCTCAGAGTGCGTCCACTGAGGAAAGTAGGCTTTCTAATTTCACAACTCGCCTTCGCAGGGCAGAATGGTAGAAGCAGTAGAAGGCTATGGACCAGAGCTAGAGATAACTCACCGCTGAATTAAGCGATTGACCCATCAGAATCAAGCATTCAACCAAGCCATGTAATAAAATGTGTTAAGCCCCCTTTAAAAAATAAGTTAAAAACGTCGTTGGCCTGGAGGCACAATGAGTTAACGTTAGTTAGTTACATTTTATTGTCCACGTGTGGAAATGTGTCTTCGGTCTCAACAGTAAACTAGTGTGATTAGTGAGTACTTGTGCCAACAAGCTCACTGAAAGAAGAAAGAAGATAAATCACACCTGTGTGAAGTGAGGGGCGCTCTTCTTATCATCGTACATCATCTCAGTCCGGCCAATCAGAATTTGCGTCCTCACTTTTGTCATCAATGTTTGCGCAATGTCTGGGTTTACACAAACACTCAAAAGTGTCCATTCATTGGACCTGAGATCAGATTCTAAAAAATGTCTTTCTGAAAAAGCCATGTTTCTATAATGTCATTAATGTCGATTTAAAAAAAATAGCAGACCTACAAGCTCATAGCTCGCCACCGAGTGGCACGCTACGAGCTTGTAGATCTGCTATTTTTCAATAGCTAAAGCATAGCATAATGCGAACACCAAAAGGGGTTCCCGCCCCCAAAATGGGTTAATGTTTGTGCACACACAAAACAAATCTGGCGCCCCCTCAAAAACAGAAAAGAATGACGCCTTAAATTGTGACACGCTCCATATATACGGACGTCAGTCCATCACGTCTCGTGACACGCTCCATATATGGCCGTCTCCATATATGAAGATCGCGACACTGTCGACCTCATCAAACCCTGGATAGCCATACATGGAGAAGACTGGATCATCATCACCTATATATCTGCATATATATATCGAGCCGGCAGGGCAACTCTTACATCTGCGACATGTGTTGTGACGAAAAAGCTGTATATAAGAGGGGGCTAGCGCCCCTCAAAAATCACACCTGTGTGAAGTGAGGGCTGCTCTTGTCATCATACAAAACATATACATCATCTCAGTCTGGCCAATCACAATTTGCGTCCTCACTTTTGTCTTCAATATCTGTGTGTACGCACAGTGTTGTTTTTGGCAGCAAATTTAGATTTTTAGTTTAGTCATATAGTCTTTGGACTGAAACTTCATTTAGTTTTAGTCACATTTTAAGTCACCTGGAAATGTCTTAGTGTTAGTCTAGTTTTAGTCGACTAAATGTCATAAGATTTTAGTCGACTAAATCTACAGGTGATTTAGTCGACTAAAATGTGTTTTGGTGGGCCTTGATGCCGTCGTAATGAGTGTTTTTACACTTGCTGAAAATAGCCGATCTACAAGCTACAAGCTACAAGCTTGTAGATCAGCTATTTTCAGCATGCAACCAAGAGTAAAATGACTTATTGTGGATCTCTTGTCCACTAGTCCCTTCCTAACATTTTAGTCTAGTTTTTATTTGTCTACAAAATTGTCAGTATATTTAGTCTTAGTTTTAGTCATCATAGCTTAGTTTTCATTTAGTTTTTGTCAGTGGAAAAAGGTAGTCGATGAACATTTTTCGTCTTAGTTTTAATGGACGAAAACAACACTGGTGTACGCAATGTTTGTGTTTGCACAAACACTCAAAAGCTGGACATAATTATATAATATTATAATAATATAATTATTATATAATAATTATAGGAAAGGTGAGGACAGAAAAGTGAGGATGGCAATTGTGATTGGCCGGGAATGCGATGATGATGTGTGACGATAACAGCACTTCGCGATCACGAGAGTGATTTGTATTGATCGCTTTGCCCACCTTTGGAGTTATACGTCACAAGTGTTCTTGTCCTTAAAAAAGGGCCACTTCACCCCTTTTGCAACCCGATCATAATTATGTGACAAGATTTATTTTATACAAAATGAGTTAATAGCACAGGCAGACTCTTCACATTTGCATGTCTGAAATAAGTGCGTCTGAGCTGAAATCGACATGCACATATGAAATAAATGCTAGGTGTAATGTTAGGAGACCACAGACGTGAACCTTTCAAGCAGGTTTTCTCAACTCGCTGTTTCTCTGCAAGACATTACTCTGTAAGCCCTAACTCCAAAACTGGAGGGTCAAAAATGAACAACCAATATGTCAATTGATTCCCTGCTTTCATATGACATGAAAAAACGAAAATTCAAAAAAATCCAATGGCAGCCCCTCAGTCAAATCTCGTCACATATTTCCACACTCACTCCAGAGGGCCACAATATTTCCACACTCACTCCAGAGGGCCACAATATTTCCACACTCACTCCAGAGGGCCACAATATTTCCACACTCACTCCAGAGGGCCACTATAGACCGATTCCGTAGCTGGTCTCATGGTCGCAGCCTACGTATTTCCTGTAGGCGGACTCGACGTAGCTGCGGGGATAAAACCCTCACCAGGCGCACCTCTTCCACTACAGTGAACGGCAGAGTGACTGATGTTAGTTTGCCTCAAAATTTGCCTCAGTCAAATAAAATAAAACGGAATGTCTAATATCCACCGCGGTGGCTGAGACCAGAGCCATTGAGTAATGGTTGAGACGAAGCAGTGAAAGATACATAACGCCAGTGTACTTTATACCTCATACTTTAAATGCTTAGTATGAGGTATAAAATACAGCAGCCTTGTGTTCATAAAACAGAACGATTTGGTATTGGGTAAGACTGGCGATAGTCACTCTGCCGTTCACTGTAGTGGAAGAGGTGCGCCTGGTGAGGGTTTTATCCCCGCATCTACGTCGAGTCCGCCTACAGGAAATACGTAGGCTGCGACCATGAAACCGCTACAGAATCGGTCTATAGTTCCACACTCACTCCAGAGGTCCACTGACCACTATATTTCCACACTCACTCCAGAGGGTCACTATAGTTCCACACTCACTCCAGAGGGCCACTATATTTCCACACTCACTCCAGAGGGTCACTATAGTTCCACACTCACTCCAGAGGGCCACTATAGTTCCACACTCACTCCAGAGGGCCACTATAGTTCCACACTCACTCCAGAGGGCCACTATAGTTCCACACTCACTACAGAGGGCCACTGTAGTTCCACACTCACTCCAGAGGGCCACTATAGTTCCACACTCACTCCAGAGGGCTACAATAGTTCCACACTCACTCCAGAGGGCCACTATATTTCCACACTCACTCCAGAGGGCCACTATAGTTCCACACTCACTCCAGAGGTCCACTATATTCCCACACTCACTCCAGAGGGCCACAATAGTTCCACACTCACTCCAGAGGGCCACTATATTTCCACACTCACTCCAGAGGGCCACAATAGTTCCACACTCACTCCAGAGCAGGGCCACTTATATATTTCCACACACCCCAGAGTCATAGCATTCAAAAGTAGCAGATATACAAGCTCATACCATTCAAAAATAGCAGATATACAAACTCATAGCGTTCAAACATAGCAGCTCAAAGCATTGAAAAGAAGATATACAAGCTCATAGCATTCAAAATAGCAGATTATGCAAACTCAAAGCATTCAATGTTGCATCATGTTATATGTTTAATACATTTGAACTCGTGAGAGCGTAAAATGAAACCAAAATTTGGTTTAATTTACAGTAAGGGTCCATTTGGTTACCAACTCTGCATCATCTTTAGCTGGGGACCCTCCTCAAGCACCACTGGTGGTCCCCGGACCGCTGGTTGAAAACCACTGAACTACATTTAGCCCATTCTGAACGGGCACCCATTTTGGTGTCAGCATCATGTTATGCTTTAGCTATTTAAAAATAGCAGATCTACAAGCTCATATCGCGCCACCGAGTGGCGCGATACGAGCTTGTAGGTCTGCTATTTTTGAAAAATCTAAAAAAACGACTGACATTTTTAGAATCTGATCTCAGGTCAGAATGGGTTAATCAGACCAGTGTGTGTCCAGTGGAAAACCTCGTATGAATCTGATCTCAGGTCAGAATGGGTTAATATGCTAATATTCTATCTATCTATAGAAACAGTTTGTGAACTGGAAACAGTATGCACCTATGCCTGAACAATGAGAAGTGGTGCAGACTATTTCCTATGAATATATATATATATATATATATATATATATATATATATATATATATATATATATATATATATATATATATAGGCTACTTACTTTACAGTTCACACAAACACACAAAATAGGAAACATTACTCTCACCACCAAATCTAATTAAGTTTATAGAATTCAATATCGTGTTTTCTGTAGGCCTACATGTAGCCAACAGTTCTGACTGTGTGTGTGCGTGTGTGTGTGTGTGTGTGTGTGTGTGTGTGTGTGTGTGTGTGTGTGTGTGTGTGTGTGCACAGCTGAATTCAAGCAGGTCAGACATTCAAAAGGCTGCCAATTGCTAAAGAAATAGCAACTCTTGACTATATAAGTATAGTGCACGAATGGAACCAAATGTACCCTGAAAAGTCTCCATTTGGTTCCCTAGAGACTCTCAGAGTTACACTGAGTCGTGGTTTGTATAGTCTAGATAATTAAAGTATATTAGTAATACTATTTTAACTCACTGCAGCAAAGCAACGCGTCGGAGAGACCCAACACACACAACGCAGTCAAATATAAACAGCTCGTCACCTGCAGGCTTCACCTGGCCGTACATACATACAGCCCACCAGTGGCGTGCACAGACATTTAGAGGGGCAGACGGTGCTCAAGTGGAAAAAAAAGGGCACCTTGTGCAGCGCATTTTGGGGCGGGAACCCATTTTGGTGCTTTAATTAGCTATTGAAAAATAGCAGATCTACAAGCTCATAGCACGCCACCGAGTGGCGCGCTACGAGCTTTAGGTCTGCTCTTTTTCTTTTAAATCGAAGAACCACTGACATAATAAATAATATAGTAGAAGCGTTTTTTTTTTTCAAGATTTGATCAATGTCAACATGGTCCACACACTACAAATTAAGAAAAATTAAGAAGAAAATTAAGAAAAATTGCCAAAAGGGCTCTAGCACCCCCTAGTGTCTATCTGTGCACGCCACTGCAGCCCACAGTACATTCTATTTAGTTAATATGATCTGAAATCATCCACTATGAAAGCCTTGTAGCCCCTTTCGGGACCCCTCGGTAGAAAAGGTAACCGCGAGGGGTCCCACCCAAGAAACGCTCTAATTCAGCCTATAAAAAAAGACTAGATATGTATGCATATATTGACGGTAAAAAGTGCTTTATCGGGTTGATATAACGAGACTTAACGTGCGAGGAGGACATTGTAATGAATGAATGGTGTTCTCACCTGACGGCGCTGATGACAGACAGCATGCGGCGGTGTTTGTTTGATGTTTGTGTTTGGTGTGTATATATCCGGTTACCGACAGCACGGGACGGAGGATCAATGGAACATCACGACCCCCCCCACACACCGCTCTGAGTGAACCTCTCTCTACCCACCTCTCTCTCTGAGTGAACCTCTCTCTCTCTCTCTCTCTCTCTCTCTCTCTCTCTCTCTCTGCTCTGAGTTCAGTGTACCTCTCTCTCTCTCTCTCTCTCTCTCTCTGCTCTGAATTCGGTGTACCTCTCTCTCTCTCTCTCCTCTGAGTGTACCTCTCTCTACCTACCACTTCTCTCTGAGTGAACCTCTCTCTCTCTCTCTCTCTCTCTCTCTCTGCTCTGAATTCGGTGTACCTCTCTCTCTCTCCTCTGAGTGTACCGTACCTCTCTCTACCTCTCTCTCTCGATCTCTCTGCTCGAGTCTCTCTCTCTCTCTCCCTGTATCTGCTAGACTGTACCTCTCTCTACTCGACTGTACACCCCTCTCTCTCTCTCTCTCTCTCTCTCTCTCTCTCTCTCTCTCTCTCTCTCTCTCTCTCTCTCTCCACTATAGCTATTATAGCTACGTATAATATGCGCAGCTCCCTTTAAAACAATCTAAAGGTGAACTATTCTATTGAAGTAGGGTCGTCTGTCTCTGAAGTGAAACATCATTAGACACAGCCGTGCAACCTTTTTATGTAGGCTTGGTCACCCAGAAGAACTGTGCACACTTACTGCCCTCTGCTGGGGGAAGAGTGTAGCGCAGCTGTTGATCGATTGGAACTTGTAGAATGGAATGTGAACAGCAGTTCAGGGAAAGTAGGAGGTCAATACAGAATCTGCTAAAGAGGATGAAACCAGAGAAAGCATGGGGGATGTTGAATGTTTCCTTTTAAATTAGCCAGATATGAGTTTGAACATGCTGTGAAAAAAGCTAAAGCCAAATATAATGACATTCTGCAAGCCATAAGCTACGTGCCAATGACACCAAGGGTGTTTGGCAAGGGATGCAGACCATCACAGGGTATAAAGGCAGCCGCCGAGCCCCAGATGATGACCCCCTCCTCCCTGATAGATTGAACGAGGTTAATATCAGAATACTGATGTAGTATTGATTTCAGCTGTTTACAATTCCAAACCTGCTTTAATTACTTCATTATTAAATGACTAGTACTTAATGACTAGTATTAAAATGTTATTGTCTTTTTGTGTCCAATGTAGTCATGTTAACAGTTCATAAAGTTATAGTTATAGTCACACAACTATAACTAAATGCATTTGAAATGCAATAAAAAGGTTACTTTTCAGGATTCCAATTCAAAAATAGCAAAAAATTATTCAGGTTTTCAATTAAAATATAGCAAAAATAGCCGATCTACAAGCTCAAAACGCGTCGCAGCGCGACGCGTTTTGAGCTTGTAGATCGGCTATTTTTGCTACGACAGTAAGTCAAAGTTGCCCAGCCCTGGTATAGAACAAACTACCCCCCCTCCCTTTATAGTTAGTCAGCAAGAGGTAAGAACCCTCCTCCTTAAACAAAACAGCAGGAAAGCAGCAGGCCCAGATCAGGTCTCTGCTTTTACTTTAAAGCACTGTGCCCACCAACTATCTCCTGTCTTTACTGGTATTTTTAACTGGTCTCTTACACTATGCAAAGTCGCTGCTTGTTTTAAATCTGCTGTGGTTGTACCTGTCCCTTAAGAAGCCTATAACGCTGTTAGCATGAATGACTACAGGCCTGTCGCCTTGACCTCTGTCGTGATGAAAATATTCGAACGCATTATTGTCTGTAATCGCCTGTCCAATGTTGAGATGGATAACTTCCAGTTTGCCTAGTATCGAGCTAACAGGTCTGTAGAGGATGCTGTGTCTCTGTGCCTCCACAGTATCCTACAGCCACATAGTTTTATTTATTGATTTCAGTTCTGCGTTTAACACGATTTTGCCCATCAAATTATTTGATAAGCTCTTGGCCATGGGTATTAATCACTCTCTTTGTCTCTGGATTTTAGACTTTCTGTCAAACCGGAAACAAGTGGTTAAGATTGGCAACATGCTCTCTCAATCCAGGACTCTTAATCAGACCAGTGTGTGTCCAGCGGAAACCTCGTATGAATCTGATCTCAGGTCAGAATGGGTTAATCAGACCAGTGTGTGTCCAGCGGAAACCTCGTATGAATCTGATCTCAGGTCAGAATGGGTTAACACTGGGGCCCCCCAGGGCTGTGTTCTCTCAGCCCTCCTCTTCGCACTTTATACCGATGACTTTATTTCACATTCTCAATTTGTTTCTTTTTTTAAATATGCAGACGACACAACTGTCGTTGGCTATATTAAAAATGGTGACGAATCAGCCTACAGGGCCGAGGTGGCAGCCCTAGACTGGTGCACCTTATCCTAAACCTGGCTAAGACCAAAGAAATTATCTTTAATTCCCGGAAAAGGGGGATTATGCCCCCATCCCTGGTTATCGATGACCAGCCTGTCGAAATGGTCGACAGTTTTAAATTCCTTGGCACCACTATATGCTGCTCCCTGAAATGGGAAGTTAACACTAGTAACATCTTGAGTAAAGCCCACCAGAGGCTTCACTTCCTACGCCTCTTAAAGACGTTCGGTGTGACCGGGGAGGCGTTGGTTCACTTCTACAGAGCCACTGTGGAGAGTGTCCTCGTCTTCTCAGTCACAGTGTGGTGTGGAAACACCACCGGCTTAGAGAGGAAACGGCTGGAAAGGGTGGTACGCACAGCGTCAAAAGATCATTGGCCTGGACCTCCCATCCGTCTCCTCTCCCTATCTAATTCTACGCCATACGCACTAAGCGTACGATGCAGAAGGTGATCGCTGACCCCTCCCACCCTGCCTGCTCTCTTTTCGCACCCCTGCCCTCAGGTAGGAGACTCCGGTCTCTAAAGTGCAACACCTGCCGCTTTAAGAACAGCACTTATCCCGAAGCTGTTCGCCTCCTGAATGCTGACCCTCTTTTCACTCGCACTTTACAGCCTGAAGCTGCTTTGTAAAACGATGAACTGTGATGAATTTGCTATTTTCTTTTCCAACATGAATTGTAACGTTTCTTCTTATTTCTTGGTCCCCCTCATATGATGTCTGTACTCTTGTATCGTGTTCTGTCTGATTATGTAATTTGACAAATTCCAATCAACTCTGTTGACATGGCAATAAAGTCTTGAATCTTTAATCTATGTTTATTCATTCTATCCATCCGAAAGCTTAGGCTCCTGTGGAGCGCAGCACAGGGTACCATTTACTCAAATACTTGTACTAACTACAGTACAACTTTTAACTATCGTTTACACTTTACTGGAGTATTTAGTCATTTCCAGTATTTCAGTATCTTCTACTCCACTACATCTCAAATCCTCATATTGTAATGTTACTCCTCTACAATTGTTTGAAACCTTTAATTACTAGTTACTTTGTAGACTTTAATTTTCATATAATTATCACATTATCAGCCATGTTTGCATTTGGGCCATTTGAAATCAGCCACCTAAATACAAGCTCACAATGCGACACATGACATTCTGCACAACCAGTACTTGGTAACAGAGTATTCTTACATTGCAGAATTGATACATTTTACTTGAGTAAACAATTTGAGTACTTGTTCCAGTGGAAGCCGACTAATAGACACTTCAGGATGTGCATCTCCAGTCATTTCCATATTCCAGTATTGCATTAAGTTATCATAAGTACACACAAACTAAATAGAGATATGAGGTGAGATATAAGGCTCTGAAATGAAGGCCAAAGTGAACATGCAGCATAATGTACTACTGTAGTTCCAAACCTCTCTCTTATGCCTGGTCTGCCTGTAACGTTTAGATCGACCGGAACATTCTTTTCACTTATAAACCTTATCTGGTTGCATTACTGACTGCCCCCTGCCCATCCCCCCCATCGAAAAAATTGCACGGTTGTCGCAGGGGCCAACTTACCACCGTGGATAAGTCAACTTTATTTGGAATAAAGCAAAAAACAATCAAAAGGCCCCGACTAAAGTGCTTCACAGCGTGAAAATAACACCACATCAACAGACATCAAAAGTTAAAACATTAAAAAGGCATCAAGTGAAGAAAATACAAACCCAAACAGGAAGACAAATGGCAAATATTTCCCCTTTGTCGATTCCTATCAAACATTTTAATGAAGGCTACAACTGCTTAGAACATACATTCAGTCAGGTTCCAAATGATTTCCCCTTTACGTGTCTGTAACTCAAACAGTCATGGTGGTGGTCCTTGACATCAAAGCGTTTTGGAACCACCGCTATTGTAATCGTCTCGCAAGACATGAGGTCAACACAGCAGCTCTGACAGTGAGACAGGCATGAGGTCCACACAGAGGCTCTGACAGTGAGACAGGCATGAGGTCCACACAGAGGCTCTGACAGTGAGACAGGCATGAGGTCCACACACTGGCTCTGACAGTGAGACAGGCATGAGGTCCACACACTGGCTCTGACAGTGAGACAGGCATGAGGTCCACACAGCGACTCTCTGACAGTGAGACAGGCATAAGGTCCACACACTGGCTCTGACAGTGAGACAGGCATGAGGTCCACACAGAGGCTCTCTGACAGTGAGACAGGCATGAGGTCCACACACTGACTCTGACAGTGAGACAGGCATGAGGTCCACACAGCGGCTCTGACAGTGAGACAGGCATGAGGTCCACACACTGACTCTGACAGTGAGACAGGCATGAGGTCCACACAGCGGCTCTGACAGTGAGACAGGCATGAGGTCCACACACTGACTCTGACAGTGAGACAGGCATGAGGTCCACACACTGGCTCTGACAGTGAGACAGGCATGAGGTCCACACAGCGGCTCTGACAGTGAGACAGGCATGAGGTCCACACACTGACTCTGACAGTGAGACAGGCATGAGGTCCACACACTGGCTCTGACAGTGAGACAGGCATGAGGTCCACACAGCGGCTCTGACAGTGAGACAGGCATGAGGTCCACACACTGGCTCTGACAGTGAGACAGGCATGAGGTCCACACAGCGGCTCTGACAGTGAGACAGGCATGAGGTCCACACACTGGCTCTGACAGTGAGACAGGCATGAGGTCCACACACTGGCTCTGACAGTGAGACAGGCATGAGGTCCACACACTGGCTCTGACAGTGAGACAGGCATGAGGTCCACACACTGGCTCTGACAGTGAGACAGGCATGAGGTCCACACAGTGGCTCTCTGACAGTGAGACAGGCATGAGGTCCACACAGAGGCTCTGACAGTGAGACAGGCATGAGGTCCACACACTGGCTCTGACAGTGAGACAGGCATGAGGTCCACACAGCGGCTCAGACAGTGAGACAGGCATGAGGTCCACACAGCGGCTCAGACAGTGACAAACCGTCCAAAATAGGGCTGTGAATCTTTGGGTGTCCCACGATTCGATTCGATTCGATTCGATTCGATTCCGATTCTTGGGGTCACGATTCGATTCAAAATCGATTTTTTCGATTCTACGATTCTCGATTCTCCAAAAACGATTTTTTATTTTATTCAAAAGATTTTTTTTCCAGATTCGAAACTATTCTCTATTCAAAATGATTCTTGATTCAATACATAGGATTTCATCACAATCTACACCAGCCAACTGAAGTGATTAACTTGAAAATGACTGAAGACATGATGTTTACTGTAAGGGTGAGGGTTAGGGTGAGCTTACATTTCATATTATAAACACCATGTAGTGATATGACTGAAGACATGATGTTTACTGTAAGGGTGAGGGTTAGGGTGAGCTTACATTTCATATTATAAACACCATGTAGTGAAAACTCCTGTAACTAACCAGAAATAAAATCTAAAAAATTAAAAAATAATAAAAAATAAATAAATAAATAATAATAATAAATCGATTTTTGGAAATTATGAATCGATTTTGAATCGTTCATAACGGGAATCGCGATTCTAATTCGAATCGATTTTTTTGACACCCCTAGTCCAAAATGTGACGGAAGCGAATCCTGCTTCCTCAAAAGTCGTGTCCCCTGATGGCTCCACGTCCGGTGGGTTCCCGGGTCCACCGTGGGTTGTCTTCTTCAAAAGCCTGGTCTATGCTGGGCTGTCCCTGATCCCTCCGCAGCCTGAGAGAGACACATTTGAGGTGGAAGCGGAAGAGAGGAATCCGTCCCACGGTTTCCCACGAGTTCGACCGCCGTTCGCAGTAGCACTCGACCTTGTGATCAGACCTACGTGAAGAGACACACACACACACCATGAGAGAAATGAGGAAGAGGAGGTGATGCTTTTCAAGACGTTCTCCGGAAACCTAATGCATAGATTCATGTGTCCCTTGGAGGAGTCTGTGAATAGCTTTGATGAATTGAAAATGGTGGGCCCTATTGTAAACAAGAGTAATGCTTTATGGTGTCGTCCACTCACGGTTAACAGTTTTTTGTATGGAGTTGTACTTGAAATGCACTGTAAATGTGCAAACTGTTAATAAATCGATCAATCAAAAGCATCATCGTCTGTATAAATAACCCTGTCAAAAGCTGCACTAGATGCTTCTAAAAGACGTTTAAAAGCAGACAGTTAAAAGCCTTTATTTATAACTGTCACAAATGACTGTCTAACATACATTTGGACAGTATATATATAGTGGATATATATATATATATATATATATATATATATATATATATATATATTAGGGCTGTCAAAGTTAACGCACTATTAACTAGTTAACTCACAATCCTTTTAACGGCACTATTTTTTTTAACGCGCGATTAACGCACTGTGAAGTTTGACAGAATGGTTGAGAGATGCATGGCAATTTTACACTGAAGAGTTGAATGATTGTTAAACAGCTGCATTACTTAAGTTAATTTAAGTCTACACAATTAGAAAACTTAGAAAACATGTTATTTTGGCCCAGGCCGTGGCGTAACGGTCTGGGCACCTGACTGGTAATCCAGTCGCAGTGTGCCGCGGGTTCGACTCCCGAGCCCGACACGGCCTTTACTGCATGTCATCCCCCCATCTCTCTCCCGTTTCCTGTCAGCCTACTGTCTGTCCCTTCAAAAAAATCAATAAAAGGCGTAAGCCGCAAAAAAAAAAGAAAAAAAAAAAGAAAGAAAACATGTTATTTTGATCAACATGGCCTGTTATCTCTCGTAATGGTACCATTGGCCAACATCAATACAGTTCTTTAGTTTGGGTCTGGAAGGCTAAATGTCGTCAAATGGTGGTTCCGTGGCTCAAATGCAGAATAAATAATGGACCTTGATATGAAAAATCTTGAAAACCACTGATTTAAGGTATATTTAGAACGGATAAAAAATATGCGATTAATTTGCGATTAATCACAGTTAACTATGGACAATCATGCGATTAATCAGATTAAATATTTTAATCGATTGACAGCCCTAATATATATATATATATATATATATATATATATACACACACACACACACACACACACACACACATTCAAAGAAGACACATTTCCCCAGACATTCATGGAGCAGCCAGCAGTGTCATACCCAGAATAGTCTGGCCCTCCTAGAACGTAGATCCTTCCGTCCACCACGGCCACGCCATGCGACATGCGTTTGACCTGCATGGAGGCACACATGGTCCACTGGTCGCTCTGCGGCTCGTAGCATTCCATCATACTTGTGATTGGCCCGTTATGATAATGCTCACCACCTAATAGACAAAACAAGAGTCAAACAGGACAGTGACTGTTAAGTCTGTTTTATCATGTGCTCAAACTCATGTTTCTATGTCAGTCGTTCTTTGATTTTGATCTTTCCATTCAGAATCGTACCTGTAACGTAGATCTTTCCGTTCAGAACACAAGGGTACGATACCTGTAACGTAGATCTTTCCATTCAGAACACAAGGATACGATACCTGTAACGTAGATCTTTCCATTCAGAACACAAGGGTACGATACCTGTAACGTAGATCTTTCCATTCAGAACACAAGGATACGATACCTGTAACGTAGATCTTTCCATTCAGAACACAAGGGTACGATACCTGTAACGTAGATCTTTCCATTCAGAACACAAGGGTACGATACCTGTAACGTAGATCTTTCCATTCAGAACACAAGGATACGATACCTGTAACGTAGATCTTTCCATTCAGAACACAAGGGTACGATACCTGTAACGTAGATCTTTCCATTCAGAACACAAGGGTACGATACCTGTAACGTAGATCTTTCCATTCAGAACACAAGGGTACGATACCTGTAACGTAGATCTTTCCATTCAGAACACAAGGGTACGATACCTGTAACGTAGATCTTTCCATTCAGAACACAAGGGTACGATACCTGTAACGTAGATCTTTCCATTCAGAACACAAGGGTACGATACCTGTAACGTAGATCTTTCCATTCAGAACACAAGGGTACGATACCTGTAACGTAGATCTTTCCATTCAGAACACAAGGATACGATACCTGTAACGTAGATCTTTCCATTCAGAACACAAGGATACGATACCTGTAACGTAGATCTTTAAGTTCAGAACACAAGGATACGATACCTGTAACGTAGATCTTTCCATTCAGAACACAAGGATACGATACCTGTAACGTAGATCTTTAAGTTCAGAACACAAGGGTACGATACCTGTAACGTAGATCTTTCCATTCAGAACACAAGGATACGATACCTGTAACGTAGATCTTTCCGTTCAGAACACAAGCAGCTGATTTATCTCGTGGATTCAGCATCGGAGCGAGTTGTGTCCACACGGAGGTTACGGGGTTGTACTTGGCCACCTGGCCACCTGGCTCCTCATCGTCACCTGGAGCGCCACCTAGTGTCCAGGAGGACACGCACATAAAAATACCACTTTTTCAGTGAACATTTATGCTCGACATTCCACTAACACCTCATGGACCCCAGCAGGTTGAACCTGTGGGTATAAATATACAAGTATAACATACAAGGGTATAAAAGTAACTAAGACAAGTACTGCACTTAACCCCTTTTGGTGTTAGCATTATGTTATGCTTTAGCTATTGAAAAATAGCCGATCTACAAGCTCAATGGCGTGCTACGAGCTTGTAGGTCTGCTATTTTTTGAAAATTCGAAGAACGACTGACATAGAAACACAGCTTTTTCAGGAAAACTGTCAGGATGTAGAAGACAATTTATAGAATCTGATCTCATTTAACTCAATTAAAATTTGAATCTATACTTCTAACAGAGTATTTGTATACATTGCAGTGAAATGTGAGTACTTTCTCCCACCACAGATCTGCTCCGTACCAATAAAATAGAGATGTCCATCCAGAGCGACCACGTTACAGCTGTCACAACCATCGTAATGCGCTGCCACACCGACAGACTCCATGAGCCTCCAGGAGTCTGTGTGCGGGTGGTATTTCTCCATTGAGTCTCTACTCTTCTCACTCCCTCGGCCCCCGACTGCAAACACACATCCATCCAGCATCACCAGGCCTGTGAACATGTGGGGTTGAACAGGGGGGAAGAAATTGAAATGTGGCTATAAGTTCCTTGGTCATAATTATGCCAGGGGTATTAAACTAGATTAGTCTGCTGCTGCTATACTGTATACCTGTGCGCTGCTGTATACAAAGTGCTCACCCACCTCCACCACCCCAGCTACCACCTGTCGTTTTGGATCTACTGTTTAGGTACGGGGGGATTCGGAGTCCCTATGGTTGGGACTGATGCGCTTGACCTGAGTACCTAAAAAGCAGATCCAATACATCGCCAAACCATAATAAATATATTGTATTGCTCATCTTATATTCAATATATATATTACATCCTTCTTGAGTTGTCTGACTGAACTGTCTACTGTGTTTTCTTTTCTTGTTATACAGTACATTTTCGTCCTCTCACTGTCCCTGTATTTTATCTGTATTCTAATGTTTAAGATCTGCATGTTCAATATGATGATGACGTTTTTTCTTTAAACAAACAAAAAGAAAAGAAAATATGAATGTATAAAACATGCCTTGGAGAAGCCACTTGCAAGCCCCCTGGGGGGTTTTTAGGCTTTCTCCGTCACATTATTTTCCGAAATATTTTTGAAAAAAAAACAAAAACAAAGTGGTTCATTTGAATGTTGTAGTTTGATGACCATCTTACTGAAAAGAAAGCGTGGCTCATTCATGTTGGCCTTCTTCAGCCAGTTATGGAGACCATCGTAGCTCCACGTCTCTCTAACGCAAAACGTCATATCGTCATCATAGTATTGGCCTCCGGCCAAATACAGACTGGAACCTATGGTGGAGAAAGAGCAGACTTAAAACAACTTCTACTTCTTTTCCCTTTTTGCTTCCTATATGATGAAATCCTCACCCGACGCAGCCACAGCGTAATCTTTTACTATGATCGGCAGTCGACCGAGAGTCTTCCACTGCCCGGCGAGGGGATCAAAGGTGTGGGCTCTCCGTGGGCTCAGCATCTTCCCCATGCAGTGTTGCAGCGTCACGATCACTTCAACCAGCAGGGGGAGAAGGAGAGCAGGTGAGAGAGACAGAGGAGGAGACAATAGCATGGATTTGTCCAAACTAAAAGTATTTTCTGGTGTAAGTAATGAACTAGTAACTGTAACTAGTTACTGGTTTTCAGTAACTTTCCCAACACTGCCCTCTCTCTGCCTACCGGTGATCCTGCGTGGGCGTGCTGTGGCAGAGTATGGCTGCTCCCCCTTGGCCTCAGAGATGAACCTCTGACAGCCCTGCTGTTCTTTCACCACCTCCAGACTCTCAACCACAGTGTGGAGGTAGGAGGGACTGATGAGAGGCAGACGGATGTGCTCCAACACCTTCAAGAACACACAGAACACCAAGTATTAGTACTAGTCCAACTGGATATTGGGTGATCAACATGATAGAGACCTCCGATTGTCTTACAAGGCGAGAGAATAAGAAATGACTGACCTGTCCAAAGCTCTGCTTGTGGGTAGGACTCTTGTTTAAATGACTGACCTGTCCAAAGCTCTGCTTGCGGGTAGGACTCTTGTTTAAATGACTGACCTGTCCAAAGCTCTGCTTGTGGGTAGGACTCTTGTTTAAATGACTGACCTGTCCAAAGCCCTGCTTGTGGGTAGGACTCTTGTTTAAATGACTGACCTGTCCAAAGCCCTGCTTGTGGGTAGGACTCTTGTTTAAATGACTGACCTGTCCAAAGCTCTGCTTGCGGGTAGGACTCTTGTTTAAATGACTGACCTGTCCAAAGCTCTGCTTGTGGGTAGGACTCTTGTTTAAATGACTGACCTGTCCAAAGCTCTGCTTGCGGGTAGGACTCTTGTTTAAATGACTGACCTGTCCAAAGCTCTGCTTGTGGGTAGGACTCTTGTTTAAATGACTGACCTGTCCAAAGCCCTGCTTGTGGGTAGGACTCTTGTTTAAATGACTGACCTGTCCAAAGCTCTGCTTGTGGGTAGGACTCTTGTTTAAATGACTGACCTGTCCAAAGCTCTGCTTGTGGGTAGGACTCTTGTTTAAATGACTGACCTGTCCAAAGCTCTGCTTGTGGGTAGGACTCTTGTTTAAATGACTGACCTGTCCAAAGCTCTGCTTGTGGGTAGGACTCTTGTTTAAATGACTGACCTGTCCAAAGCTCTGCTTGTGGGTAGGACTCTTGTCTAACCACAGCATGGCAGCCTCAAACACCATGTCCTCCTCAGGAACATTCAGATGGTCACTGGAGAGAACCTCCGTCAGCCTTTCCACGGAGAGAGAGAGAAACTCCTCCTATTGGTAGAAGAAAATAAACAACACGACCGATCCAGAAGAACACAGTTTGCCGGCCACTGCTACAGAGCATATATGACTTTAACTTACATACTGTACATATTCAAGTAAGTATATAATCTCTGTGATTGATTGATTTCTACTCTGTTCTGGGGTCAGTTGTGGCGGTGGTGGGA
Source organism: Protomyctophum parallelum (assembly GCF_964188405.1). Lineage (NCBI taxonomy): Eukaryota > Metazoa > Chordata > Actinopteri > Myctophiformes > Myctophidae > Protomyctophum > Protomyctophum parallelum. The sequence continues at coordinate 43,553,697 of NC_139719.1, forward strand.
GGTTGACTATAGCGGTAATAAAACTAATGACTTAAGTTATAGTTATAGCAGGAAGAAAAAGCTAAGAATCACTGACCCCCTGGTAGAGGACACTGAAGTGTTCCAGAACGTGATCCAGGCAGTACTGACCCCCTGGTAGAGGACACTGAAGTGTTCCAGAACGTGATCCAGGCAGTACTGACCCCCTGGTAGAGGACACTGAAGTATTCCAGAACGTGATCCAAGCTGCGTTCCTTCAACGTTTCACAGGAGTGGTCGTCAGCACTGCAGTAAAACTCCACACAGTTATTTACGTCCAAGTGTATTTCCATGTATTTACAGCAGGCCTCTCGCACAGTCGTGACTTGCAACAGGTCTGACGCCGCCAGCAGAGCCTGGAACCAATGAACACATTATAGCTTGATGTTATGTAGGACTATATGGAGACCAGTGTTGTTTTTGTCGACTAAAACTAAGACGAAAAATGTTTTTCCACTGAAGAAAACTAAATAGAAACTAAATGAAAACTGTGCTATGATGACTAAAACTGAAGACTAAATATACTGACAATTTCGTCAACAAATAAAAACTAGACTAAAATGTTAGGAAGGGACTAGTGGACAAGAGATCCAGTATAAGTCATTTTACACTTGGTTGCATGTTGAAGCTTGTAGATCGGCTATTTTCAGCAAGTGTAAAAACAGTCCTTACGACGGCATCAATGCCCACCAAAATACATTTTAGTCGACTAAATCAACTGTAGATTTAGTAGACTAAAATCTCATGACATTTAGTCGACTAAAACTAGACTAACACTAACAACATTCCAGGTGACTAAAACTAAATGAAAACTATTCAAAAGACTAATGACTAAAACTAAAATCAAAATTTGCTGCCAAAAACAACACTATATGGAGACAATGTCTGATGTTTATGATAATAATAAAATACATTACCTGCACATTATCAGTAGACATGGTCACCTTAGACGTGTAGGCGTAGTTCACCAGCAAACCAATCATCTGAGGTTCCAGTCCACTGATGGTCACTCTGTCCTGTGTGGACTCCCTCATACCAGACGAAAACATGGCCTGTGCAGGTCGGAAAGGAGAACGGTTGGCTTTGGGGACTGTCCACACAGTTCAGGGAAATTCAGGCCTTTCTTATTTACATTTAATTTTGACAATAGCATTATTACGTCCAACCAGGGAAAATCCCCTCTGTCAGGTGTAAAGGAGCGACTTGGACACTCAGGCATGAAGGAAGCATGAGTTCAAGTCCGTTGCTCTCCCCTTGTCCCCCATATATGGGGACTAGGTTGGTCTCCCCTTGTCCCCCATATATGGGGACTAGGTTGGTCTCCCCTTGTCCCCCATATATGGGGGACTAGGTTGGTCTCCCCTTGTCCCCCATATATGGGGGACTAGGTTGGTCTCCCCTTGTCCCCCATATATGGGGACTAGGTTGGTGGAGGGTGTGTAGAGCCCAGGATCACATTAGATGATTGACACAGGGGTGAAAAATGGGTTACAAAAACATGGGATAAAAAAAATATATATAAAAAAAAGAAAAGATTGGGTACTTTACCTCAAAGTAAGGGCTGAAGGAGGCCAGGACATGACGATGGCAGGGGACCTCCTGTCCCTCACAGACCAGAGTCACATCACACAAGAACCTGTTGAGACGCAGCCTGTTGAGACCCTCTAACAGCTGGTTGGGATGGTGGGGGTCCTCGAACAGGTGGGAGGACGGAGGTACACTGGTGAATTGATGAATTGAACAATATGGACCCTGTTGTAAACAAGTGTAATGCTTAATTGGGTCGTCCACTCACAGTTAACAGTCTTTGTATTGAGTTTGTGCTTAAAATGTACTGTAAATTCTACAAACTGTTAATAAATATTTCAATCAATCAATCAGTCCTCCTGAATGACCAACGACGACAACCGTCCACCAGAGGGACAAATAAACTACTGTTCATCCATTAATAATAATAATAATAAAACTTTATTTGTATAGCACCTTTCATGACATGAAATGCAGCTCAAAGTGCTTTTTCAGAGCAATGGAGAATAAAAGAAAAGCAAGGCAACGACATTAAAAAACAAGCAGTAATGCAATACAGTGAGGACATGAATAACAACAAATAAAAGATCAATTAAAAGGAATGGTGTAGAGGTGGGTCTTGAGCTGAGCTTTAAAAATGTCTACAGAGGCTGCCTGACGAAGGTACAGTGGGAGCTTGTTCCATGCCGACGGCCCGTAGAAGCAAAAAGCTGCTTCCCCGTATTTTTTAGTTGCCATTGTCTTAGGCAAAACAAGCAGGCCAGCAGTGGAAGACCTTAGGGGCCGGTTTGGGACATATTTAGGCAGTCATGTAGGTAGGAAGGAAGGTGCGAGACCATTGAGAGCTTTATAGACAAGTAAAATAATTTTAAAATCAATCCTGAATACAACCGGAAGCCAGTGCAGTGATGTCATGTTGTTGTCATGTTGTTGTCATGTTGTTGTCATGTTGTTGTTGCACATCTGGTAATGTGGCCTGAAACCTGTCCTTGTGCAACCTTGTCAAATGTCATTTTCCCTTGCATATTGGTTCCTCCGCTGAACATCGAAGAACGACTGACATAGAAACATAGCTTTTTCAGAAGACTGTCAGGATGTAGGAGACATTTTTAGAACAATTTACAATGTAGGCATTTAGCAGACGCTCTTAATCCAGAGCGACTTACATTAAGTAAAAAAAGCATGGGAATACATCACAAAAACATTTATCAAGAAACATGCGTAAACTAAGAAAGTAACAGTGGAATATCTATATTATGAGACTATACATATAAACTATACATATATACTGCTATGCTATACATCTGTACTATGACGTGCTATGACTACATTACAATGCAATTATAGTGCCGTCTACATAACATGCTATAAGTCTGTATCAAATGCTATCTAAGTCTACAGAAATGCTATCTAAGGGGGTGGGGTAAGTGCTATGGGCCAAGAATCTGATCTCAGGTCAGAATGGGTTCAAAAGGAGTCAACACACACACAGGTTTCCCATCACTAGCTGGCTGGGTATAAATAAGGCTGGTATAGTAAATTAATATTTGATTTCCAGACGGCCCACGCACGTGTTTCGGCGGCCTAGCCAAGCCTCCGTCAGCAACGGAAGTGTCACATTTGTAATAGTGTCCGTCGACTCTCCCCCTATGTAAGCAGGGCCGTAGCTGACCATTTGGTTGCCCTACTCGTAGGATATTTGTGCTGCCCCCCCCCCCCCCCCCTCCCCGCTCGCTTTGCCTAAAAAATTGCAACTAAAAAATACGGGGAAGCAGCTTTTTGCTTCTAGGGGCCGACGGCATGGAACAAACTCCCACTGTACCTTCGTCAGGCAGCCTCTGTAGACATTTTTAAAGCTCAGCTCAAGACCCACTTCTACAACATTGCTTTAAATTGATCTTTTTATTTTTTTGTTATTCATGTCCTCACTGTATTGCATTACTGCTTGTTTTTTAATGTCGTTGCCTTGCTTTTCTTTTTTACTCTCCATTGTTCTGTAAAGCACTTTGAGCTGCATTTCATGTCATGAAAGGTGCTATACAAATAAAGTTTTATTATTATTATTATTCCTCACGGCTATTTTCTCTGTTTGTGAGGACGCACACACAGCCGCTCGTTATTACGCGGCAGAGCCGCAAAGATTTATTTTGATTTAGAGGGTCGGCTTGGCACTTTTTGTTGCCCCCCCTTGGCGTGTTGCCCTACTCGCAGTGCGTACAGCGCGTATATGTATATATATGACGGCACTGTATGTAAGACAACGTTCCCTGTCCCGTGTACAGTGCAGTGCACTGTACACAGTGCTCACACACACACGCGCACGCAGACGCACGCACGCACGGTCGCACGCACACACTCACAATCACATAGTCAGTGTCCAGTCTCCGGTCAGCCATGGCTGAGGTGAGGTGAGGCAGTAGGTCTCGTCTGCAGAGAGAACACACAACATTACTGTTACATGATGTGCTTACAGTACACAGTGAAACCCTCAGTGTTCATTTAACTCTGAGAGGGTACAAAATGGAACCTTTTGATGCGTATCTTCACAGGTACCGTACGCCCCTCGTGAAATTGTCACGCCCGCCTAGACTAGACCTGGATGTCTTTCTTAACCCATTCTGACCTGAGATCAGATTCATACGAGGTTTCCACTGGACACACACTGGTCTGATTAACCCATTCTGACCTGAGATCAGATTCTAAAAAATGTCAGTCGTTCTTCGATTTCTTTCAAAAATAGCAGACCTACAAGCTCGTATCGCGCCACTCGGTGGCGCGATATGAGCTTGTAGATCTGCTATTTTTCAATAGCTAAAGCACGACATGATGCCAACACCAAAATGGGTGCCCGTTCAGAATGGGTTAAGCTATGTGTCCCGCGCCCCTCATGAGCGGACCTGGAGCAGCAGACCTGGAGCCGATCCAGTCGACAGCGCCTGCGCCACCCGTGCACGCCACAGAGCCTGGCATCACGGCTTGACCATGATCAGGGCTTGCACAATACATACCTGTTTTGGGCTTGTTCTTCAGGACACAGCACTTTAGAAACAAGCCCAAAATAAGCAACTACACCTTAGAAACAAGACTGAATAAACAACTACACTTTAGAACTATAATACACAGCCTGTGTGACTGCGTAAAATCCGATTTATTTCACAGGTCTAGCCTAAGATTTAGGAAAAATAAGAAAAAAGGCTGCACACTCGTAGCCACGACGCTGTATATTTAATTATTGATTTACAAGAATCCAACGTTTCAATATAGGTCTTCTTCAGGGAATAAAGCCTATAGCCTAAGATTTAGACTTGTAGATTTAACAAACACTGTGGACACTAGCTGAGCCCCTGCAACTCTGTGAACATGTACAAAGTTTACAAACGCTAAATATAAAGGTGCTTAACCCATTCTGAACGGGCACCCATTTTGGTGTCAGCATCATGTTATGCTTTAGCTATTGAAAAATAGCAGATCTACAAGCTCATATCGCGCCACCGAGTGGCGCGATACGAGCTTGTAGGTCTGCTATTTTTGAAAAATCAAAGAGCGACTGACATTTTTAGAATCTGATCTCAGGTCAGAATGGGTTCATCAGACCAGTGTGTGTCCGGCGGAAACCTCGTATGAATCTGATCTCAGGTCAGAATGGGTTAACCATAATGTCCCAAATGGTAGAGAGACTGCCGCAGTGCTTGTGTGTTGTATTGTATTATAAACCTTTTAACAGAGTAGATGTACTTTTTTGTGTTCTAGTGAATTTTGAGAGTTCGGTACTTTTGTCAGGCTTTCTTTACTAGCATTGGGACATGATGGGTGTACAGTTTCAGCCTGTTAAAACACAAAACCTTAGCCTAGGCCTACAGACATCCATTTGATGACTACAGAAGCAATATAATCTTACCCATACTCAACCATGTTTCATGTTATTTATTTATTTTTCATTTGCTGCTTTCTTTCGTTTTAGGGATTTTAGCTCTTTTTGACAGGGGGGCGGGACATTCGAGCATGGGGCTAAATATGTATTTTTGTACAACATTTTATGGTGATTTATTTTTTTATTATTTACTATAGTCCTAATAAACCCCAGGAAATTACATCTGGCCACAGCAGATCACAGGATCTACTGAATGTGAAGGAGGCCTACTGGGGGAAGGCTTGCCTTATAGGCCTACTGTGTGCTCAATATGTCAGTTTGTCACATTCAATAGATCCTGTGATCTTTTGTGGCCAGATGTAATTTCTCGGGGTCTAGTAGGACTATAGTAAATTAAACAAAAATGAAATCGCCATAACATTTTGTGAAAAAAATACATATTTAGCCCCATGCTCGAATGCCCCCGCCCCCGCCTGTCAAAAAGAGCTAAAATCCCTAAAAAGGAAAGAAAGCAGCAAATGAAAGAAATTTAACACTCACCTTTTAGTTTCTCTAATAACAACCTAAAACATGAACCTTGGTTGAAAAAAAAAAAACTAAAGTTGTCCTTTTTAACCATGCATTATCTTAACCCATTCTGAACGGGAACCCATTCTGGTGTCAGCATCATGTTAAGCTTTAGCTATTGAAAAATAGCAAATCTACAAGCTCATAGCGCGCCACCGAGTGGCGCGATACGAGCTTGTAGGTGTGCTATTTTTGAAAAATCGAAGAACGACTGACATTTTCAGAATCTGATCTCAGGTCAGAATGGGTTGATCAGTCCAGTGTGTGTCCAGTGGAAACCTCGTATGAATCTGATCTCAGGTCAGAATGGGTTGATCAGACCAGTGTGTGTCCAGTGGACACCTCGTGTGAATCTGATCTCAGGTCAGAATGGGTTCATCAGACCAGTGTGTGTCCGGCGGAAACCTCGTATGAATCTGATCTCAGGTCAGAATGGGTTAAGTGAACATCTCTGTATGACTGCATCAGGCACTGACCAGGGACAGGGTCCTCCCCCAGAAACGATCTAAATCTCGGGCACTCGCTCACTCACACTTGGTCTCTCCAGCATGGCAAATTATGGTGAAGTTGGTGCCCTGCCGAAATAATATGTGACTCTCGTGGACTTCACACAACTTATACATGGAAGTCTTAAATACGTGGCCTAAATACCGCTATAGGATTAGGTTGAACTCTGATAATGAACAAACTGCAATGATTTATGTTCGGACACTGAACATTATGTGACATCAACATGACTGTGCCATATTTACAATTTACAATGTTGGCATTTAGCAGACGCTCTTAATCCAGAGCGACTTACATTAAGCAAGAACAAAAAGCATGGGAATACATCACATAAAAGCATTTATCATAAAACATGCGTAAGCTAAGAAAGTAACAGTGGAATATCTATATTATGAGACTATATATATAAACTATATACACTACTATATGCTATACATATGTACTATGGCGTGCTATGACTATATACAATGCAATTATAGTGCTGTCTACATAACATGCTATAAGTCTGTATCAGATGCTATCTAAGTCTACCGAAATGCTATCTAAGGGGGTGGGGTGCTATGGGCCATGATGGAGTCTGAAAAGGTGGGTTTTCAGACTACGGCGGAAGATTGGGAGTGATGCTGCAGTTCTGACTGCAATGGGAAGTGCATTCCACAGTTTTGGAGCCAGAAGGGAGAAGAGTTTGGGACGTGTGGAGCGTTGTCCCGGCATTTTTAGTGAGGGTACTTCCAGCTTCCTTGCGTTGGCTGATCTGAGTGCGCGGGAGGGTTTGTATATTTATTTGTATATTTCAGCAGGTCAACAATTATTTCACACCACCACCATGCTGGAGTGACCGAGTGTGAGTGAGCGAGTGGTCGAGATTTGGGGGTATTGGAATTTGGCTCATTATGGTTTCATAGTAGATCAACCAGGAGGCAATGCAGGAGTCCTGCAGCAGCAGTGTTGTTTTTGGCAGCAAATTTCTATTTTAGTTTTAGTCATAGTGATGTATCTTTTCTTACAGGGTTCCGTGGATTAGTTCATCTCATCCCTTTGTTGAAGTTGCTGTTGAAATGAATAGGAGATCCAAGCAGGCACATATCCTTGTTTCCATTTATTGATCAGCCATCAGTTACAGATTACAAGCATTTGTTCCATAGTTACAGCATACTGAGGCCTTCATCCCAGGCAGAGCGCCTCTCTGCTGTCCCTCACTGCTCACTCTCACTGTTCTAACTGATTTCTGTACCATTTATATATCCCCAATCTGTGTGTGTGTGTGTGTGTGTGTGTGTGTGTGTTGACCCTTAAGGCTCTGTGGCCTCCGTAAACAAGTCACCACAGGTGGTCTTATTTCCAAAGCATTCTTCAGTGTGGTAAAACAGTGTCCACTCTATAGGAGGATCTCACAGCTGTCACAAACTGACTATCTTAAACTGTAGGCTATCTTAGTGACATTACATCAGGCTTCCCTGGGTGGGCTATAGGCTGAAGTCTTATGATGTGTACAATTATGACATGTATCAAGGAATATGCTTTTGAAATATACATCACAGCCCCCCTTGGGGAATTACATATTCCCCAGACATAATTCATATTTCATAAATGTCCAAAAGTAATATTTCCAAAAAATACATTTTTTTTTTTTTTTTTCCCAAAATCCAAAATTCTGATGTGAAAGACCCCCCTCGACACAGGAGCATCTCGTTAACCACCTAAATTGTATCAGAACAAACCCCCTCTTGTAGACAGGTTTGAACCATATGTAAAATCCTATTTAGACCAAATCAAATTCCTATACTGATTAAATTCAAATACCTGTAAATGAAAAGTTAACTCATAACAAAATGGTTAAACAAACATCCCTCAAAAATAGTACCATTTCCAGTACCTTGCTATATCTACTTGACTTATGTCAGCACAGAATACAACAAACTCAAACATTAAAACAACATTTTCAGACATCATTCACAATCCAGATGAACAACGATTTTTTCTTCTTTTCCTGACGCAAATTGTTCAGACGTCCAGACACGCGGTAGGAAACGTTTCCCACATTTCTTTTTTCGCCTATAGAATAACAGCGCTTGGAAAAATCCTTCTTGATTGTCAGCACTGGTATCGCTCTCAGATCTGTAGGTACAGAACAGACCGTCACCATTATGTCTCAGGCTCTCAGCACAAGTGTATCTTGACGTTGGAACGCTCCGCCCTACTCTCTTCAGAGCAGAAGTGGAAACACAATCTTCTCCTCCATTTTAGCATGAGCCCGTGGGCCCCGGCCACAGAATAGTGTCCCCCCGACACCTTCCTGCAGTGAACGCCGCAGCAGCTGTGGTCACCTGCTGTGTTGATCTCCTCCCGGTAGGAGCTGATTTAGACGCCCCTCTCTCATGTTGCGTAGACAGCTGCCTGTGGAGACACCCCCCTGGACTCTCAGTCCTCTCGGGATGACCCCATCTTCCTGTTCGGCACTGTCGGATGTCACCATCGACACTTCTGGAACCTGTAGACCACTGGTGTAGATGGAATCCGATCCATAGATGGACTCCCCTCTTCCACACCTATTAAAAGGAAATTATGCAGGCCTATCTACAGAATTTTTCCTAGTTCTGGCATGGCAGAAGAAGTAACAACTCACTGATGTCAAGTCAACAAGCTCATTTACTGATAGGGAAGGACTGGGGGTTAAGCTGAGGGGGCCTATTGTTTCAACCCTGAAAACGTTCAACCTTGGTTGTACTTCCCTCGGCCGAAAGTTCTACTCCCGGAGATATGCCACTCCTGGAGATATGGGTTAAAACCCCTCAGTCATCAGCTATAGCCAGCTGCTTAAACACTCTCCCCCATAAACAGAGTCCTTGCAATTCTACTTTTGACATCAGACTCCAGTCTCTCCTCACTTTTTTAGAGCAAAGATCTTCAAACACTGTCCAACTCCCATCTGTTTATCTAAATGAGTACCCCCAATAAATGACTGCTCACAGTTCACAGTAGGTCGTCTAAAACAGACAGTGATAGAGAAGATAAGACATGACAGGACAGGAGGTCCAGTCAGGGTGAAAAGGAAATAGCTCTTATCTCTCCCCCTATTAGCAATACTTCACTGGACACAGCTTGGTCTGTCCCCAAGTAAGTCTTTGTATGAAATACATTCATACATTCATTCATTGATTTCATTCGCTCACTCACACATTATATTGTTCTCAATCACATCATGATTTCACTCACACCACACACACTGTCAGGCTTGTGATCCTCTCATTTAGCCCCTGGCTCTCCTACCCAATTCAAGCTTCATATAACCTGGCAAACATTGCTGTTTCTTCTGACACCTCACGGTGTACCAGATTATTATCCACCACCCAAAATAAAAAATGTTAACAGTAGACAAGTCTACTCTCACTATGCCTTTTTAAATGAGAGAATCCCATGCCGCAGACATTCTCATACAGAGTTGCTTAAATTACTACTATTTAGTAACATTATTTTCCAACCCTTCAAACATAACACATTCATATCACACAATAGGACAAGGTAGAAGTATTGTTTCTTAAACTACTCCCCTTAACTCACTCACTCAGGACTTCAGTACACTTCACAGACACACAAATACTGCTGTAAATACCTCGCACCTCTGACCCCCCTCCCCCCTTGCCAGCCGAGCAAGGGGGGGGGAAGAGAGGCTGATCCCTAGGTGTACCTATATGGACAGTCATATTTGTGTGGAAGTGGATTCCAATATCAACTTAATAAGAATAATATTCCCTCATAAATATCCCCTTCTCCCCCCCTTAGTTTGTGAGTAACTTTCACAGAATAATGGACAGATAAATGGTCCTGCAGAAACCATCATCTATCCACGATGTGGAAAGGCACACACAAACAAAGAGCTAAAACAATATTTGTACTATTAATTAGAATATAACTCTTATTTGTTGGATTGGATTTAACTGTGATATTCAAAGAAGTCCTAAAATATTCATCGGATCACTATTAACCTATCTCCTTTCGTATGACAATGAATAGAACTTGTAAAGCAAATCAAACCGTTTAGGACATCATCCCTGAACTGAACCACCCCTTTCCATTAGAAAGTCTTTCTTTCCCTAAACTAAACCTCAACCTCAAGTATCAAAAAAACAAACAAAAACAAAACGGGAGAGATGATGACAGCTAGGTGACAAATCAAAAGCCATGCTGTCAATAGCACAGAGGGGGGGCGTGTCAAGTCAACCGTCAAAAGAAAAAACACGGAGGAGCCATGATACTTCTCCTTTAGCTGTTCAACTCATTGTACATGAGACCCGGTCAACTTGACTTCCCTCAAAGTTTCCCGTTTCTGGTCACACTGTTCAGAAAAATGACCATACTGACCACATTTATGACAAACACCTCTCATTCTCCAGCTTTCTGGGCTGTGACGTGTCAGTGGAATATATCCTTGCTGAGGTGCAGCCCACTGATAGGGTGGCTGCCATCCACTCTGTTGCCATGCCTGCTGTGACGGTGGGTTTTCCCACTGCGGCCTCTGTGGTGGCCCCAAGAAACCAGGTGTTGCTCGTACTCTCCATGGCAGAAGTGGTTGCTGTGGTGCTGTAGATTGTTGCTGACCCATCCCCTGTTGAGTCTGTGGCATCGGCTGCTGCTGGTTCTGAGGTGGCCACGGCTGGTTCTGTTGCTGTGAAGGGGCCCCCTGCCGGTCCTGCTGTTGTTGAGTGACCCCCTGTTGGTTCTGTTGTTGTTGGTCACCTGGCAAGACAGCATTGCAGTGCCACTGCATGTGCGTCAACCCGCCACATCTAAAACAGCCTGTGTAGTTAGAGCCACTTGCAGCATTGAAGCGCCGACCCTTTTGACCTCTTGGGGGGCCAAACTGGTTCTGCGGAGTTTCCAGTATAGTTGCCACGACCGTTGCCTGTACAGCTTCTTGCGCAACTTTCAACTGGGTCTTGGCCAACAGTCGAATCACCTCTTCGTCGCTCTGTTTCTGCTGCTCTGCTCTCTGGCGGTACAGTCCAACCCAATGCACGATTTGTGCAATGTACTGTTTGAGAGGCATATCCACCAAACCCACAACTGTCTCCAAATCGTCTCTGACTTTTTCAGGAAGTCCCTGTTCAATCTTTGAGCGGACAAGAGCCCGTTCTAAGTCATTAGAATCTTGGTCCTTCCCGGTAATATCCATCCACTTTTGATTGACCCGGGCAATATATGCACGTGCATGTTCGTAGTCTCCCATTGCAGCAATTGAGATAGAGTCTGGATGCACCTTAGTTGGATACAATTCCTTTAGTGCGCGCCACAACGCTCCTCTGTGACCCAGAAAGAGGTCTGCATCTCCACCCGTCGCGGCTGAGTAATGTCTGAGTCCGGCACGGTCCAGAATCTCCTCCATGCCGTGTATGCCCACGCCCTTCAACGATGTCCATAATTGTTTAAGGTCCCCGATGGCCAAGTCCCCCATAGCCAGTTGAGTTTTTATCACAAGACCCTCAAACTTGGTTATCCAGGGGTACGCCCCATAACGCAAATGGGGCAATTGATTCACAAAATCTGTCATGTCGGCAGATGCCCACGGCTTGTACTCCATATTTCTGCCCTTCATCATCACCGGGAGCATCATGTTGTCCTCCTGTCGTTCGATCTCCCCCCTGGAGTGTCGTGGAGAGCTCGCCTGCCAATCTGCAGGGCCCCTGTAGGCGTCGGAATGGTAGCCCTGCTGTGTACGGGCTGCACTGTCCTCCTCCTCTTCCTCCTGTTGAGTTGATCCCACACGTCTCTCCGTGCGTCCAGCAGCTCTGTCACTGCCACAAACAGAAAGGGTGCCCACAGTCACTGCCCGATCGGAGCTTGCTGTCCGTCTGTCACGGGCGGAGGTACGGTTTCCCTCATCACCTGCATGTGCTGTACGTCCCTCCACTTGAGCTATAATATCCCGAATGTGCTGGTCATATCCCCCAAAAGTCAAAGTCTTTTTGCCCCCTGGCGCGGCCACCGGAAAGTAGCTTCTGTAGATGTCACCTCCATGTGAACTGTCTCTGTGGCTGTGCGCAGCCTCATCCTCCACGTCACCCAAGTCAAGGAGCAGATGTGCCTCTTTCATCAGAACTACACTCAAACGTGTCTCCATAGAACGCATAGACTGTCTCTGTGTCCTTAATTCACTGGTCAATTCCTCTTTCAGGCAACGTACCCGTTCCAGCTCTTTCCTAACAGAGCGTTGAGTGTCGCTGTCCTCTGGCTGTTGCTTTGATGTCCTCATATCACTGTTCTCCATAACGTCCACCTCAGTCTGTGCTGAGTTGTCGCTGTGACCCACAATGTCAATGCACTGTTGCTTCTTGTCCGGCACTGACTCACTGACATTGGGGCCTTCCTTACAGAACATATCTAATACTGATAATTCAGTCTTGCGTTTGAGTTTCCGCTCATTCGTCTTCTGATCTGCTCTGTATCCATGCACAAGAACCCTTATGGCATTAATGACTTCTACATCAAAAGTACCCTCCAGAGGCCATGGTCTGTCAATGTCCGGCCAACGCTTGTTAAATTTCTTTGAAATCTTCAAAATATCCTTGCATGAATCTGAATATTTCTTTTGGACAATGTCCACTGGGCTTATCCCTGTGTCCATCATATCTACTAAATAGTAAATAATCTAGACACTAGACACTAAACTTTCACACAGTCACACTGTGACACACTCATGCTGTGTCTCCTCACACTCACACAGTCACAGACACGCATACTCATTTGCATACTGGCATAGAATGAGTAGATAGTCAACAAACTCACTCAAGGAAAACATTCAATACTGTCTCTCTCACACCATCCACACAGGAAAGTGTAAAATAAAGAAATTAGAAAACTATTGACAGTATCAATCTGTAACTCAAAAAAACCAAACATAGAAATGCCTCTATTTTATTTTTAGACTAGCAAGTCAAGTCACTGACTGAGAGAAGAGATTGACCCCCCTCCTACATGCAGCACTCCACCGGTGTCAAATGCACTCAATCACTCCCTAATTTACATCTACGCAACTGTTTTGTCACAGAATCAAATTACCCTAGGCTATGTCGTGTTTGACTAAGATAAAAACCTGTAGGCTTAACTATCCAAATTAACCTATACCTAATTTTACAAAGGATATGAAATATCCTAAATGTGATCATTTATAATGAGAAATATATTCTCATTTACCTCCTAAATTTAGCTTGGACCTTCTAATTTTATCTTGGACCCCAAATTAAAGCCAATTTAATTTTAAACCTGAATTAAACCCCCAATTTAATATCAATATTACTCCCCCCTCTGAAACATGTTCCACATGTTACAGAAATACCTAAAAGGAAAAAAGAATGGCCCAGCCCAAATAATAATACCCATGAAGCCTAAAGCACAAAATCCTCCCCCGCTCTAGCACACCATGTCGCAGAGAAAAGAAAGGTCTCCCCTGCGTGTGTATGTGTGAGTCTCCCAGAAGAGAAACACACAGACGCACCCTGTCCATATAGCAAGAGCGAATACATGAATTAAATGCCAAACTACAACCAAAAACGTGTAAGTCACTGGATAATTATTTGGCATTCAACCATAACTCACAAAGATGCTCTATACCAGCACAGACTCATAGACAGACCTACAATAAAACAAACAAATGAATGAAGCACATACACGCACAACCATACCATGCATAGGCTACACTACCATTTAACTCTTAATTCTGTCAACTCCCTAACAGAAGTGGACTCCAATAACCTAATCACTTACCTAATCAATAACCTGCCTAACACAGCGTCCAGATGTACACTATGGTCCTAACACGTACGCTCAACACAATAATGATAAGCCTATTCCATCATCCCAACCTCAGGTCAGTCCTTGGGTTCCATCCAAACTCACGTCAAAAGCAAAAAAATAAATAAAAAAAATCCACAGATACGCAGGTCCGTTTTGCGTGGCGTAGAATATCTTCACCAACACTCCTCCAACGTCGGGCGCCAATTATGATGTATCTTTTCTTACAGGGTTCCGTGGATTAGTTCATCTCATCCCTTTGTTGAAGTTGCTGTTGAAATGAATAGGAGATCCAAGCAGGCACATATCCTTGTTTCCATTTATTGATCAGCCATCAGTTACAGATTACAAGCATTTGTTCCATAGTTACAGCATACTGAGGCCTTCATCCCAGGCAGAGCGCCTCTCTGCTGTCCCTCACTGCTCACTCTCACTGTTCTAACTGATTTCTGTACCATTTATATATCCCCAATCTGTGTGTGTGTGTGTGTGTGTGTGTGTGTGTGTTGACCCTTAAGGCTCTGTGGCCTCCGTAAACAAGTCACCACAGGTGGTCTTATTTCCAAAGCATTCTTCAGTGTGGTAAAACAGTGTCCACTCTATAGGAGGATCTCACAGCTGTCACAAACTGACTATCTTAAACTGTAGGCTATCTTAGTGACATTACATCAGGCTTCCCTGGGTGGGCTATAGGCTGAAGTCTTATGATGTGTACAATTATGACATGTATCAAGGAATATGCTTTTGAAATATACATCAATAGTCTCTTCAATAGTTTTCACTTAGTTTTAGTCACCTGGAATGTTCTAGTGTTTAGTCTAGTTTTAGTCGACTAAATGTCATACGATTTTTAGTCGACTAAATCTACAGTTGATTTAGTCGACTAAAATGTGTTTTTGACAGGCCTTGATGTCGTTGTAATGACATATTTTACACTTTGGTTGCATGCTGAAAATAGCAGATCTACAATCTCACAACGCGTCGCAGCGCGAGCATAAAATAACCCAGCATAAAACTGGATCTCTTGTCCACTAGTCCCTTCCTAACATTTTAGTCTAGTTTTTATTTGTTGACGAAATTGTCAGTATATTTAGTCTTAGTTTTAGTCATCATAGATTCGTTTTTATTTAGTTTTAGTCAGTGAAAAAAGGTAGTCGACGAACAGTTTTCGTCTTAGTTTTAGTCGACGAAAACAACACAGGAGTGTTATGGCACTAGCACTGATTGATTGTAGCTGCTGCCTCAGACACACACACACACACACACACACACACACACACACACACACACACACACGTGGGTCTCAGTGTGTGAGGATTCTTCTAACTTTGTATGTTCACGTTGTTGTTGTTACTTTTTTACTCGCATTTATTTCTCTTAAGTATCTCTTACAACATTCTCATGAATGAGCTTCAATACAACAACGCCCAATAAACAACACGAATGATAAGAATACATAACGTAAACAAACTACAAACGTAAAAGTAACGGAATTAAGCAAAAAGAAAAACAAACTGTTATACTCTTCGTTGCTCTGCATGCAAATTAAATCTACAGGGAATGAGTTACAGACACGTTTCCACAACACACACACACAGCAATAGAATTAACGAAATAAACAATGTAATATACTCACTTTTATAACGTTTTAAACTAACTTCAACTCTCGCCTCTGATCTCCAAAGAGAAGCCTGTGTTCTGAGAGCAGCAGTAACGCAGCAGCAATACGACTTCCGGTGGCCGATCCTTTCAGAATAAAAGTTAAAGTTAGTATAAAAAAAAAAGATTAATTTGCACATTAAACGCGTTCGTTGTCTGCTCGTCAGAGGTAAATAAAACCATGTGGAAAAAGGACATTATATTGGAGTGCTCGCATTTTCTTCATTATAAAATACATAGGCCTACATCATAAATGTATTTTTTTAAATAAAAAAAATGTATGTCATTTTTTGAAAACATTAATTACGTTGATCTTATTCTGAAGGCAACCGGAAACCTTATTGGTGCTGGCACATATTGCTGATCACAGCTTTGATTACGGGACGGAGCTACATCAGCGTGTAAACCACTAGCTGTGTCCGACAACACAGCTGTTACTGTATGTAAACAGTTCCGGGGAATCCGGCCACAAAGTCCCTGGAATTTAAGAAATAAATAAAATAAAACTAAAAACAATATTGTAGCCTAATATAAAAAATACCATGGCATGCAGTTAAATCACCTGCAATTTGCAAACAGTAGAATATCATATAGCAATAATAATATTACATTTCGAGTCTATATTGAATATCAGATTATAATATAGCAAAAAAAAGTAATCTAAGCATATCCAAGAAGGATCGAGTGAGATGAAGTAGGCTAAAAAAAAAAAAAAACTCCCACCCTTTTATATCTGACATTAATTTCCCTACAGACTAGAATTTATGAATCTATAAATCTGAGCTGATTCAAGCTGCACTACCACGTCTGGCCACGAGAGGGTAGTGACAGACTACATAAGAAGTGTAGCAGAGCGCCTCAGTGTCCATGCGCTGCTGTATCATGGTCAGTATTATGTCAGTATCATGGTCAGTATCATGTCAGTATCTTGGTCAGTATTATGTCAGTATCATGGTCAGTATCATGTCAGTATCTTGGTCAGTATCATGTCAGTATCATGGTCAGTATTCTGTCAGTATCATGGTCAGTATCATGTCAGTATCATGGTCAGTATCATGGTCAGTATCATGGTCAGTATCATGGTCAGTATCATGTCACTGTCAGTATCATGGTCAGTATCATGGTCAGTATCATGGTCAGTATCATGTCAGTATCATGTCAGTATCATGTCAGTATCGTGGTCAGTATCATGGTCAGTATCATGGTCAGTATCATGACAGTATCATGGTCAGTATCATGTCAGTATCATGGTCAGTATCATGGTCAGTATCATGGTCAGTATCATGGTCAGTATCATGTCAGTATCATGGTCAGTATGATGGTCAGTATCATGGTCAGTATCATGGTCAGTATCATGTCAGTATCATGTCAGTATCATGGTCAGTATCATGACAGTATCATGGTCAGTATCATGACAGTATCATGGTCAGTATCATGGTCAGTATCATGGTCAGTATCATGTCAGTATCTTGGTCAGTATCATGTCAGTATCATGGTCAGTATCTTGGTCAGTATCATGTCAGTATCATGGTCAGTATCATGGTCAGTATCATGGTCAGTATCATGTCAGTATCATGTCAGTATCATGGTCAGTATCATGACAGTATCATGGTCAGTATCATGACAGTATCATGGTCAGTATCATGTCAGTATCATGGTCAGTATCATGGTCAGTATCATGTCAGTATCTTGGTCAGTATCATGTCAGTATCATGGTCAGTATCTTGGTCAGTATCATGTCAGTATCATGGTCAGTATCATGTCAGTATCATGTCAGTATCAGTATCATGGTCAGTATCATGTCAGTATCTTGGTCAGTATCATGTCAGTATCATGGTCAGTATTATGTCAGTATCTTGGTCAGTATCATGTCAGTATCTTGGTCAGTATCATGTCAGTATCTTGGTCAGTATCATGTCAGTATCATAGTCAGTAGACTATCATGTCAGTATCATGGTCAGTATCATGTCAGTATCATGGTCAGTATCATGGTCAGTATCATGGTCAGTATGATGTCAGTATCATGGTCAGTATCATGTCAGTATCATGGTCAGTATTATGTCAGTATCATGGTCAGTATTATGTCAGTATCATGGTCAGTTTCATGCCAGTATCATGGTCAGTAGACTATCATGTCAGTATCATGGTCAGTATTATGTCAGTATCATGGTCAGTATCATGGTCAGTATTATGTCAGTATCTTGGTCAGTATCATGGTCAGTATCATGTCAGTATCTTGGTCAGTATCATGTCAGTATCATGGTCAGTATCATGTCAGTATCTTGGTCAGTATCATGTCAGTATCATGGTCAGTATGATGTCAGTATCATGGTCAGTATGATGTCAGTATCATGGTCAGTATGATGTCAGTATCATGGTCAGTATCATGTCAGTATCATGGTCAGTATTATGTCAGTATCATGGTCAGTATTATGTCAGTATCATGGTCAGTTTCATGCCAGTATCATGGTCAGTAGACTATCATGTCAGTATCATGGTCAGTATTATGTCAGTATCATGGTCAGTATCATGGTCAGTATCATGTCAGTATCTTGGTCAGTATCATGTCAGTATCATGGTCAGTATCATGTCAGTATCTTGGTCAGTATCATGTCAGTATCATGGTCAGTATTATGTCAGTATCTTGGTCAGTATCATGTCAGTATCTTGGTCAGTATCATGGTCAGTATCATGTCAGTATCTTGGTCAGTATCATGGTCAGTATCATGTCAGTATCTTGGTCAGTATCATGTCAGTATCATGGTCAGTATTATGTCAGTATCTTGGTCAGTATCATGTCAGTATCTTGGTCAGTATCATGGTCAGTATCATGTCAGTATCATGGTCAGTATCATGGTCAGTATCATGGTCAGTATCATGTCAGTATCATGGTCAGTATCATGACAGTATCATGGTCAGTATCATGACAGTATCTTGGTCAGTATCATGGTCAGTATCATGTCAGTATCTTGGTCAGTATCATGTCAGTATCATGGTCAGTATTATGTCAGTATCTTGGTCAGTATCATGTCAGTATCTTGGTCAGTACCATGGTCAGTATCATGTCAGTATCATGGTCAGTATCATGGTCAGTATCATGGTCAGTATCATGTCAGTATCATGGTCAGTATCATGACAGTATCATGGTCAGTATCATGGTCAGTATCATGGTCAGTATCATGACAGTATCATGGTCAGTATCATGTCAGTATCATGGTCAGTATCATGTCAGTATCATGGTCAGTATCATGGTCAGTATCATGTCAGTATCTTGGTCAGTATCATGTCAGTATCATGGTCAGTATCATGTCAGTATCATGGTCAGTATCATGTCAGTATCATGTCAGTATCAGTATCATGGTCAGTATCATGTCAGTATCATGGTCAGTATCATGTCAGTATCATGTCAGTATCAGTATCATGGTCAGTATCATGTCAGTATCTTGGTCAGTATCATGTCAGTATCATGGTCAGTATTATGTCAGTATCTTGGTCAGTATCATGTCAGTATCTTGGTCAGTATCATGTCAGTATCTTGGTCAGTATCATGTCAGTATCATAGTCAGTAGACTATCATGTCAGTATCATGGTCAGTATCATGGTCAGTATCATGGTCAGTATCATGGTCAGTATCATGGTCAGTATGATGTCAGTATCATGGTCAGTATCATGTCAGTATCTTGCATTATCATGGTCAGTATCATGCCAGTATCATGCCAGTATCATGGTCAGTATCATGCCAGTATCATGGTCAGTAGACTATCATGTCAGTATCATGGTCAGTATTATGTCAGTATCATGGTCAGTATCATGGTCAGTATTATGTCAGTATCTTGGTTAGTATCATGGTCAGTATCATGTCAGTATCTTGGTCAGTATCATGTCAGTATCATGGTCAGTATCATGTCAGTATCTTGGTCAGTATCATGTCAGTATCATGGTCAGTATCATGTCAGTATCTTGGTCAGTATCATGTCAGTATCATGGTCAGTATCATGGTCAGTATCATGTCAGTATCTTGGTCAGTATCATGTCAGTATCATGGTCAGTATCATGTCAGTATCATGGTCAGTATCATGTCAGTATCTTGGTCAGTATCATGGTCAGTATCATGGTCAGTATCATGGTCAGTATCATGTCAGTATCTTGGTCAGTATCATGTCAGTATCATGGTCAGTATCATGGTCAGTATCATGTCAGTATCTTGGTCAGTATCATGTCAGTATCATGGTCAGTATCATGGTCAGTATCATGTCAGTATCATGGTCAGTATCATGGTCAGTATCATGTCAGTATCATGGTCAGTATCATGTCAGTATCATGTCAGTAGCTTGGTCAGTATCATTGTCATTGTCATGGTTATGAATTATGTAAAGTTACACCAGGGATACTAAATGTCTATGTGTAATGTGTAAGCAACTGAAGTTAAACCTTTTCAAGGTTAAATTTTGAAAAGAAAAACCCAAAAGGAAATGGCTATATATCTAGTCTTGAGCAAGATTATTATAAATTTTGTATTGCACGTGAGCCTGTTATAGCGCCACCAGGAGGCCACAACCTGACCTGGCCTGGTGGAGCCCGTTATAGCGCCACCAGGAGGCCACAACCTGACCTGGCCTGGTGGAGCCTGTTATAGCGCCACCAGGAGGCCACAACCTGACCTGGCCTGGTGGAGACCTGTGCCCCGAGGGGCACTTTATCTAGTTTGTTTCTGCAGTCACGTGATGTTCACTCCACTACTGGGAATACTGTACTTTTGACTCCACTACATTGTGGGAATTAGGGGCTCTTGGAAACTTACAAAAACACACCGTGAACTAAACCACTTGAGCCGTATTGAAAAATGTAGTGGAAAATAGCAGATCTACAAGCTCACAACGTGTCACACTGCGACACGTTGTGAGCTTGTAGATTGGCTATTTGCCACTATTTCAATTCAACACAGCGATGCATAGATGGGGAATAATACTTTATTTTGACACATACTTCAAGGTTGTGTTGTATTGTTACATCAGGTACATACTAAGAGTAACACTTATTTTAGTTTGGCTTCCCTCAGAAAACTAAAAATATATATAATATAACATCAAACAACAAAAACACAGCAAACAGAGGCATAGAATATAGAGTGGGGCTGCACGATTATGAAATGATGAACGATATCCGATCTACGATTATTTGCAGGGTCATATTATCTGCTGATATCGATTCTGACCGATTCCGATATTATACAGAGGACCACAATGGAAACAAGCCTAGAGGCCCTCCTATAGGGACTTATTATTATTATTATTATTATTATTATTAAACAGTTTGACTGCGGAAAACGATTTACCGGACTTTTAATCAACCCCCCTTCACTGCCGAGATTGTTGTATTACCTTTAGAGCATACGCTGAATTATTTGGGCTTTTAATCCGCGAAAATCCAGCAAAAAAAGCTCCCCTGGTTTGTTATGATCCGAGTGTAGCATCCACCATCTTGGTGCACCCGGAAGACGCACACAAGACTGGTCTCAATGAGGCGTTGCACCCCATTCGTTTACATTGGCCTCAATTTCCCAGAAGCCCTAGCAGCCCACAGCATGTGACGATTTCCGGTTTATTTATCACAACAGATGCGCCTACTCTCTTTCTCCGCGGCGAAGAAGAATTTTATTTTTTTTGTTTACATTACGGCGGATTAAACACATAAAACAAAACTCGCGTATGTCCGATATGGCAGCGACATTAACCTGGAGTAATCCATTCAAAGCACGGAAACTGTTAAACAAGCCTATAGGGGATTATTGGCCCAAAAGCCTGTTGTAAAGTATTCAATCAATCAATAAATAGCATTATACTCTTTTCCAAGTGTCTGATTTCACAACTGAATAACTAGGCTGAATGAGATGAGCACACAAATTAAATGTATATTTAAAAAAAGAAAAGTTGCCCAGCAGGCGGTGGCGTAACCGCCTGGGCACCCGACTGGTAATCCAGTCGCAGTGTGCCGCGGGTTCGACTCCCGAGCCCGACACGGCCTTTACTGCATGTCTCTCCACCCCCCCCCCCCCCCCCCCCCATCTCTCTCTCCCGTTTCCTGTCAGCCTACTACTGTCACCTACGGTGCCGACTAAAACTAAGGCGAAAATTGTTCATCAACGTTCTTTCACTGATGAAAACTAAATGGAAACTAAATTAAAACTGAGCTATGATGACTAAGCTAAGACAACATATTGACAATTTAGTCAACAAATAAAAACTGTCGACAAAAATGTTATAGGAAGGGACTATAGCTAGTGGACAAGAGATCTACACTTGGTTTGCGTGCTGAAAATAGACAATTCTCGACTAAATCAACTGTAGATTTAGCGGACTAAAATCGTATGACATTTAGTCGACTACAACTAGACTAACACGAAAACATTCCAGGTGACTAAAATGTGACTGAAACTAAAGCAAAACTATATTCAAAAGACTAAAACTAAAATCAACACTGCTTGAGTACAGTAGGCTACTTGAGTAAAAGTACTTAGGCTGCCGTAGTTAATTTTGAGCAGCGCTTTCCAACACACATTGCATGGTCAGCACGCCACCGGTTATTGGATCACCGTGGACATTATAACTGTCTGCACACACACACACACACACACACACACACACACACACACACACACACACACACACACACACACACACACACACACACACACACACACACACACACACACACACACACACACACACACACACACACACGTCTGTCCCACATTGTGACTGACAGGCATCAGTGTTCACATTGAGACCCTGTCTGTCCCACATTGTGACCGACAGGCATCAGTGTTCACATTGAGACCCTGTCTGTCCCACATTGTGACCGACCCACATTGTGACCGACAGGCATCAGTGTTCACATTGAGACCCTGTCTGTCCCACATTGTGACTGACAGTCATCAGTGTTCACACTGAGACCCTGTCTGTCCCACATTGTGACTGACAGTCATCAGTGTTCACATTGAGACCCTGTCTGTCCCACATTGTGACTGACAGGCATCAGTGTTCACATTGAGACCCTGTCTGTCCCACATTGTGACCGACAGGCATCAGTGTTCACATTGAGACCCTGTCTGTCCCACATTGTGACCGACAGGCATCAGTGTTCACATTGAGACCCTGTCTGTCCCACATTGTGACTGACAGGCATCAGTGTTCACATTGAGACCCTGTCTGTCCCACATTGTGACCGACAGGCATCAGTGTTCACATTGAGACCCTGTCTGTCCCACATTGTGACCGACAGGCATCAGTGTTCACATTGTGACCCTGTCTGTCCCACATTGTGACCGACAGGCATCAGTGTTCACATTGAGACCCTGTCTGTCCCAAATTGTGACCGACAGGCATCAGTGTTCACATTGAGACCCTGTCTGTCCCAAATTGTGACCGGCAGGCATCAGTGTTCACATTGAGACCCTGTCTGTCCCACATTGTGACCGACAGGCATCAGTGTTCACATTGAGACCCTGTCTGTCCCACATTGTGACCGACAGGCATCAGTGTTCACATTGAGACCCTGTCTGTCCCACATTGTGACTGACAGACATCAGTGTTCACATTGAGACCCTGTCTGTCCCACATTGTGACTGACAGACATCAGTGTTCACATTGAGACCCTGTCTGTCCCACATTGTGACTGACAGGCATCAGTGTTCACATTGAGACCCTGTCTGTCCCACATTGTGACCGACATTGTGACTTGTTTGGTAAGTTTTGCTGCGACGCGTTGTGAGATTGTATATCTGCTATTTTCAGCATGCAACCAAAGTGTAAAATATGTCATTACAACGACATCAAGGCCTGTCAAAACACATTTTAGTCGACTAAATCAACTGTAGATTTAGTCGACTAAAATCGTATGACATTTAATCGACTAAAACTAGACTGAACACTAGAACATTCCAGGCGACTAAAATGTGACTAAAACTAAGTGAAAACTATTCAAGAGACTAATGACTAAAACTAAAATAGAAATTTGCTGCCAAAAACAACACAGCTGTAAAGTCATAAAGAGAGAATCAACCATGGGTGCTCGAATCGATGGAGGTTGCAAAAAAAAAGAACAGTGGAACTGGAGCTTCAAAGATCAGAGGGACTGGAACAGCACTCAGAAAGGTGCAAACATGAGGAGAGAGTGGATGTAAAATCAAGGTACTTTATTAGAAACGTTTAAAAATCAGTGGCGTGCACAGATAGACACTAGGGGGTGCTAGAGCACCCCCTGCCCTTTTGCCAATGTGCTCTAAAAAAAAGTAAAAAATAAAAAATATTTTTTTTCTTAATTTGTAGTGTGTGGACCATGCGGTGACATTGATCAAATCTTGATAAAAAAACGCTTCTACTATATTATTTAGGCCCCCCACAATCTATAAAGCTATGTTTCTATGTCAGTGGTTCTTCGATTTAAAAAAATAAATAGCAGACCTACAAGCTCGTATGAGCTTGTAGATCTGCTATTTTTCAATAGCTATAAGCACCAAAATGCACTGCACAAGGTGCCCTTTTTTTCACTTGAGCACCTGCCCCTCTAAATGCCACTGTTAAAAATCCAACATGTTTTGACTCAAGGGGTCTTCATCACACTGCGTGAAAAGAGGCGTCAACGGGCAATTATGGGCACTAGATTTGCCCGTAAACCTCAAGTTTAGAAGGCATATAGTTAAAGGGACACTTCACCCTTTTTGCAAAAAAATATATGTTAATGACGTTTAGAAGCTTTAGAACACTTTCCTGGGGGTCTTTATGTGTGTAATATGTGGTTTTAGATATTTTAGATTGTATCAACTGTGAGCCCAGTGTCTCTGATGTCATGGACACTGGGATCACTTACTTCCTGGACTACTGTGTACTCAGTAAGACAGACCTCCCCCTATCCACAAGGAGGAGCAGTGCACCAAAGTATTTTGGGAATTGTAGTCCAGGAAGGTAGTGAGACCAGTGTCCATGACATCAGAGACACTGGGCTCACTGCTACAATCTAAAATAACTAAAACCACATAGTACACACATAAAGACCCCCGGGAAAGTGTTCTAAAGCTTCTAAACGTCATTAACATATATTTTTTTGCAAAAAGGGTGAAGTGTCCCTTTAATATACAATTCGGGAGTTCACCGGGAGTTTGTTGGAAAATTTAACAGGAGTTTCCTGTAATAATTATACACATCCGTATTCCATGCTTTTGGTGCAGTGTCAGGGCTTGTATTTAACCCATTCTGACCTGAGATCAGATTCATACGAGGTTTCCGCCGGACACACACTGGTCCTGATGAACCCATTCTGACTTGAGATCAGATTCTAGAAATGTCAGTCGCTCTTCGATTTTTCAAAAATAGCAGACCTACAAGCTCGTATCGCGCCACTCGGTGGCGCGATATGAGCTTGTAGATCTGCTATTTTTCAATAGCTAAAGCATAACATGATGCCGACACCAAAATGGGTGCCCGGTCAGAATGGGATAAATATGCCTGCAGGTATAGCCTACTGTATATTCATATACCTGCCCTGATGAAAAAAATCCTTTGTCCCTTGATTTTATATCCACCCTCTGCTCACCTTTTTGAGTGCTCGGATCACCGTCTTTTCTTCAGTATACCTGGAAAGTAAAAAATAATCTACTCAGTTACTTTCCACACATTACATGTAATCGGTTACACGGCTGCTATAAGCTCCTCGATTGGTTTAGAGAGCGGGTGTGCTGACCATGCAGTGTGTGTGTGTGTGTGGAGAGGAGAGGAGAGGAGGAGGAGCCATACGCTGTTATTAATTAATTAATTACCTAATCTCCTTACAGTCAGATCTGGAGCTGATTAATTCACCCTCCCCACCCCCACCCCCCACCCTCTGAGGGAAACTCTTAAAGGGGTATTTCACTTTTTTCACATCAAGGTCCATTATTGTTTTATTCTGCATTTAATTGCGCCACAGCCGGCCACCATTTTGATGACATTTAGCCCAAAACGTATAGAATATATGGTTTTATTGTTGGATAAGATTCTGTCCATATAATTACCTGCGCAAGCAGAGCGCGCAAGTACTATAGTTTCGCCTCGTATGCACCGTCCCAGCCGTCTCGCCAATTTTTATGTCCCAGCAAACTGTGGCCGATACGGCAGTGGTGCCAGATTACATACATGTAACTCTTGTATGTGAACTTGAGACACCACATGACCATGATCCCTACCCCCTCATATCACAGGGACAGGTCTTACTCAACCCGTGTTCCCCTATACCCCCTTCTGATTGGTTGCATGACTCTCTGGCACCATATTTAAGTGTGAACCATTATGTGCCCTGTATTCCCTGATGAAGGCTTAACCGCCGAAACGTTGGATATTCCTGTCTTACCTGCTGTCCTAATAAATATTGGTACTCTAGCTATTGGTGTGTGCGGCAATTAGTCATTAGTCATTACTGAGATTTGAACAGTTTGTAGCGGTCGAAAGTACTTGCACGCTCTGCTTGCGCACTAGTAGGCCATTTATGGCCTACTAGTGTGCAACAAGCAAGTATGCACTCGACAGAGTGCAGTTCTAGTTCCATGCTGTATTGAAGTTGGTACCATTAGGAGAGATAACAGATCAAAATAACAATTCTTCTACAATCTGTCAATCTCTTGTAAATTAAGCAATGCGGTTATTTAACAATAATTTAACTCTTGAGAGTGAAAAATGAAACCAAATGGAAGCGTAAGGGTCCAATATCTAATAAGGGTCCATTTGGTTAACAAAAAAAGAAGAAAAAAAAAGAAACACACACATAATCACACACACGTAATCCTGGTCTCTAAACTGCCTCCCCCTGGCCAGCCGGGGGCAACTGATGGAGGGGAAAGGAACTGGTTGGAATAACGTGTTCCTTCCACGCGCTATACGTCCAACCAGGGAAACTCCCCCCCCTGTCAGGTGATAAGAAGTGGCTTGGACTCCTTGTGCAGTGAAGGATCTTTATGATTATTAAATCCGGAAGTCACGCCATGTATGCACGACGATGAGGTGACGCTCATGGTCATACATAATCTGGGGATAATCTTCCAGCGGATTAGCATTTCATGGAGCGGGACACACGGACACTCGGACAGAGGACAGACAGAACCCGAGGACACAGGAGAGAGAGAAGGTAAGGACGGTGCGACTACTGGCTTTCCATGGAACTGGAATTCACTGGCTTCCATGGAACTGCTATATGTCTCTAACGCTATATAGTAACCGATACACGCTTTTGTTTCAGCGTCGGATTGATTGATTGGTATAGCTGGATTAATTAAGCTCACAAATTCTACAAAATGCCTTCTGAACTAAACATATTCACATTTTACAAATCTTTCAAAAATAGCAGATGTACTGGGATGTCGCTTCGTGCCGCGCTGCGAGCTTGTAGAGCTGCTATTTATTCATGTATTTATTTATGTATTTATTTTCGAGTAGCCGATGCTGAAATTGCAAATGCTTTCCCCGGTGTTGATGCATTGGGTTAGGGCTGCGACTGTACTGTACTGTACTGTACTGTACTGTACTGTACTGTACTGTACTGTACTGTACTGTACTGTACTGTACTGTACTGTACTGTACTGTACTGTAGGCATGATTCATTATTTCTTTATTTTGTTTCGAAGACATATTTTTCCAAATGCCGGCTAATATTCAACAAAATGATTAGCTATGTGTGTATATTTCATACAAGCTGGCATAAGCATACTATTACTGACAGATTGTGAACTTTCACCAGTTTTGCTTTATTTTAAGTTTAAGTTTTTGTCAATAAAATGACATGCATATATACATTTTTTAAATTAATTAAATCAATTATTATTGAATTGTTTTAATTACCGTCTACATGCGATAAGGTGTATACTTTCTAAATGTATTGTTGACCATCTAAACGTGCTAAATGTTGAGCTAAACTAAAATCTTCACTTTTTGTTTAACTTCACTTGTGCAGCTGCATGGGTTGAAACATAATAGCCTCCGTGTTAATTTAAGGTTTTGTGTTTGTATAGTTAGTGTACCAAGTGTTGTACAATTTAAAACAATACAAATGGAACAATACCATAATGTATAACGTGTCTAAAACGCAATATAACATATTTATTCTGAGTCTATTGTTGTTTACTATAGTGTTATTCTTTATGTATTACTGCACAGAGAGACACGTTTAAAGCGTGATAAAATGTTAACGTGGATGATGCGTTTCTTCACGACAGACTCCACTAAACGCCAGATCAGCAACAAGGACGTCCCATTGGCCAATCCCTTCCTCACAGACACAACAAGTAGTCCCATTGGCCAATCCCTTCCTCACAGAAACAACAAGGACGTCCCAGGGCCAATCCCTTCCTCACAGACACACCACGTAAGTCCCCGCCAAGGTCAGCATGACGTAGAGGGTGCGCTGTGATTGACAGCCTACACCTAACCCTAACCTCAGTCAAACTATACCTAAACCTAACCTCAGTAAAACTATAACCTAACCCTAACCCTAACCTAACCTCAGTAAAACTATAACCTAACCCTAACCCTAACCTTAACCTCAGTAAAACTATAAACTAACCCTAACCCTAACCTAACCTCAGTAAAACTATAACCTAACCCTAACCCTAACCTAACCTCAGTAAACTATACCTAAACCTAACCTCAGTAAAACTATAACCTAACCCTAACCTTAACCTCAGTAAAACTATAACCTAACCCTAACCCTAACCTAACCTCAGTAAACTATACCTAAACCTAACCTCAGTAAACTATACCTAAACCTAACCTCAGTAAACTATACCTAAACCTAACCTCAGTAAACTATACCTAAACCTAACCTCAGTAAACTATAACCTAACCCTAACCTTAACCTCAGTAAAACTATAACCTAACCCTAACCCTAACCTTAACCTCAGTAAACTATACCTAAACCTAACCTCAGTAAAACTATAACCTAACCCTAACCCTAACCTTAACCTCAGTAAAACTATAACCTAATCCTAACCCTAACCTTAACCTCAGTAAAACTATAACCTAAACCTAACCCTAACCTTAACCTCAGTAAAAATATAACCTAAACCTAACCCTAACCTTAACCTCAGTAAAACTATAACCTAAACCTAACCCTAACCTTAACCTCAGTAAAACTATAACCTAAACCTAACCCTAACCTTAACCTCAGTAAAACTATACCTAAACCTAACCTCAGTAAACTATACCTAAACCTAACCTCAGTAAACTATACCTAAACCTAACCTCAGTAAACTATACCTAAACCTAACCTCAGTAAACTATACCTAAACCTAACCTCAGTAAAACTATACCTAAACCTAACCTCAGTAAACTATACCTAAACCTAACCTCAGTAAACTATACCTAACCTCAGTAAACTATACCTAAACCTAACCTCAGTAAACTATACCTAAACCTAACCTCAGTAAACTATACCTAAACCTAACCTCAGTAAAACTATACCTAAACCTAACCTCAGTAAACTATACCTAAACCTAACCTCAGTAAACTATACCTAAACCTAACCTCAGTAAAACTATACCTAACCTCAGTAAACTATAGACCGATTCCGTAGCGGGTCTCATGGTCGCAGCCTACGTATTTCCTGTAGGCGGACTTGACGTAGCTGCGGGGGTAAAACCCTCACCAGGCGCACTCTTCCACTACAGTGAACGGCAGACTGACTGATGTTAGTTTGCCTCAAACTTTACTCCTTTACCTGCTTTTTTACTAACACTAACATTACAAAGATGCCCAGAACATCGAGATGAACCTGTGTAGTTTATGGCTGCTCCAACAGTAGTGGCAACATAAAAATAAAATAAAAACGGAATGTCTAATATCCACCGTGGCGGAGACCAGAGCCATTGAGCAATGGTTGAGACAAAGCAGTGAAAGATACATAACGCCAGTCTTACCCAATACCAAATATTTCTGTTTTATTAACACAAGGCTGCTGTACTTTATACCTCATACTTTAAATGCTTAGTATGAGGTATAAAATACAGCAGCCTTGTGTTCATAAAACAGAAAGATTGGGTATTGGGTAAGACTGAAATTATGTATCTTGCAGGATTCTTCACTGCTTTGTCTCAACCATTACTCAATGGCTCTGGTATCAGCCATCGCGGTGGATATTAGACATTCCGTTTTATTGTATTTGTTATGTTGCCACTACTGTTGGAGCAGCCATAAACTACACAGGTTCATCTCGATGTTCTGGGCATCTTTGTAATGTTAGTGTTAGTAAAAAAGCAGGTAAAGGAGTAAAGTTTGAGGCAAACTAACATCAGTCAGTCTGCCGTTCACTGTAGTGGAAGAGGTGCGCCTGGTGAGGGTTTTACCCCCGCAGCTACGTCGAGTCCGCCTACAGGAAATACGTAGGCTGCGACCATGAAACCGGTACGGAATCGGTCTATACCTAAACCTAACCTCAGTAAACTATACCTAAACCTAACCTCAGTAAACTATACCTAAACCTAACCTCAGTAAACTATACCTAACCTCAGTAAACTATACCTAAACCTAACCTCAGTAAACTATACCTAAACCTAACCTCAGTAAACTATACCTAAACCTAACCTCAGTAAACTATACCTAAACCTAACCTCAGTAAACTATACCTAAACCTAACCTCAGTAAACTATACCTAAACCTAACCTCAGTAAACTATACCTAAACCTAACCTCAGTAAACTATACCTAAACCTAACCTCAGTAAACGATACCTAAACCTAACCTCAGTAAACTAAACCTAACCTCAGTAAAACTATAACGCAGTGGCTGGGGGGCGTTTCCAAGAACCCGAATCCGAAGACGAAACCATGCTACGTTCTGCCGCCCACATGTCCTCGTATACGAGCCAATAGGGAATGGGCATCAAACATTCGCTCTGAAAGAATATAGATATTAAAAGATTTGCGCCAAATGTTCTTGGCGCCACAAGCTTGCAGATATAACTATGCTTTAGCTATTGAAAAATAGCAGATCTACAAGCTCACTACGCGCTTGTAGGTCTGCTATTTTTGAAAAATCGAAGAACCACTGACATAGAAACATAGCTTTTTCAGAAAACTGTCAGGATATAGAAGACATTTTCAGAATCTGATCTCAGGTCAGAACGGGTTAAAAACACCAAAAGGGGTTCCGTTCCCCTGTCCCGAATGGGGTAAATAAACATCCTTCTGTTTGTTTCTTTGTTTGTTTGTTTGACAGGAACCGACAGCAGCAGCAGCCATGGCAGGAGTCCAGAACACCCCCGAGCAGAAGTTCAAGGACTTTCTCCTGACCAGCCTGGTGGACATGGAGCCGGCCACCTTCATGAAGATGAAGGACGTGGTTCTGGACGAGGACGTGTACCCCAAGGGCATGACGCCGCTCACCAAGGCCATGGTGGAGCCCTGCAACAAGCGCATGCTGATGGAGCTGATCACGACCACCTACCCGCTGGACCAGAGCAAGAAGTTCATCGTCAAGCTCTACAAGAGGCTCAAAGTGGACGCCGTCTTTGAGCCCGTGGCCGCCGCCAAATAAAGGGCTAATACCGATAATAAAATGAATATACACACAGTAGAAAAAGAAAGGAAAAAAAAAAAAGACGAGGAATTTAGTTTAACGCAAATAAAACCCTGCCCCCCCCCCCCCCCCCCCCCCCCCCCCCCCGAGGTAGAATAAATTGCGAAACACAATCATGTTATGTCGCGGCGGAGGCCATGTTTGGGACATGACCCCCCCCCCCCCCCTGACACTCTGAGCAGACCCGGTGCTTAAGGTTTTTTTGGGGGGGAAAAACGTAGCTAAAAACAGCACAGCGGGTCTTCAATGAATCCTTAAGGCAGGCCATAACATAATGTCCTCTTCAGAATACAGTCCGGTCACTCGCTTTAGTCCATGAAGGTTTTGACTCAGGAGTCTGTATAGATATCTGCAGGCATTTGTAAATATAACAATAAATGATATCGCGAACCAACCCTGCTATTGTTTGCCTGTTATTTATTTCACTGATATATATATATATATATATATATACCATATGTATTCAACCTATTTATTTATTTCACTGATATAGTTATAACATAACCTAACATAAATCAATGCTGTTGATTGAACAGCCTTTACATCTGTGGGTTGGTTACAAAACACAGATTATTGAACCAATGCCACAGGGACACAGAGGGGGCACAGGGACACGGGGGACAAAGGGACACAGGGGGGGACACAGGGACACAGACACAGGGGGGGCACAGGGACACAGGGGGGACACAGAGGGGGCACAGGGACACGGGGGACAAAGGGACACAGGGGGGGACACAGGGACACAGACACAGGGGGGACACAGGGACACAGGGGGGGCACAGGGACACAGGGGGGACACAGGGACACAGGGGGGGGCACAGGGACACAGGGGGGGGGCACAGGGACACAGGGGGGGCAAAGGGACACAGGGGGGGCAAAGGGACACAGGGGGGGGCACAGGGACACAGACACAGGGGGGGCACAGTGTCATAGCTGGCTCAGGCTATGACAAAGATTGGGAGGCAGTAGACAGCGCAACAGTATAATAAACTGTATTTATTATATATAAAAGGCTAGACAATAACTTAAATGAACTGAACTATAACATAATGAAGCAACAGGTATGAGGTGTGGAGTCAGTGAATCAGTGGTGTAGGTGTAGTGTATGGATGTGTGATACATGGTGTGGTGCATGTGTGGATGGAAAGAATAATCAAACATAAAGGAGCAGCGACATGGAGGCTAGTGCAGGGAGTTGAGGCAGCAGGTCTGCCTCCTCTGGATCTCTCTCCTCAACTGGGGTGAGTGTGGCATTTATAGCCTCTGGGAGACACCGGGCCCAGGTGCTCTCCCATCAGCCATCAGACCAATGATGCCCTACCCAGGCTCACCTACAGGATGACAGTTAGGCAGGCAGGCAGGCATATTCTATTCATATGTGTGGGGCATCACACCCCCCCCCTTAAAGTCGTGGTCCCAATAGGAACCATGACCCGTTTAACCTACATACATCTACTATACATCAAATTCACGAACATGTTACATTTTACAATTAAGTGCACTATCTTCATCAAATGTAGCCTACCTATGGTTAATCAACGATTAATGTCCCACTAACCAAAATATTTTACATTTCACAATCAAGTGCACTATATCATTTTAAACATGTTAGATACACTACTACAATACTCCAAAGTGAAAAACACCCTTAGAGCCTGGCCTTGCAACACCTGGACCCTCCTCCCCCTTAACAGCTGGATCCTGGTGTTTCAGCTAGCAATAGGGCTGTCAGGAGAAGAACAGGCCAGGAGCCACAACGCCAGTCTCTACAAAAACAAGGACACCAAGGGTTAGACAGACATCTCTAAACAGGCGCACGAGACAATGCATCCGCCACCACATTATCCTTCCCTTTAATGTGCCTGATGTCCAGAGCAAAGGACTGCAACAACAAAGACCACCTAATGAGCCTTTGGTTCGGACACTTAAGAGAGCTAAGGAATGTAAGTGGGTTGTGATCTGTATCCACTCTAGCAGGTACCCCAGACCCCACATACACACTGAAATGTACCAAAGCCCACACCAGTGCCAATGCTTCCTTCTCTATTACAGAATAATTAAGCTGATGCTTATTAAATTTTTTGGAAAAGAAGCTGACCGGCCTGTCCACCCCCCCACTGTCAGCTTGCGCCAATACTGCACCTGCTCCAACATGGCTCGCATCGACCTGCAACTTGAACTGTTGCTCCATGCGAGGAGCTGCCAATACCGGAGCAGAGCACAACAGGATTTTGGCATTCCGGAACGCCTGCTGACACCGGGTGGACCAGACGAACTTCACCTTATCCTTCAGAAGATCAGTTAGAGGAGCTACAACAGATGAAAGGTTTTTGCAAAAACTCCTATAATACCCAATTAACCCCAAGAAGCGCATGAGGTCCTTCTTAGTGGCAGGAGGAGGGTAATTCTCCACAGAAATTACTTTTGCCTGTACCGGACGGACCTCCCCCTGACCGACTACCCGGCCAAGGTACGTGACTGTCGCCCGAGCAAATTCACATTTAGCCAGATTCACTGTTAACCGCGCGTCAGCCAACCGCTGAAAGAGGGCGCGAATCCGAGCAATGTGAGATTCCCAAGTATCGCTGAAAATTACACAATCATCCAAATACACGGCACAGCCCTCAAGGTCCCCAACCACCCTATTCATGAGGCGTTGAAACGTCGCCGGCGCATTTCGTAACCCAAATGGCATAACTTTATAGGAATAAAGCCCCGACGGAGTAATGAATGATGAAATCTCACGAGCTCTCTTTGACAATGGGACTTGCCAATATCCCTTTAACAAATCAAACTTGCTGACAAATTTTGCCGACCCAACCTGATCAATACAGTCATCCATTCTAGGCAAAGGGAATGCATCCGGTTTGGTCACGTTGTTAACTTTCCGGAAATCCGTACAGAACCGAACTGACCCATCGGACTTTGGAACCAAGATGCACGGCGAAGCCCAGCTAGATATGGCCGGCTCTGCAATACCATTCTCCAGCATATATCGGCACTCTGTATCCAACACCCGATGTTTGTCTGCAGAGACCCGATAAAAACGCTGTCGAATGGGTTTTGAATCAGTCAATTCAATATCATGCTCAATGAGATGCGTTTGTGACGGTGTGTCACTAAACAAGTTTGGGAAACTCCCAATTACCCCAGTCAGCTCTGAGCGTTGTGACTTGGGGAGATGACCCAACAGATTGTCCAACTTGCCAAGAGTCTCTGTGTTTTTCAACCGCCCATAAACCAATGTCTCATCAAAGGTGCTTGTGTCCTCGCTCTCAGCCACAGTCACAGACTGAGAGGCAGGACCCACACCAGCTGCCAAACACACAGGTAGAATCACCTCAGACTCTCGGCCATAGTACGGTTTTAACAGGTTCACATGACATAACTGAGAGCGGTTCCGACGGTTAGGAGTTGAAATGACGTAATTTTCATCAGAAATTTTCTCGAGCACAGTGTGTGGACCTGTAAACTTTGCTTGAAACGGCGAATTCACAATCGGCAAAAGAGCCAGCACCTGATCACCCGGACTGAATTCCCGACGTTCAGCCCGTCGATCATAGGAGCGCTTCATTCTCACTTGAGCTTTTGCCAGGTTCTCTTTAGCCATTGAACCTGCCACATACAATTGCTGCCTAAACCCATTGACAAAGTCAATCAGATTTTTGGGAGGGTCAGGAGCTTTGAAATTGTCATGCAGTAGTGCAAGCGGCCCACGGACCAAATGGCCAAACACCAACTGATTCGGACTAAACCCGGTACTCTCTTGCACTACTTCACGAGCAGCTAGCATTAACCAGGGCAAGCCTTCCCCCCAATCCTTGCCCAACTCTGTACAGTATGCCCGCAACATTGACTTCAGAGTCTGGTGAAACCTCTCTAGCGCCCCCTGGCTTTGAGCATGGTACGCTGAGGAT
Organism: Protomyctophum parallelum; assembly: GCF_964188405.1. Classification (NCBI taxonomy): domain Eukaryota; kingdom Metazoa; phylum Chordata; class Actinopteri; order Myctophiformes; family Myctophidae; genus Protomyctophum; species Protomyctophum parallelum. Next base: position 43,589,143 of record NC_139719.1, read on the forward strand.
TTAGAATGTTTCACCTGGAGTTGTTTCAGAACCTGGGCAAACATGTGAGAAGTGAAGTTCGAACCCTGGTCACTCTGGAGAACCCGTGGAATGCCAAAGATGGAGATAAACTGTGACAGGGCTTTCACCACAGCCCTAGTTGTTATGGAACGTAGCGGATAGGCAGCTGGATACCTCGTTGCCTGGCACATCAGTTAGCAGGTACTTGGCACCAGACCTTGACGGGGGAAGAGGACCAACACAATCAATTATGATATGTTCAAATGGTTGACCTATAGCAGGTATAGGGTGCAATGGGGCAGGTTTGATTACTTGATTCGGCTTACCAGTCATCTGACATGTGTGACATGTTTTAATATATGCAGCAACATCCTTTCTTAATTTTGGCCAGAAAAAATACTGCAAAATGTGGTAGTACGTCTTCTTCACCCCCAAATGCCCTGCCTGGTCATGTGAGAGTTTCAAAACCAAATCCCTGTACTTGGCTGGCACTACCACCTGGAACACTGGTTCCCCTGCCCCCAGCTCCCCACAAGGCATCCACTTCCTCACGAGCAACCCGTTATCCAGAAAGTACCCATTAGCACTATCCTTTACTTCACTACCTGTCAGAACTCCCTCAAACAAGGCGCTGATGGACGGATCGGACTGCTGCTCTGCAACGAGTTCTGTCTGAGACACAGAAATAGGCACATCAGACAAAGAAAAACTTGCATCAGAATTTACAACTTCGTTACGCTCAATTTCACGAGCCCCGGCACGCGTCACGGCCGCTGCCGCAAAAACCTGCGGAAAATCCCGCTCAGACTCATCTGGGTCACTGCCCACGACTGGAATTGGACTCACCAGTGGTGTTGGCGGCACATTAGCCCATACTAGACCCCCAGCGTGCATATTTCCCAGGAGGACATCGACCCCAGCCATTGGAAACGCTTTACGCAACGCCACCTCCACCTCACCATGGACAAGGCCACAGTCTAGCTCAAGTTTGTGTGTAGGAGAAGAGATTATGGACATGCCCATACCACGGCTCAACATGGCATCCCCGGTCGCAGACTTCGGTGAAAACGGCAGGACAGACTCAAGCACGTATGTGCCCAGCGCTGCTGTGTCTCGCAAGATGTTCACGGGCACCTTTTCTTTGGACCCGACAAGAGACACAAAGCCCCTCTCCACGAACGGTCGATATGCCACGTCTACACCGCCGAGACTACTCTCGCTCTCATGTAAAGGACCTATCGACCTAACATCTGCCACAACAGGCGCTACAAACGCTGCCGATTTCACATGTGTGTTATTCCTTCCTTTAAAGGCATAACAGTCAGCTTTGATATGCCCTCTTTTCCCACAGAAATGACATGTTCTTTCGCCGTCACGGGCAGCCCGACTTTTCCCATCCTCCGCTTTAAACCCACTGGTGGCTATTGTTATTATTGCTGGATGCGCTATTATGGCTGGGTGCAGTGTTCTCCCGGTGCCCATTCCCGATGCGTCAAAACATATTGATCCGCCAAAGCGGCCGCCTCTCCCACCGTTTTAACCTGCTGTTCACTGACAAAGGTTGCTACCCGCTGTGGGATTGCTCTCATAAACTGTTCTAACAGCACCAATTCGCACACTGTCTCGCATGTTGTTCCACCTGCAGCAACACGCCACCGATTAAAGTTGAGCACCATCTGCCGTGAAAACTCTAAGTACGATTGCCTCTCGTCTTTTCTACCATTTCTAAAACGCTGCCGGTAGCTCTCAGGCACCATCTCATATACTTTCAGCACAGCAGTCTTAACGGTGGCATAACTTGGACAGTCAGTCACCGACAACGCAGCATAAGCCTCTTGTGCCCTCCCAGTCAGAACACACTGCAGCATCACAGTCCGATCCGCATCAGGCCACCCTCTCGAGTCCGCCAACCTCTCAAACAATGAAAAAAATGTCTCAGGCTCCCTCTCATTAAATTTTGGCATCAACCTTAAATTACCAACTAAATCAAACTGCCTGTTAACTGCAGTCGAGGCTCTCCCTCCACTCTCCAAACACGTCTGATCCATTATCCCCTCTTTTACCAGCTCCAACTTCTCCCTCTGCAAGTCCGTTCTCATTTTCTCTCTCTCAGTCTCAGCCCTATCCATCTGCAACTGGATGAGCATCAGTTCTTTTTGCTGTTCGAATGAAAAGTTTGAATTTGCCTTTAAGCTTTTAATAGGCGCAAAGGCAGCCGCGCCACCTCCCCCTGCTTCCTCAGGCAAAACCTTTGCTTCTTCTAAGTCTCCCATCAAGATCAACCTTAGTGTACCCACTTTGCGTCTCCTGTCCCCAATATCGATGTGGTAGTGGTCAGCAATATCAAACAACTGTTCCTTTGTACAGTCATTTAAAAATTCCACTGACGGCGACGCCACAAATTTATCAATTTCCGCCATCACAACGTTTGGATATAGCTAAACCGAGAATAAATATTAAACACAGCGACGTAACTTTATACAGAGCGACCCAAACAAAAAGAGCGTCCCCTATCTGCCTATCAAACCCTTATCTACCTCACCCTAGCTCTTCATGGGGTTCGGCAGGGGTACTTATGCACTAATTTATACGATGGGGACAACGCAACCATTTAATAGTTGCGCCGTCAGCCACGTACTGTGCTCCCGAGACAATTGCTACTACTGCGTTCCCCCAACACTATAAGAAAAATAACAAACCCACGAAAGTTAAAAAACCTCCGTGGCTAAGCCTCACATGGGACAATGCAGTCTAGCTCCTATATTTGTTTGAGTACTCTCTATAACTTACGTGATGTGTCACCAAACGTGTATGATTTATCCAAATAACTCCATGCTCAACGCAAAACAACGAACGGAAAACAAAAGAATAGCAACGGCCACGGAAAGTCAAGCGAAAGACCGCACCCCAAACAATTTGAAATCCGTGTCACAAAAGACAAAAAGGGAATCCCGAGCCAGGCTTCCCAACCTCCGGCTCTGATTGGCCCCGATCTACCGTACGTCACGGGGATACCCCCAATTTACTTCCGACCGGCTGTCAAAACGGTGCGCGTCACAACCACTAGGTTCTAGTAGCCGCTACTAGATAACAAAACCGAACTCAAACTACAAATCAAAGTTTGAAAGTTTAATACTCACACTTCAGGACCGAGCCCCCATTTGTCATAGCTGGCTCAGGCAGATGACAAAGATTGGGAGGCAGGAGACAGCGCAACAGTATAATAAACTGTATTTATTATATATAAAAGGCTAGACAATAACTTAAATGAACTGAACTATAACATAATGAAGCAACAGGTATGAGGTGTGGAGTCAGTGAATCAGTGGTGTAGGTGTAGTGTATGGATGTGTGATACATGGTGTGGTGCATGTGTGGATGGAAAGAATAATCAAACATAAAGGAGCAGCGACATGGAGGCTAGTGCAGGGAGTTGAGGCAGCAGGTCTGCCTCCTCTGGATCTCTCTCCTCAACTGGGGTGAGTGTGGCATTTATAGCCTCTGGGAGACACCGGGCCCAGGTGCTCTCCCATCAGCCATCAGACCAATGATGCCCTACCCAGGCTCACCTACAGGATGACAGTTAGGCAGGCAGGCAGGCATATTCTATTCATATGTGTGGGGCATCACAACAGGGACACAGACACAGGGGGGGCACAGGGACACAGACACAGGGGGGGCACAGGGACACAGGGGGGGACACAGGGGGGACACAGGGACACAGACACAGGGGGGGCACAGGGACACAGGGGGGACACAGGGGGGACACAGGGACACAGGGGGGACACAGGGGGGGGCACAGGGACACAGAGACACAGGGGGGACACAGGGGGGCACAGGGGGGACACAGGGGGGCACAGGGACACAGGGGGGGGCACAGGGGGGACACAGGGGGACACAGGGGCACAGGGACACAGGGGGGGCACAGGGGGGACACAGGGACACAGGGGGGGCACAGGGACACAGGGGGGGCACAGGGACACAGACACAGGGGGGGCACAGGGACACAGGGGGGGGCACAGGGACACAGGGGGGGCACAGGGACACAGGGGGGGCAAAGGGACACAGGGGGGGCACAAGGACACAGACACAGGGGGGGCACAGGGACACAGACACAGGGGGGGCACAGGGACACAGACACAGGGGGGGCACAGGGACACAGGGACACAGGGGGGGACACAGGGGGACACAGGGGGGACACAGGGACACAGACACAGGGGGGCACAGGGACACAGGGGGGACACAGGGACACAGGGGGGACACAGGGGGGGGGCACAGGGACACAGAGACACAGGGGGGACACAGGGGGGCACAGGGGGGACACAGGGGGGCACAGGGACACAGGGGGGGGCACAGGGGGGACACAGGGGGACACAGAGGCACAGGGACACAGGGGGGGCACAGGGGGGGCACAGGGACACAGGGGGGCACAGGGACACAGACACAGGGGGGGCACAGGGACACAGGGGGGACACAGGGACACAGGGGGGGGGCACAGGGACACAGGGGGGGCAAAGGGACACAGGGGGGGCACAGGGACACAGACACAGGGGGGGCACAGGGACACAGACACAGGGGGGGCACAGGGACACAGGGGGGGACACAGGGGGACACAGGGGGGGACACAGGGACACAGACACAGGGGGGCACAGGGACACAGGGGGGACACAGGGGGGGCACAGGGACACAGAGACACAGGGGGGACACAGGGGGGCACAGGGGGGACACAGGGGGGCACAGGGACACAGGGGGGGGCACAGGGGGGACACAGGGACACAGGGGGGGGGCACAGGGACACAGGGGGGGGCACAGGGGGGACACAGGGACACAGGGGGGGCACAGGGACACAGGGGGGGCACAGGGACACAGGGGGGGCACAGGGGGGACACAGGGACACAGGGGGGACACAGGGGGGGCACAGGGACACGGGGGGGGACACAGGGAGGACACAGGGGGGACCACAGGGGGGGCACAGGGACACAGGGGGGGCACAGGGACACAGGGGGGGGCACAGGGACACAGGGGGGGCACAGGGGGGACACAGGGGGGGCACAGGGACACAGGGGGGGCACAGGGGGGACACAGGGGGGCACAGGGACACAGGGGGGGGCACAGGGACACAGGGGGGGCGCAGGGGGGACACAGGGGGGGACACAGGGACACAGGGGGGACACAGGGGGGGCACAGGGACACAGGGGGGCACAGGGGGGACACAGGGGGGACACAGGGACACAGGGAGGGCACAGGGACACAGGGACACAGGGGGGACACAGGGGGGGCACAGGGGGGGCACAGGGGGGGACACAGGGGGGACACAGGGGGGGCACAGGGACACAGATACACAGGGGGGACACAGGGGGGGCACAGGGGAGACACAGGGACACAGGGGGGACACAGGGGGGACACAGGGGGGACACAGGGACACAGGGGGGGGCACAGGGACACAGAGACACAGGGGGGGCACAGGGACACAGGGACACAGGGGGGACACAGGGACACAGGGGGGGGCACAGGGACACAGAGACACAGGGGGGGCACAGGGACACAGGGACACAGGGGGGGACACAGGGGGGGGCACAGGGACACAGAGACACAGGGGGGACACAGGGGGGGCACAGGGACACAGAGACACAGGGGGGACAGGGACACAGGGGGGGGCACAGGGACACAGGGGCACAGGGGGGGGCACAGGTCCCTGGCATATGTTTTCAAATGGGGGTCCCTGGCATATGTTTTCAAATGGGGGTCCCTGGCATATGTTTTCAAATAGGGGTCCCTGGCATATGTTTTCAAATAGGGGTCCCTGGCATATGTTTTCAAATGGGGGTCCCTGGCATATGTTTTCAAATAGGGGTCCACGGGGGCGGGGCTGATTGGGGTCAATTTGGGGGTCCCTGAGATGAAAATGTTTGAGAACCACTGGTCTTTTACAGACAAGTAAAAGGACAGGAGCTCAAGCCCCCTTTGATGTCTTATGTGTGCACGTGATGCCTTTGATGTCTATGTGTGCACGTGATGCCTTTGATGTCTATGTGTGCATGTGCCTGGTGAGGTGTCCGGCACCTTGAGGCGCCTTTCAGGGGTTAATATGTCCTACAGAGGTCAGGGGTCACCAGCATGTCCTACATAGGTCAGGGGTCACCAGCATGTCCTACAGAGGTCAGGGGTCACCAGCATGTCCTACAGAGGTCAGGGGTCACCAGCATGTCCTACAGAGGTCAGGGGTCACCAGCATGTCCTACAGAGGTCAGGGGTCACCAGCATGTCCTACAGAGGTCAGGGGTCACCAGCATGTCCTACAGAGGTCAGGGGTCACCAGCATGTCCTACAGAGGTCAAGGGGTCACCAGCATGTCCTACAGAGGTCAGGGGTCACCACCATGTCCTACAGAGGTCAGGGGTCACCAGCATGTTACAGGGGTAAAAAAAAAAAAAAAAAGAAAGAAAGTCACACTTGTGTGAAGTGAGAGGTGCTTATTATCATTATTATTAAATTGTTTTTATTGATTTTTCAACACACACACCAACATATATACACATACACAACTAGACTACACATAAGCATACAGAACATTAAGTAGATAAAAAATAAAAATAAAGATAAAACAAAGACTGAAATACAGGACCAAAACCGAGAACAAAATAAGACAAAACTAATTTAAAGGTAACAAGGTCATGTCATATTGCCTTACACTACAATGTTCTCAATCAGATCGTCACTTGCCAAACAAGAATAATTAAACCTTTAGACAGCAGTCCTACACCTGAACATCCTCAGCCGGGAATTTGTGTAGTAGTCCAAAAATGGCTGCCAGACCTTATAGAATTTCTGGGCGGAGCCCCTGGTAGAATATTTGAGCTTTTCGAGTTTTAGGTGTGCCATCACATCTCCGACCCAGCGTCGGTGCGATGGGGGAGTAGCTGATTTCCAATTGAACAGAATAAGGCGCCGGGCCAATAGGGAGGAGAAGGCTATAGCGTCGGATTGGACAACTGATGCAGTCATTTCACCAGGGACCACCCCAAACACGGCAATGAACGGGTTAGGACTGATCTCTCTGTCACAGATGTGAGAGAAGGTCTCAAAAACAGAAAGCCAGAATTGTGATAGTGATGGGCACGACCAGAACATATGACAGAGAGTGGCTGGAGCCTGGTGGCATCTGGAGCAAATCGGATCTACATCTGGATAAATCTCCGCAAGTCTGCTCTTGGAGAAGTGTAACCTATGAAGCACTTTGAACTGAAGTAGCCCATGTCTGATGCAGACAGAAGAAGAATGAATCCTTCTAATTGCCATTTGCCAAGAATCGTCAGGGATCTCCTCAAGTCCCATGTCGTTACACCATGCCTGCCTAATACGTTCCAGAGACGGGGATGCCATCTCTTGAATGTCGCTATACAACAAGCTCACCATTCCCTTCTGGTGTGGGTCTCCCTCCAGCCACTCGTCAAGCCACTTATCTGCCCGAAGTAGAGGAAATTAAGCAACATATTTCTTAACAAAATCTCGTGCTTGTAAGTACTAGGGCATTCATCAAAAAATCGATTTATCGATTTATCGATAAACGAGTCACGAGTCGACTCGCAGCAGCGCGAGTCGAAAGTTGAGCTTTTTTTTTTTTTTTTTCTCCCCTTTTTTCATTGCATTCAGAACGCGCCCTTAATTAAAAACCAAATGCAGCTGTGTAGGCTATGTGGCTCTCAGCGCGCGGTGTCCCACTATTGAGACTGGCTGAAGTCTGTTTGAACTGCGCTGTGTCAGAGAAGTAACAGATAGAAGCACGCAAACGTTACCCCCAAACGATATCCCCCTCACCTCCGTGCTGGAAATATAACGTCTGGGTTCCCGAGGCTACATGCATGCTGACGCAATGACTGTCTGTTTCTGGCTAAGCTTTACGCGCAGCGCACATGAACCTCTCCGTCTCCGGTCAGTGCGGGTTGTTGTTTATTTGCATGGCTCAGAAAATGAGTAACAAATGAGAACGTTATCGAGTTGTGGAGGAGGAGGAGGAGGAGGAGAATAATAATGTCATATCTCTCATTGTGTTCTCGGTGCTGCTGCTGCGCTGTGTGCCAATACCACTACTTTACCTGGATAACATCATCTTTTCATTTTGACATGATTCACATGAAATAATAATCCTGTACCGGAACCGCGTGTAGCGTTTGGTTTCATTAATGCGATCGTCACAAAATAGCCTACAGCTGCTGCTGCTAAAGATACAAAGATTGGACATTTTTAAACGACGCAAAACTTAGAATTCCCCTCTTGCGTACCAGTGCCACGTGTCCCGCGGACCGGCACCGGTGTTTGGGAACCTCTGATTTAGATGATACATGCACTGTGACTGTGTCATATTGGAGAGGCCACTGAATGCGCAGTGCTATGTTTGACATGCTCCGTATTTGAGCGCGCGGCAGCTCCACCCGCCCCTGTTAAATCCCCCCCCCCCTCCCCGCGCGTCCGCGTCCGCCCCCCCCCCCCCCCCGCCGCCAGAAACGATAAATCGACTTATCGATAAATTACTGTCCGACAAGTCGACTGGGAAAAATCTCAAGTCGTTAATGCCCTAGTAAGTACCTGAAAAAATGTGAGGGGGGAATATCGTATTCCTCCCTCAACTGTTCAAAGGTCATAAAAGACCCATTTTTAAACATATCCTTCACCCGCTTTAACCCCTTCCTGGCCCATAATTGAAATGCTGTATCCATAAGTGAAGGTGGAAAAAGCGCATTAGACACTAGTGGGGACAAGGTGAGGCTTCCTTATACTTAAAGTGTGTCCTAAACTGCGCCCATATACGGAGTGAGCCAATCACCAAAGGGTTATTCGTAAGGCGTTTTTTTGCTGAGTGGAAGTGGAGCACAAATCAGTGAGGATAGTGACGCAGGGTGAGCGGAGTGTTGCTCCATGTCAACCCATACCATTCCCCCTCCCCCATATAACGCTGCCATCCAATATGTCAACTTCTGAATATTTGCTGCCCAATAGTATTGTATGAAATTTGGAAGTGCTAGTCCTCCATCCTCTTTCTGTCTTTCTAAAAATGCCTTTCTAATACGCGGGGTGGTCTTATTCCAAATAAAGGCTGAGATGGATTTGTCTAGCTCTTTAAAGAAGGATTTAGGAATAAAAACGGGCACAGTTTGAAATAAAAATAGGAACCTAGGCATGATTGTCATCTTAACTGAGTTAACCCTGCCGGCCAGTGATAGAGGCAATGTTGACCAACGGGCAAGGTCCTGTTTAGCCTTTTCCAGGGCTGGCCTAAAGTTTGACTTAAATAAGTCCCCATATTTACACGTCACAGTCACCCCCAGATATGTGAAAGAATCAGAAACTACCTCCAGTGGATATGACCCGAACGACATCTTCTGAGATAAATCATTAGCGGGGAATAACAAACTCTTAGAGAGGTTGATTTTGTAGCCTGAGAACCTGCCAAATTTTGAGATAATATCCAAGGCTTTCGGAATGGAAGTATGAGGGTCAGACAGATACAGAATCAGATCGTCTGCATAGAGTGATAGTTTATGCACTTGACCGCCCCTAGCAATACCGGTGAGGTCCAAGTCACCCCTCAGAGCGACCGCCAGTGGTTCAATGGCGAGATCGAACAGTAAGGGGCTCAGTCCACAACCCTGTCTGGTGCCCCTCCCTATTTGAAAATAGTTAGAGATCATCTCATTAGTGCGAACAGAGGCCTGTGGTGAAGCATACAAAACCTTAATCCAGGTTAGAAAAGTGGGCCCGAACCCAAACCTCTCCAAGGTCGTGAAAAGATATTTGTATTCAATCCGGTCAAAGGCTTTTTGAGCATCGAGTGACAACAGGACCTCTATGGAGTTACATTTGTCTCTTTATTAACCAAACAAAAGAAAAATTAACCAAACAAAAGAAAAACATTTGAGAGAGAAAAAATCTAAACAGAACAAAAAACTATTTTTAATTCAAACAAATTAAAAACGCAATAAAAAAATATATTTGCAAGCAAAAAAAAATAAGATTTGAAAGAAAAGAAAAAATAATTGAGAACAAAACTTTTAAAAATTAAAAAAAAATTAAATTAAAATTTTTTATTTTTTTTTTTAAAAAAATAAAAAAAATAAAAAATAAAAAATTAAACTACATAAAACAAAATACTTACTAAATGTTTGGGTAATAATAATATGTGTTGTGCTAAATAAAATGTTTTTAATGTTTTTTTTCCTTCGTTTGCGAATGAAAGTTTTTTTTTTCTCATTGCAAAACGCCTTCTCTCTCAAAACCTATGTCTTTGGTCTCGATTTTTTTTTTCTCTCTCAAAACCTATGTCTTTGGTCTCGATTTTTTTTTTCTCTCTCTTGGATTATTTGTGTGAGGGGTGAAAGTTCAGAAGGCGGGTCCTACACTGAAAAGATGTAAGACACCTCTCCATTGGCCACTGTCTTAAACCCTTGCTTAGGGTGCAAATCTCAACCGTTTTTGACGGGGGTGGGCTCGTTGGAATCGTGTCGCCCCCCTGGGGGTGTCTTTGGGGGGCTCAAGGTTCAGGGACCCCCAGGGACCCCCTGGGACCCCCCAGGGACCCCCAAATGGTAACTCTGTCATTTCTCAACCGTTTTTGACGGGGGTGGGCTTGTTGGAATCGTGTCGCCCCCCTGGGGGCGTCTTTAGGGGGCACAAGGTTCAGGGACCCCCAGGGACCCCCCAGGGACCCCCCAGGGACCCCCAAATGGTAACTCTGTCATTTCTCAACCGTTTTTGACGGGGGTGGGCTCGTTGGAATCGTGTCGCCCCCCTGGGGGCGTCTTTAGGGGGCTCAAGGTTCAAGGACCCCGAGGGACACCCCGGGACCCCCCAGGGACCCCCAAATGGTAACTCTGTCATTTCTCAACCGTTTTTGACGGGGGTGGGCTTGTTGTGATTGTGTCGCCCCCCTGGGGGCGTCTTTGTGGGTCTCAAGGTTCAGGGACCCCCCAGGGACCCCCAAATGGTAACTGTCATTTCTCAACTGTTTTGGACGGGGGTGGGCTCGTTGGAATCGTGTCGCCCCCCTGGGGGCGTCTTTAGGGGGCTCAAGGTTCAGGGACCCCGAGGGACCCCCCAGGGACCCCCAAATGGTAACTCTGTCATTTCTCAACCGTTTTTGACGGGGGTGGGCTCGTTGGAATCGTGTCGCCCCCCTGGGGGCGTCTTTAGGGGGCTCAAGGTTCAAGGACCCCGAGGGACACCCCGGGACCCCCCAGGGACCCCCAAATGGTAACTCTGTCATTTCTCAACCGTTTTTGACGGGGGTGGGCTTGTTGTGATTGTGTCGCCCCCCTGGGGGCGTCTTTGTGGGTCTCAAGGTTCAGGGACCCCCCAGGGACCCCCAAATGGTAACTGTCATTTCTCAACTGTTTTGGACGGGGGTGGGCTCGTTGGAATCGTGTCGCCCCCCTGGGGGCGTCTTTAGGGGGCTCAAGGTTCAGGGACCCCGAGGGACCCCCCAGGGACCCCCAAATGGTAACTCTGTCATTTCTCAACTGTTTTGGACGGGGGTGGGCTCGTTGGAATCGTGTCGCCCCCCTGGGGGCGTCTTTAGGGGGCTCAAGGTTCAAGGACCCCGAGGGACACCCCGGGACCCCCCAGGGACCCCCAAATGGTAACTCTGTCATTTCTCAACCGTTTTTGACGGGGGTGGGCTTGTTGTGATTGTGTCGCCCCCCTGGGGGCGTCTTTGTGGGTCTCAAGGTTCAGGGACCCCCCAGGGACCCCCAAATGGTAACTGTCATTTCTCAACTGTTTTGGACGGGGGTGGGCTCGTTGGAATCGTGTCGCCCCCCTGGGGGCGTCTTTAGGGGGCTCAAGGTTCAGGGACCCCGAGGGACCCCCCAGGGACCCCCAAATGGTAACTCTGTCATTTCTCAACCGTTTTTGACGGGGGTGGGCTCGTTGGAATCGTGTCGCCCCCCTGGGGGCGTCTTTAGGGGGCTCAAGGTTCAAGGACCCCGAGGGACACCCCGGGACCCCCCAGGGACCCCCAAATGGTAACTCTGTCATTTCTCAACCGTTTTTGACGGGGGTGGGCTTGTTGTGATTGTGTCGCCCCCCTGGGGGCGTCTTTGTGGGTCTCAAGGTTCAGGGACCCCCCAGGGACCCCCAAATGGTAACTGTCATTTCTCAACTGTTTTGGACGGGGGTGGGCTCGTTGGAATCGTGTCGCCCCCCTGGGGGCGTCTTTAGGGGGCTCAAGGTTCAGGGACCCCGAGGGACCCCCCAGGGACCCCCAAATGGTAACTCTGTCATTTCTCAACTGTTTTGGACGGGGGTGGGCTCGTTGGAATCGTGTCGCCCCCCTGGGGGCGTCTTTAGGGGGCTCAAGGTTCAAGGACCCCGAGGGACACCCCGGGACCCCCCAGGGACCCCCAAATGGTAACTCTGTCATTTCTCAACCGTTTTTGACGGGGGTGGGCTTGTTGTGATTGTGTCGCCCCCCTGGGGGCGTCTTTGTGGGTCTCAAGGTTCAGGGACCCCCCAGGGACCCCCAAATGGTAACTGTCATTTCTCAACTGTTTTGGACGGGGGTGGGCTCGTTGGAATCGTGTCGCCCCCCTGGGGGCGTCTTTAGGGGGCTCAAGGTTCAGGGACCCCGAGGGACCCCCCAGGGACCCCCAAATGGTAACTCTGTCATTTCTCAACTGTTTTGGACGGGGGTGGGCTCGTTGGAATCGTGTCGCCCCCCTGGGGGCGTCTTTGTGGGTCTCAAGGTTCAGGGACCCCCAGGGACCCCCCGGGACCACCCAGGGACCCCCAAATGGTAACTCTGTCATTTCTCAACCGTTTTGGACGGCGGTGGGCTCGTTGGAATCGTGTCGCCCCCCTGGGGGCGTTCTCAGGGTTTTGGAGGTTCGGGGACCCCCAGGGACCCCCAAATGGTAACTCTGTCATTTCTCAACCATTTTGGACAGGGGTGGGCTTGTTGGAATCGTGTTGCCCCCCTGGGGGCGTTCTCAGGGTTTTGTAGGTTCGGGGACCCCCCGGGACCCCCCGGGACAACCAAATGGTAATTCTGTCATTTCTCAACCGTTTTGGACGGGGGTGGGCTCGTTGGAATCGTGTTGCCTCTCTGGGCGCATTATCAGGGTTTTGGAGGTTCGTGGACCCCTGGGGACTTCCACATGGTAACTCTTGACATTTTTATGATAGATCTTTATTGATGGGAGGGAGAGACAGAGAGAACCATTTATATTCATCTGCATATTCTTCTTACTATAGCTCTCTCTCTCACACACTTTGAGAAATTACAGAGTTACCATTTGGGGGTCCCTGGGGGTCCCTGAACCTTGAGACCCCCAAAGACGCCCCCAGGGGGGCGACACAATAACAACGAGCCGTCCAAAACGGTTGAGAAATGACAGAGTTACCATTTGGGGGTCCCGGGGGGTCCCCGAACCTCCAAAACCTTGAGAACGCCACCAGGGGGGGGCGACACGATTCCAAAGAGCCCACCGCCGTCCAAAACAGTTGAGAAATGACAGTTACCATTTGGGGGTCCCTGGGGGGTCCCGGGGGGTCCCTCGGGGTCCCTGAACCTTGAGCCCCCTAAAGACGCCCCCAGGGGGGCGACACCATTCCAACGAGCCCACCGCCGTCCAAAACAGTTGAGAAATGACAGAGTTACCATTTGGGGGTCCCTGGGTGGTCCCGGGGGGTCCCTGAACCTTGAGACCCCCAAAGACGCCCCCAGGGGGGCGACACAATAACAACGAGCCGTCCAAAACGGTTGAGAAATGACAGAGTTACCATTTGGGGGTCCCTGGGGGGTCCCGGGGGGTCCCCGAACCTCCAAAACCTTGAGAACGCCACCAGGGGGGGCGACACGATTCCAAAGAGCCCACCGCCGTCCAAAACAGTTGAGAAATGACAGTTACCATTTGGGGGTCCCGGGGGGTCCCTCGGGGTCCCTGAACCTTGAGCCCCCTAAAGACGCCCCCAGGGGGGCGACACAATCACAACGAGCCCACCGCCGTCCAAAACGGTTGAGAAATGACAGAGTTAACATTTGGGGGTCCCTGGGGGGTCCCGGGGGGTCCCTTGGGGTCCCTGAACCTTGAGCCCCCTAAAGACGCCCCCAGGGGGGCGACACGATTCCAACGAGCCCACCGCCGTCCAAAACGGTTGAGAAATGACAGAGTTACCATTTGGGGGTCCCTGGGGGGTCCCTGGGGGTCCCTGAACCTTGAGACCCACAAAGACGCCCCCAGGGGGGCGACACAATCACAACAAGCCCACCCCTGTCAAAAACGGTTGAGAAATGACAGAGTTACCATTTGGGGGTCCCTGGGGGGTCCCAGGGGGTCCCTGGGGGTCCCTGAACCTTGAGCCCCCCAAAAACACCCCCAGGGGGGCGACACGATTCCAACGAGCCCACCCCCGTCCAAAACAGTTGAGAAATGACAGAGTTACCATTTGGGGGTCCCTGGGGGGTCCCTCGGGGTCCCTGAACCTTGAGCCCCCTAAAGACGCCCCCAGGGGGGCGACACGATTCCAACGAGCCCACCCCCGTCCAAAACAGTTGAGAAATGACAGTTACCATTTGGGGGTCCCTGGGGGGTCCCTGGGGGTCCCTGAACCTTGAGACCCACAAAGACGCCCCCAGGGGGGCGACACAATCACAACAAGCCCACCCCCGTCAAAAACGGTTGAGAAATGACAGAGTTACCATTTGGGGGTCCCTGGGGGGTCCCAGGGGGTCCCTGGGGGTCCCTGAACCTTGAGCCCCCCAAAGACGCCCCCAGCGGGGCGACACGATTCCAACGAGCCCACCCCCGTCCAAAACAGTTGAGAAATGACAGAGTTACCATTTGGGGGTCCCTGGGGGGTCCCGGGGGGTCCCTCGGGGTCCCTGAACCTTGAGCCCCCTAAAGACGCCCCCAGGGGGGCGACACGATTCCAACGAGCCCACCCCCGTCCAAAACAGTTGAGAAATGACAGTTACCATTTGGGGGTCCCTAGGGGGTCCCTGGGGGGTCCCTGGGGGGTCCCTGGGGGGTCCCTGAACCTTGAGACCCACAAAGACGCCCCCAGGGGGGCGACACAATCACAACAAGCCCACCCCCGTCAAAAACGGTTGAGAAATGACAGAGTTACCATTTGGGGGTCCCTGGGGGGTCCCAGGGGGTCCCTGGGGGTCCCTGAACCTTGAGCCCCCCAAAGACACCCCCAGGGGGGCGACACGATTCCAACGAGCCCACCCCCGTCAAAAACGGTTGAGATTTGCACCCTAAGCAAGGGTTTAAGACAGTGGCCAATGGAGAGGTGTCTTACATCTTTTCAGCGTAGGACCCGCCTTCTGAACTTTCACCCCTCACACAAATAATCCAAGAGAGAGAAAAAAAAAATCGAGACCAAAGACATAGGTTTTGAGAGAGAAAAAAAAAATCGAGACCAAAGACATAGGTTTTGAGAGAGAAGGCGTTTTGCAATGAGAAAAAAAAAACTTTCATTCGCAAACGAAGGAAAAAAAACATTAAAAACATTTTATTTAGCACAACACATATTATTATTACCCAAACATTTAGTAAGTATTTTGTTTTATGTAGTTTAATTTTTAATTTTTAATTTTTTTTATTTTTTTTTAATTTAAAAAAAAAAAAAAAAATTAATTTTTTTTTAATTTTTAAAAGTTTTGTTCTCAATTATTTTTTCTTTTCTTTCAAATCTTATTTTTTTTTGCTTGCAAATATATTTTTTGATTGCGTTTTTAATTTGTTTGAATTAAAAATAGTTTTTTGTTCTGTTTAGATTTTTTCTCTCTCAAATGTTTTTCTTTTGTTTGGTTAATTTTTCTTTTGTTTGGTTAATAAAGAGACAAATGTAACTCCATAGACCTCCGCCGTGGGCGGGGCATCTGGGGAGTAAATGATGTTGAACAGCCTGCGTACGTTACCAAAGAGCTGACGCTCCAAAATAAAACCTGTTTGGTCTGGATGTACCACCGTATGAATAACCGACTTATAACTTCAAGAATAGTGGACTAACTAATTACGAGATTACAAGAAAATGAATGAAATGTTTGTAAAAGAGCAAATAACGATATTTAGTTTGTTTCTTTCGGGAGCTCCGCAACCTGCGTCTTTACATGGCGCCGCCCCCCAGGTCAAGGGGTCACCAGCATGTCCTACAGAGGTCAGGGGTCACCACCATGTCCTACAGAGGTCAGGGGTCACCAGCATGTTACAGGGGTAAAAAAAAAGAAAAAGAAAGAAAGTCACACTTGTGTGAAGTGAGAGGTGCTTATTCTCATGATGAAAAAAAAGAAAAAGCAACCCAGGTAGGAGGTGTAAAGAACGTCATAGTTCAGCGCTCTATTTAAGGTCAATCTTTGCTCAGTCCAAATTAAACCCTATATTTTATTGAGCATAATTCAGATGCAGGACATTAATTACAACCTTGATTTGGGCTGCCCAAATATGGAGATGACAGGCGTCATAGTGGTGATGTCATACTGCACATGAGTGACGTCATAGACTGGTCACATGGGGTCTGGTTTAGTTGACTCAATGTTTTCTGTTTTTCCTTTTTCTAGTGACCTTGTTGGCAGTGAGCACACTGTTGGTTGCCATGGCTACCAGTTCCCACCTGATGTCGTGTGGGAGTTCCGATTGGTCGAGACCGTAGTGAATAACTGCTAGTTTACATAAAGTCTTAAGAGAAGGACTCAAGTCTAAGATGTACAGCTCACCAGTGGGTGTGTTGGTTCTGTGCTTGTATCCTCCGAAAAGGATGATACGATCTCCCACAATGCAACAGCACATACCATACATTTGACATGGTCCTTTCCCTTTGGGCTCAACCTTCTTCCAGGAGAAGGTCTCTGGACTGGATTTCAACAGATCATTGAGGCCCTGGTTACCGTTCCAGCCACCAAATATGTACAGTTCTCCATTGTAGTTAAAGGCTGAATGAGCTCCATGTCTTTCTGGAAGAAGCTGTGCAGAAGGTGTGCTCATCCAGAGGTCGGTCTCTGTGTCAAACACTCTGATGGTGTTGTAGTACTGCACCCCGTAGTACACCCCCGTGAAGCCCCCAAATACAAACATCTTTGTCCCAATGATGGTAGCAGAGTGATATTCTGAAGCAGGAGGTGGAGTTCCTCTGGTGTTAATTAAAGACCAGACCATTGTGCTGGTGTCCAACTTGTACATGTCATTAGTCCATCCAGTCAGCTTGGTGTTTCCTCCATAGATAAACATGACCTTCCCCAACACACAGGCTGAGTGGCCGCACCTCTCCTCTGGAACAGCTCCAGAAACCCTGCTGGGTTTCAACCACATGTGGGCGTCCACATCAAATGCATAAAGCTCATTGTAGTACTCTACCCAGCGGCCTCCCCAGATGTAGACTGTATCTTCCATCAGCACAGCTGTGTGTCCCCAGCGCCTGGATGGAACCTCAAGGTGACCGTCTCCTCTTCCAGGACTCACTGGAGGTAACTTCTTCCAGCATAAAGACATTGTGTTGAAAACATGGACATCAAACAACTGATCCTGGTTGTTACCTCCATCATAGCCTCCAAAGGAATAAAGTTTGTTCCTCACTGCTACAGCAGCATGATAGCATCTCTTTGGTCCTCCTGTTTTGGAAATGGTCCAACACAACATCTGTCTGTCTGTCTGTCTGTCTGTCTGTCTGTCTGTCTGTCTGTCTGTCTGTCTGTCTCACTCTGTGTTTCCCTGTCTCTCTCTCTCTCTCTCTCTCTCTCTCTCTCTCGACGTGAACAGTCAGTATCAACACAAGTCATACTCTTATATATCCTGGTGTGAAATCACACGCAACACAAACTGTTACCATGCACGCCTAAACAACACCAATTTGCACAGCAGTTCTCATCGGCACCCTTTTTTATTCTGGCAATAAAATGGTTTTAAGATCCAATAATGAGTTGTTTCTTTAGGGCAGTTATGATTGTTTTTGCCAACCAAGTCTATGGAATGCAATGTTTGTTTAGGGCAGTAAATGACAACATACACGTCATCTGACTGATATAAATACAGTGGGCACCCCTCACTTCACACAAGTGTGATTTTTTATTGTTCTATTGTAATCCCCATAGGGGGATCCTAGATCACCTCATCAGAACTACTAGAAGCAGTGGTTCTCATATGAGGCAAATCTAGCAGCACATAAAACAAAACAAAAAAGGTCACACCCCTGTGAAGTGAGTGGCGCTCTTGGGTCAAAGAAACAGCATCTTTCTTCAGTAGAACAGTTTAATCCTCCTCGGTCAGAGCAAACAGCCTCACATAAATGTTCTAGATCCAACAACTGGAGCCCAAACAGAACCACAATGGGTCACCGAGTTTCCATTAAAGGGATTGTGACATAAAAAAAAAAGGTTTTGGAATTGTTCTTATATTTCTTTTAGGTTTTCTAAGCTCAACTGCACCCAAGAAACATGAACTTTTAACATTCAGTAGATTTTCTGTGATCTGGGGTTTTCTGGCTCAAACAGGTGCCCTGATTTTCCTGCTGTTTGTGATGTAAGATCCTGCAAATCCCATATAATATGTCAATGGGATTTGCCAGCAGATGTCACTGTTTTCACTGTGTTGCCTGTTTTCATTGTAGCTCAAAAGGCTTCCAAACCCCAAAGAAAACTTCAGACCACAGAAAATCCACTGAATGTTCAAAGTTCAGGTTTTTTGGTTGTAATTGAGGTCATAAAACCTAAAACAGAAAACACAAACAAAAATTAATGAAAATTAATGTCATAAAACCTTTAACATAAATGCAACAAATAAACAGTCACCGTGTGACATTAACATAAATGTAACAACATTAAATAAACAGTCACCGTGTGACATTAACATAAATGTAACAACACTAAATAAACAGTCACCGTGTGACATTAACATAAATGTAACAACATTAAATAAACAGTCACCGTGTGACATTAACATAAATGTAACAACACTAAATAAACAGTCACCGTGTGACATTAACATAAATGTAACAACATTAAATAAACAGTCACCGTGTGACATTAACATAAATGTAACAACATTAAATAAACAGTCACCGTGTGACATTAACATAAATGTAACAACACTAAATAAACAGTCACCGTGTGACATTAACATAAATGTAACAACACTAAATAAACAGTCACCGTGTGACATTAACATAAATGTAACAACACTAAATAAACAGCCACCGTGTGACATTAACATAAATGTAACAACATTAAATAAACAGCCACCGTGTGACATTAACATAAATGTAACAACATTAAATAAACAGCCACCGTGTGACATTAACATAAATGTAACAACATTAAATAAACAGCCACCGTGTGACATTAACATAAATGTAACAACATTAAATAAACAGCCACCGTGTGACATTAAACATACAACCAGTAACAGGCTGAGTAGAGGAATCTCTGTCTGGATCCAGCCTCTCACTGCAACAAAGAACAACAAGCTCATTAGCTTCCTTATATACACAGCACCTGTCCTTCATTTAATTAATACCATTAGCTTCCTTATATACACAGCACCTGTCCTTCATTTAATTAATACCATTAGCTTCCTTATATACACAGCACCTGTCCTTCATTTAATTTATACCATTAGCTTCCTTATATACACAGCACCTGTCCTTCATTTAATTAATACCATTAGCTTCCTTATATACACAGCACCTGTGCTTCATTTAATTAATACCATTAGCTTCCTTATATACACAGCACCTGTCCTTCATTTAATTAATACCATTAGCTTCCTTATATACACAGCACCTGTGCTTCATTTAATTAATACCATTAGCTTCCTTATATGCACAGCACCTGTCCTTCATTTAATTAATACCATTAGCTTCCTTATATACACAGCACCTGTCCTTCATTTAATTAATACCATTAGCTTCCTTATATACACAGCACCTGTCCTTCATTTAATTAATACCATTAGCTTCCTTATATACACAGCACCTGTCCTTCATTTAATTAATACCATTAGCTTCCTTATAATTATACACAGCACCTGTGCTTCATTTAATTAATACCATTAGCTTCCTTATATACACAGCACCTGTCCTTCATTTAATTAATACCATTAGCTTCCTTATATACACAGCACCTGTCCTTCATTTAATTAATACCATTAGCTTCCTTATATACACAGCACCTGTCCTTCATTTAATTAATACCATTAGCTTCCTTATATACACAGCACCTGTCCTTCATTTAATTAATACCATTAGCTTCCTTGTATACACAGCACCTGTCCTTCATTTAATTAATACAATGTGCTGCAGTGCCTGCCTGTGAGCTGGCAGAGCCAGACCTGTCACCCTACTCACAGACAGCACCTATAGGCCACGCCCCCTGACACAGGGGGCGGGGCATTTGTATTATTTTCACCGTGCTGCATTTGTGGTCTGGAGAGGGCAGTTTCTTTTCTTTTTTTTACAGACAAGTAAAAGGGCAGGGGCTCAAGCCCCCTTTGATGTCTATGTGCGAGGTACAGAGGTCAAGGGGTCACCAGCATGTCCTACAGAGGTCAAGGGGTCACCAGCATGTCCTACAGAGGTCAGGGGTCACCAGCATGTCCTACAGAGGTCAAGGGGTCACCAGCATGTCCTACAGAGGTCAAGGGGTCACCAGCATGTCCTACAGAGGTCAGGGGTCACCAGCATGTCCTACAGAGGTCAGGGGTCACCAGCATGTGACTGGGGTAAAAGAAAAAAATAAAATCACACTTGTGAAGTGAGAGGTGCTTATTATCATGGTGATCATGCATGATGAAGTCACCCACTTACATCATTTCCCATTGATTTAGCAATTGACGATGTACAGAAGCATTTACGTCTTACAAAGTCCAGAGACTTAGCCACACACATGACATCATACAAAGTCCATAGACTTAGCCACACACATGATGTCACAGGCCGAACACACAATGCCAGGCAAAAAAAAGAAAAAGCAACCCAGGTAGGAGGTGTAAAGAACGTCATAGTTCAGCGCTCTATTTAAGGTCAATCTTTGCTCAGTCCAAATTAAACCCTATATTTTATTGAGCATAATTCAGATGCAGGACATTAATTACAACCTTGATTTGGGCTGCCCAAATATGGAGAGGACAGGCGTCATAGTGGTGATGTCATACTGCACATGAGTGACGTCATAGACTGGTCACATGGGGTCTGGTTTAGTTGACTCAATGTTTTCTGTTTTTCCTTCTTTTAGTGACCTTGTTGGCAGTGAGCACACTGTTGGTTGTCATGGCTATGAGTTCCCACCTGATGTCGTGTGGGAGTTCCGATTGGTCGAGACCGTAGTGAATAACTGCTAGTTTACATAAAGTCTTAAGAGAAGGACTCAAGTCTAAGATGTACAGCTCATCAGTGGGTGTGTTGGTTCTGTGCTTGTATCCTCCGAAAAGGATGATACGATCTCCCACAATGCAACAGCACATACCATACATTGGACATGGTCCTTTCCCTTTGGGCTCAACCTTCTTCCAGGAGAAGGTCTCTGGACTGAATTTCCACAGATCATTGAAGCTCTGGTTTCCGTTCCAGCCACCAAATATGTACAGTTCTCCATTGTAGGTAAAGGCTGAATGAGCTCCACGTCTTTCTGGAAGAAGCTGTGCAGAAGGCGTGCTCATCCAGAGGTCGGTCTCTGTGTCAAACACTCTGATGGTGTTGTAGCACCGACCCCCACAGCCCCCAAATACAAACATCTTTGTCCCAATGATGGTTGCAGAGTGACGGTTTGTAGCAGGAGGTGGAGTTCCTCTGGTGTTAATTGAAGACCAGACCATTGTGCTGGTGTCCAACTTGTACATGTCATTAGTCCATCTAGCCAGCTTGGTGTATCCTCCATAGATAAACATGACCTTCCCCAACACACAGGCTGAGTGGCCCCTCCTCGCCTCTGGAACAGCTCCAGAAACCCTGCTGGGTTTCAACCACATGTGGGCGTCCACATCAAATGCATAAAGCTCATTGTAGTACTCCCCTCCACAGACCCCTCCCCAGATGTAGACTGTATCTTCCATCAGCACAGCTCTGTGGCCGCACCGCCTGGATGGAACCTCAAGGTGACCGTCTCCTCTTCCAGGACTCACTGGAGGTAACTTCTTCCAGCATAAAGACATTGTGTTGAAGACATGGACATCCATCTGTTCCACGTTGTTGTAGGTCAATACTTCATAGTAGCCTCCAAAGGAATAGATCTGGTTCCTCACTGCTACATGATAGCATCGCTCTGGTCCTCCTGCTTTGGAAATGGTCCAACACAACATCTGTCTGTCTGTCTGTCTGTCTGTCTGTCTGTCTGTCTCACTCTGTGTTTCCCAGTCTCTCTCTCTCTCTCTCTCTCGACGTGAACAGTCAGTATCAACACAAGTCATCATCTTATATATCCTGGTGTGAAATCACACGCAACACAAACTGTTACCATGCACGCCTAAACAACACCAATTTGCACAGCATTTCTCATCTGCACCCTTTTTTATTCTGGCAATACAATGGTTTTAAGATCCAATAATGAGTTGTTTGTTTAGGGCAGTTATGATTGTTTTTGCCAACCAAGTCTATGGAATGCAATGTTTGTTTAGGGCAGTAAATGACAACATACATGTCATCTGACTGATATAAATACAGTGGGCACCCCTCACTTCACACAAGTGTGATTTTTTATTGTTCTATTGTAATCCCCATAGGGGGATCCTAGATCACCTCATAAGAACTACTAGAAGCAGTGGTTCTCATATGAGGCAAATCTAGCAGCACATAAAACAAGACAAAAAAGGTCACACCCCTGTGAAGTGAGTGGCGCTCTTGGGTCAAAGAAACAGCATCTTTCTTCAGTAGAACAGTTTAATCCTCCTCGGTCAGAGCAAACGGCCTCACATAAATGTTCTAGATCCAACAACTGGAGCCCAAACAGAACAACAATGGGTCACCGAGTGTCCATTAACATAAATGCAACAAATAAACAGTCACCGTGTGACATTAAACATACAACCAGTAACAACAACATTAAATAAACAGCCACCGTGTGACATTAAACATACAACCAGTAACAACAACATTAAATAAACAGCCACCGTGTGACATTAAACATACAACCAGTAACAACAACATTAAATAAACAGCCACCGTGTGACATTAAACATACAACCAGTAACAACAACATTAAATAAACAGCCACCGTGTGACATTAAACATACAACCAGTAACAGGCTGAGTAGAGGAATCTCTGTCTGGATCCAGCCTCTCACTGCAACAAAGAACAACAAGCTCATTAGCTTCCTTATATACACAGCACCTGTGCTTCATTTAATTAATACCATTAGCTTCCTTATATACACAGCACCTGTCCTTCATTTAATTAATACCATTAGCTTCCTTATATACACAGCACCTGTCCTTCATTTAATTAATACCATTAGCTTCCTTATATACTCAGCACCTGTCCTTCATTTAATTAATACCATTAGCTTCCTTATATACACAGCACCTGTCCTTCATTTAATTAATACCATTAGCTTCCTTATATACACAGCACCTGTCCTTCATTTAATTAATACCATTAGCTTCCTTATATACACAGCACCTGTGCTTCATTTAATTATTACCATTAGCTTCCTTATATACACAGCACCTGTGCTTCATTTAATTAATACCATTAGCTTCCTTATATACACAGCACCTGTCCTTCATTTAATTAATACCATTAGCTTCCTTATATACACAGCACCTGTGCTTCATTTAATTAATACAATGTGCTGCAGTGCCTGCCTGTGAGCTGGCAGAGCCAGACCTGTCACCCTACTCACAGACAGCACCTATAGGCCACGCCCCCTGACACAGGGGGCGGGGCATTTGTATTATTTTCACCGTGCTGCATTTGTGGTCTGGAGAGGGCAGTTGTTGTTGTTTTTTTTTACAGACTTAAGTAAAAGGGCAGGGGCTCAAGCCCCCTTTGATGTCTATGTGTGAGGTACAGAGGTCAGGGGTCACCACCATGTCCTACAGAGGTCAAGGGGTCACCAGCATGTCCTACAGAGGTCAGGTGTCACCACCATGTCCTACAGAGGTCAGGGGTCACCAGCATGTGACTGGGGTAAAAGAAAAAAAGAAAAAAAAAGAAAATCACACTTGTGTGAAGTGAGAGGTGCTTATTATCATGATGATCATGCATGATGAAGTCACCCATTTGCCATTGATTTAGCAATTGACTATGTAGTAGCATTTACGTCTTACAAAGTCCATAGACTTAGCCACACACATGACGTCACAGGCCGAACACACAATGCCAGGCAAAAAAAGAAAAAGCAACCCAGGTAGGAGGTGTAAAGAACGTCATAGTTCAGCGCTCTATTTAAGGTCAATCTTTGCTCAGTCCAAATTAAACCCTATATTTTATTGAGCATAATTCAGATGCAGGACATTAATTACAACCTTGATTTGGGCTGCCCAAATATGGAGATGACAGGCGTCATAGTGGTGATGTCATACTGCACATGAGTGACGTCATAGACTGGTCACATGGGGTCTGGTTTAGTTGACTCAATGTTTTCTGTTTTTCCTTCTTTTAGTGGTCTTGTTGGCAGTGAGCACACTGTTGGTTGTCATGGCTACCAGTTCCCACCTGATGTCGTGTGGGAGTTCCGATTGGTCGAGACCGTACTGAATAACTGCTAGTTTACATAAAGTCTTAAGAGAAGGACTCAAGTCTAAGATGAACAGCTCATCAGTGGGTGTGTTGGCTCTGTGCTTGTATCCTCCAAAAAGGATGATACGATCTCCCACAATGCAACAGCACATACCATGCATTGGACCTGGTCCTTTCCCTTTGGGCTCAACCTTCTTCCAGGAGAAGGTCTCTGGACTGAATTTCCACAGATCATTGAAGCTCTGGTTATCGTTCCAGCCACCAAATATGTACAGCTCTCCATTGTAGTTAAAGGCTGAATGAGCTCCACGTACTTCTGGAAGAGGCTGTGCAGAAGGCGTGCTCATCCAGAGGTCGGTCTCTGTGTCAAACACTCTGATGGTGTTGTAGTACCGACCCCTCATATAGCCCCCAAATACAAACATCTTTGTCCCAATGATGGTTGCAGAGTGACGGTTTGTAGCAGGAGGTGGAGTTCCTCTGGTGTTAATTGAAGACCAGACCATTGTGCTGGTGTCCAACTTGTACATGTCATTAGTACTTCCAGTCAGCTTGGTGTATCCTCCATAGATAAACATGTCCTTCCCCAACACACAGGCTGAGTGGTATCACCTCGCCTCTGGAACAGCTCCAGAAACCCTGCTGGGTTTCAACCACATGAGGGCGTCCACATCAAATGCATAAAGCTCATTGTAGTACTCCACTCCACAGCCGCCTCCCCAGATGTAGACTGTATCTTCTACCAACACAGCTGTGTGTTCGTAGCGCATGGATGGAACCTCAAGGTGACCGTCTCCTCTTCCAGGACTCACTGGAGGTAACTTCTTCCAGCATAAAGACATTGTGTTGAAGACATGGACATCCATCTGTTCCATGTTGTTCTCTCCATCATAGTAGCCTCCAAAGGAATACAGTTTGTTCCTCACTGCTACAGCAGCATGATAGACTCGCTTTAGTCCTCCTGTTTTGGAAACTGTCCAACACAACATCTGTCTGTCTGTCTGTCTGTCTGTCTGTCTGACTCTGTGTTCCCAGTCTTTCTCTCTCTCTCTCTCTCTCTCTCTCTCTCTCTCTCTCTCTCTCTCTCTCTCTCTCTCTCTCTCTCTCGACGTGAACAGTCAGTATCAACACAAGTCATACTCTTATATATCCTGGTGTGAAATCACACGCAACACAAACTGTTACCATGCACGCCTAAACAACACCAATTTGCAGAGCAGTTCTCATCGGCACCCTTTTTTATTCTGGCAATAAAACGGTTTTAAGATCCAATAATGAGTTGTTTCTTTAGGGCAGTTATGATAGTTTTTGCCAACCAAGTCTATGGAATGCAATGTTTGTTTAGGGCAGTAAATGACAACATATATACACATCATCTGACTGATATAAATACAGTGGGCACCCCTCACTTCACACAAGTGTGATTTTTTATTGTTCTATTGTAATCCCCATAGGGGGATCCTAGATCACCTCATCGGAACTACTAGAAGCAGTGGTTCTCATATGAGGCAAATCTAGCAGCACATAAAACAAAACAAAAAAGGTCACACCCCTGTGAAGTGAGTGGCGCTCTTGGGTCAAAGAAACAGCATCTTTCTTCAGTAGAACAGTTTAATCCTCCTCGGTCAGAGCAAACGGCTTCACATAAATGTTCTAGATCCAACAACTGGAGCCCAAACAGAACCACAATGGGTCACCGAGTTTCCATTAACATGAATGCAACAAATAAACAGTCACCGTGTGACATTAAACATACAACCAGTAACAACAACATTAAATAAACAGTCACCGTGTGACATTAAACATACAACCAGTAACAACAACATTAAATAAACAGTCACCGTGTGACATTAAACATACAACCAGTAACAGGCTGAGTAGAGGAATCTCTGTCTGGATCCAGCCTCTCACTGCAACAAAGAACAACAAGCACATTAGCTTCCTTATATGCACAGCACCTGTCCTTCATTTAATTAATACCATTAGCTTCCTTATATACACAGCACCTGTGCTTCATTTAATTAATACCATTAGCTTCCTTATATACACAGCACCTGTCCTTCATTTAATTAATACCATTAGCTTCCTTATATACACAGCACCTGTGCTTCATTTAATTAATACCATTAGCTTCCTTATATACACAGCACCTGTGCTTCATTTAATTAATACCATTAGCTTCCTTATATACACAGCACCTGTCCTTCATTTAATTAATACCATTAGCTTCCTTATATAAACAGCACCTGTCCTTCATTTAATTAATACCATTAGCTTCCTTATATACACAGCACCTGTGCTTCATTTAATTAATACCATTAGCTTCCTTATATACACAGCACCTGTCCTTCATTTAATTATTACCATTAGCTTCCTTATATACACAGCACCTGTCCTTCATTTAATTAATACCATTAGCTTCCTTATATACACAGCACCTGTCCTTCATTTAATTAATACCATTAGCTTCCTTATATACACAGCACCTGTCCTTCATTTAATTAATACCATTAGCTTCCTTATATAAACAGCACCTGTCCTTCATTTAATTAATACCATTAGCTTCCTTATATACACAGCACCTGTCCTTCATTTAATTATTACCATTAGCTTCCTTATATACACAGCACCTGTCCTTCATTTAATTAATACAATGTGCTGCAGTGCCTGCCTGTGAGCTGGCAGAGCCAGACCTGTCACCCTACTCACAGACATAACCTATAGGCCACGCCCCCTGACACAGGGGGCGGGGCATTTGTATTATTTTCACCGTGCTGCATTTGTGGTCTGGAGAGGGCAGTTGTTGTTTTTCTTTTACAGACTTAAGTAAAAGGGCAGGGGCTCAAGCCCCCTTTGATGTCTATGTGTGAGGTACAGAGGTCAGGGGTCACCACCATGTCCTACAGAGGTCAAGGGGTCACCAGCATGTCCTACAGAGGTCAGGTGTCACCACCATGTCCTACAGAGGTCAGGGGTCACCAGCATGTGACTGGGGTAAAAGAAAAAAAGAAAAAAAAAGAAAATCACACTTGTGTGAAGTGAGAGGTGCTTATTATCATGATGATCATGCATGATGATGTCACCCATTTGCCATTGATTTAGCAATTGACTATGTAGTAGCATTTACGTCTTACAAAGTCCATAGACTTAGCCACACACATGACATCACAGGCCGAACACACAATGCCAGGCAAAAAAAAAAAAAGCAACCCAGGTAGGAGGTGTAAAGAACGTCATAGTTCAGCGCTCTATTTAAGGTCAATCTTTTCCAAATTAAACCCTATATTTTATTGAGCATAATTCAGATGCAGGACATTAATTACAACCTTGATTTGGGCTGCCCAAATATGGAGATGACAGGCGTCATAGTGGTGATGTCATACTGCACATGAGTGACGTCATAGACTGGTCACATGGGGTCTGGTTTAGTTGACTCAATGTGTTCTGTTTTTCCTTCTTTTAGTGACCTTGTTGGCAGTGAGCACACTGTTGGTTGTCATGGCTACCAGTTCCCACCTGATGTTGTGTGGGAGTTCCGATTGGTCGAGACCGTAGTGAATAACTGCTAGTTTACATAAAGTCTTAAGAGAAGGACTCAAGTCTAAGATGTACAGCTCATCAGTGGGTGTGTTGGCTCTGTGCTTGTTACCTCCGAAAAGGATGATACGATCTCCCACAATGCAACAGCACATACCATACATTGGACCTGGTCCTTTCCCTTTGGGCTCAACCTTCTTCCAGGAGAAGGTCTCTGGACTGAATTTCCACAGATCATTGAGGCCCTGGTTTCCGTTCCAGCCACCAAATATGTACAGCTCTCCATTGTAGGTAAAGGCTGAATGAGCTCCGCGTCTTTCTGGAAGAAGCTGTGCAGAAGGTGTGCTCATCCAGAGGTCGGTCTCTGTGTCAAACACACTGATGGTGTTGTAGTACTGGTCCCTCCAGCCCCCAAATACAAACATCTTTGTCCCAATGATGGTAGCAGAGTGACACCATGAAGCAGGAGGTGGAGTTCCTCTGGTGTTCATTAAGGACCAGACCATGGTGCTGGTGTCCAACTTGTACATGTCATTAGTGACTCCAGTCAGCTTGGTGTGTCCTCCATAGATAAACATGTCCTTCCCCAACACACAGGCTGAGTGGCCCCACCTCTCCTCTGGAACAGCTCCAGAAACCCTGCTGGGTTTCAACCACATGTGGGCGTCCACATCAAATGCATAAAGCTCATTGTAGTACTCCCCTCCACAGTGGCCTCCCCAGATGTAGACTGTATCTTCTACCAGCACAGCTGTGTGGCCGTAGCGCCTGGATGGAACCTCTAGGTGAACGTCTCCTCTTCCAGGACTCACTGGAGGTAACTTCTTCCAGCATAAAGACATTGTGTTGAAGACATGGACATCCATCTGTTCCATGTTGTTCTCTCCATCATAGTAGCCTCCAAAGGAATACAGTTTATTCCTCACTGCTACAGCAGCATGATAGCATCGCTTTGGTCCTCCTGTTTTGGAAATGGTCCAACACAACATTTGTCTGTCTGTCTCAATCTGTCTGTCTGTCTGTCTGTCTGTTTCCCTGTCTCTTTCTCGACGTGAACAGTCAGTATCAACACAAGTCATCATCTTATATATCCTGGTGTGAAATCACACGCAACACAAACTGTTACCATGCACGCCTAAACAACACCAATTTGCACAGCATTTCTCATCTGCACCCTTTTTTTATTCTGGCAATAAAACGGTTTTAAGATCCAATAATGAGTTGTTTCTTTAGGGCAGTTATGATTGTTTTTGCCAACCAAGTCTATGGAATGTATTGTTTGTTTAGGGCAGTAAATGACAACATACACGTCATCTGACTGATATAAATACAGTGGGCACCCCTCACTTCACACAAGTGTGATTTTTTATTGTTCTATTGTAATCCCCATAGGGGGATCCTAGATCACCTCATCAGAACTACTAGAAGCAGTGGTTCTCATATGAGGCAAATCTAGCAGCACATAAAACAAAACAAAAAAGGTCACACCCCTGTGAAGTGAGTGGCGCTCTTAGACAAAGAAACAGCATCTTTCTTCAGTAGAACAGTTTAATCCTCCTCGGTCAGAGCAAACGGCCTCACATAAATGTTCTAGATCCAACAACTGGAGCCCAAACAGAACAACAATGGGTCACCGAGTGCACATTAACACTTACAGCACGTAGGACGCCTGAGAACGTCATAGGATAGAGTAGAGTAGAGTTCTAAGGACGTCTGAGGACGTCCTAGCGACATCCCAGCGATGCGGGGCGAGATATTAATATTCAGAATTTTTCCTATTTATTTTTTTGGCATTTCGCTTTTCGCTTGCCGTATGCTAACGCTCAGTGCAACTATTAGCTTATTATTGACTCCCACGTTAGCGAGACGGAAAGAATGACTCGTAGCTCCTAATCCAGGGCGCTCTCCGTGGTGATGAATAGAGCGATATGCTGGCGCTTATTTTCTGCTCCTCATCCGTCTCTCCCGCAAAATATGAACGCTTTTTGGAGCGTAAAACAATATATTAAGATGATCGGGGATGTTGAGGTCACTTTGTAAAGTCAACTTTTTTAGGAAAGTGTTTCCGGTTCATGGCTTTCAAAGTAAAAGCGATCAGACACCTCCGGTATTCTATAGCCTATATTTTGAAGGCAGTCGGCGTACTCAATGTGTTAACATAAATGCAACAAATAAACAGTCACCGTGTGACATTAAACATACAACCAGTAACAACAACATTAAATAAACAGCCACCGTGTGACATTAAACATACAACCAGTAACAACAACATTAAATAAACAGTCACCGTGTGACATTAAACATACAACCAGTAACAGGCTGAGTAGAGGAATCTCTGTCTGGATCCAGCCTCTCACTGCAACAAAGAACAACAAGCACATTAGCTTCCTTATATACACAGCACCTGTCCTTCATTTAATTAATACCATTAGCTTCCTTATATACACAGCACCTGTCCTTCATTTAATTAATACCATTAGCTTCCTTATATACACAGCACCTGTCCTTCATTTAATTAATACCATTAGCTTCCTTATATACACAGCACCTGTCCTTCATTTAATTAATACCATTAGCTTCCTTATATACACAGCACCTGTCCTTCATTTAATTAATAACATTAGCTTCCTTATATACACAGCACCTGTCCTTCATTTAATTAATACCATTAGCTTCCTTATATACACAGCACCTGTGCTTCATTTAATTAATACCATTAGCTTCCTTATATACACAGCACCTGTCCTTCATTTAATTAATACCATTAGCTTCCTTATATACACAGCACCTGTCCTTCATTTAATTAATACCATTAGCTTCCTTATATACACAGCACCTGTGCTTCATTTAATTAATACCATTAGCTTCCTTATATACACAGCAACTGTCCTTCATTTAATTAATACCATTAGCTTCCTTATATACACAGCACCTGTCCTTCATTTAATTAATACCATTAGCTTCCTTATATACACAGCACCTGTCCTTCATTTAATTAATACAATGTGCTGCAGTGCCTGCCTGTGAACTGGCAGAGCCTGTCACCCTACTCACAGACATCACCTATAGGCCACGCCCCCTGACACAGGGGGCGGGGCATTTGTATTATTTTCACCGTGCTGCATTTGTGGTCTGGAGAGGGCAGTTGTTGTTGTTTTTTTTACAGACTTAAGTAAAAGGGCAGGGGCTCAAGCCCCCTTTGATGTCTATGTGTGCACGGTGTCTGATCTCCTTCCTGCCTTGTTGAATCCTGCTCTTCCTGAAGGTGAAGCTGTGAACTCATTTCATTCACTGTTTCTCAGAACAGTCTGCAGCCACTGCCAATGTTTTTTCTTTCTTTTAGCGTTCTGGAGCCGTGCCTCCGCTCCATTACGCAGCTGTGTGTGTCCCTTATATGCGTATACGTGTCCGAGCACGGAAAGTTGCAACACGGTAACTTTGCTATTTCCCCGACCGTTTCAGACGCAAGAATTAAGGCTCGCCGGCAGTTGATTCTTCATTCCGGGTTTTGAGTCAAACCGCACGGAACATTGTTTTTATTTTTGGAACAGTTCTTATTTGACGCAATATAAAATAGAGGATGATAATTCAGAATGGGGTAAAAAAAAAGAGAGAGAAAAAATACCCTTTTTATCATGATGACCATGCACGATGAAGTCACCCGCTTACGTCATTTGCCATTGACGAGGCAATTGACTTTGATGTACAGAAGAATTCCGTCATACAAAGTCCATAGACTTGGCCACACTCATGACATCATACAAAGTCCAAGCAAATTACATCAAAAGGCCGGACACACAAAGCCAGGCATAGGAGGGGCTAGCGACCCTCTGAAAAAAAACATGTGTAGATTCCATCATACTTTGGCGCTCTATTCAAGTGCAATCTTTGTCCAGTACAAATGAAACATTTATTTTATTGAGAAAGTTAAAGGGACACTTCACCCTTTTTGCAAAAAAATATATGTTAATGACGTTTAGAAGCTTTAGAACACTTTCCTGGGGGTATTTATGTGTGTAATATGTTGTTTTAGATATTTTAGATTGTAGCAGTGAGCCTGTTGTCTCTGATGTCATGGACACTGGGCTCACTTCCTTCCTGGACTACATGTTGTCTCAGTAAGACAGCTCTCCCCCTATCCACAAGGAGGAGCAGTGCACCAAAGAATTATGGGAATTGTAGTCCAGGACGGTAGTGAGACCAGTGTCCATGACATCAGAGACAACAGGCTCACTGCTACAATCTAAAATATCTAAAACCACATATTACACACATAAATACCCCCAGGAAAGTGATCTAAAGCTTCTAAACGTCATTAACATATATATTTATTTGCAAAAAGGGTGAAGTGTCCCTTTAAGAGGAGACACCCAGCTGAAGGACTGGAGGAAAGACGCAGAACATGACAACCTTGATTTGGGATGAAAACCTTACGCCCAAATACGGAGATGACTGGCGTCACAGTAGTGATATACTGTAGATGAGTGACGTGATGTTCTGGCCACATGGGTTCTGCTTTAGTTGACTCAATGTTTTTATGCGTTTCCTTCGTTAAGGTGTGATCAGACTTGGATGGTCAGTGCCGCCTGATTACATACAAAGTCAATGCAAAGACCAGAAGTTGCGCGAGCACCGCGAACGGGCGCGCCGCGACCTGGCGCAGCACAAACGGGACGAACTTGTTTGCAGCGAGGACACTGTTGGTTGTCATGGCTACCAATTCCCACCTGATGTCGTGTGGGAGTTCGGTCTGATCCAGATCGTACTGGATAACTGCTAGCTTACATAACGTCTTAAGAGTAGGACTCAGGTCTAAGATGAACAGGTCATCTATGGGTGTGAGATCTCTATGTTTGGAGTATCCTCCAAAGAGGATGATACGATCTCCCATCATGCAACAGCACATACCAGCCATTGGACCCGGGCCTTTCCCTTTGGGCTCAACCTTCTTCCAGGAGAAGGTCTCTGGGTTGAATTTCCATAGATTATTGAAGGTCTGATTCTGGTTCCAGCCACCAAATATGTACAGCTCTCCATTGTAGGTAAAGGCTGAATGACCACAGCGTCCTTCTGGAAGAAGCTGTGCAGAAGGTGTGCTCATCCAGAGGTCGGTCTCTGTGTCAAACACTCTGATGGTGCTGAGGTACCGACCCCCCCAGCACCCAAATACAAACATCTTTGTCCCAATGATGTTTGCAGAGTGACACCATGAAGCAGGAGGTGGAGTTCCTCTGGTGTTAATTAAAGACCAGACCATTGTGCTGGTGTCCAACTTGTACATGTCATTAGTGTATCCAGTCAGGTTGGTGTGTCCTCCATAGATAAACATGTCCTTCCCCAACACACAGGCTGAGTGGAACCTCCTCGCCTCTGGAACAGCTCCAGAAACCCTGCTGGGTTTCAACCACATGTGGGCGTCCACATCAAATGCATAAAGCTCATTGTAGTACTCCCCTCCCCAGTGGCCTCCCCAGATGTAGACTGTATCTTCTACCAGCACAGTTGTGTGTCCCCAGCGCCTGGATGGAACCTCAAGGTGACCGTCTCCTCTTCCAGGACTCACTGGAGGTAACTTCTTCCAGCATAAAGACATTGTGTTGAAGACATGGACATCCATCTGTTCCACGTTGTTGTAGGTCAATCCTTCATAGTAGCCTCCAAAGGAATAAATCTGGTTCCTCACTGCTACAGCAGCATGATAGCATCGCTTTGGTCCTCCTGCTTTGGAAATGGTCCAACACAACATCTGTCTGTCTGTCTGTCTGTCTGTCTGTTTCCCTCTCTCCCTCTCGACGTGAACAGTCAGTATCAACAAAACACATCATCTTATATATCCTGGTGTGAAATCACACGCAACACAAACTGTTACCATGCACGCCTAAACAACACCAATTTGCACAGCATTTCTCATCTGCACCCTTTTTTATTCTGGCAATAAAATGGTTTTAAGATCCAATAATAAGTTGTTTGTTTAGGGCAGTTATGATTGTTTTTGCCAACCAAGTCTATGGAATTTAATGTTTGTTATCTACAAGCAGCTTGGAGATCAGCTATTTTCGGGGCGTGACCCGACACCCTTTAGCTACTGAAGATGTTGCGTAGGGCATGGATCTCTACACAGAGGACAAATTCTTTCAACGCTAAATGTCGCGTTTAGGTTCAGGAGAGTTTGAAAAGAGGCAATTCTCCTGCTGCTGGCCTGGAAAAGAGGGCATTTGTGGTCTGGAGAGGGCAGTTGTTTTTTTAAAGTAAAAGGGCAGGGGCTCAGGCCCCCTTTGATGTCTATGTGTGCACGTGCCTGGTGGGGAGGAGTGGGGAGTGTTCACCTGAGGCGCCTTTGAGGGGTTAATATGCAAAAGGAGGTTTTGTTTTCTTTGGAGATGGACAGGCGGTGCGTCGGCACCAGGGGTCACCAACATGTCCTACAGAGGTCAGGGGTCACCAGCATGTCCTACAGAGGCCAGGGGTCACCAGCATGTCCTACAGAGGTCAAGGGGTCACCAGCATGTCCTACAGAGGTCAGGGGTCACCAGCATGTCCTACAGAGGTCAGGGGTCACCAGGATGTCCTACAGAGGTCAGGGGTCACCAGCATGTCCTACAGAGGTCAGGGGTCACCAGCATGTCCTACAGAGGTCAGGGGTCACCAGCATGTCCTACAGAGGTCAGGGGTCACCAGCATGTCCTACATAGGTCAAGGGGTCACCAGCATGTCCTACAGAGGTCAGGGGTCACCAGCATGTCCTACAGAGGTCAGGGGTCACCAGCATGTGACTGGGGTAAAATAAAAAATAAATAAAATCACACTTGTGTGAAGTGAGAGCTGCTTATTATCATGATGATCATGCATGATGAAGTCACCCACTTACGTCATTTGCCATTGATTTAGCAATTGACGATGTACAGAAGCATTTACGTCTTACAAAGTCCAGAGACTTAGCCACACACATGACATCATACAAAGTCCATAGACTTAGCCACACACATGACGTCACAGGCCGAACACACAATGCTAGGCAAAAAAAAAGAAAAAGAAACCCAGGTAGGAGGTGTAAAGCACGTCATAGTTCAGCGCTCTATTTAAGGTAAATCTTTGCTCAGTCCAAATTAAACCCTATATTTTATTGAGCATAATTCAGATGCAGGAAATTAATTACAACCTTGATTTGGGCTGCCCAAATATGGAGATGACAGGCGTCATAGTGGTGATGTCATACTGCACATGAGTGACGTCATAGACTGGTCACATGGGGTCTGGTTTAGTTGACTCAATGTTTTCTGTTTTTCCTTCTTTTAGTGACCTTGTTGGCAGTGAGCACACTGTTGGTTGTCATGGCTACCAGTTCCCACCTGATGTCGTGTGGGAGTTCCGATTGGTCGAGACCGTACTGAATAACTGCTAGTTTACATAAAGTCTTAAGAGAAGGACTCAAGTCTAAGATGTACAGCTCATCAGTGGGTGTGTTGGCTCTGTGCTTGTATCCTCCGAAAAGGATGATACGATCTCCCACAATGCAACAGCACATACCATACATTGGACATGGTCCTTTCCCTTTGGGCTCAACCTTCTTCCAGGAGAAGGTCTCTGGACTGAATTTCCACAGATCATTGAAGCTCTGGTTACCGTTCCAGCCACCAAATATGTACAGTTCTCCATTGTAGGTAAAGGCTGAATGAGCTCCACGTACTTCTGGAAGAAGCTGTGCAGAAGGTGTGCTCATCCAGAGGTCGGTCTCTGTGTCAAACACTCTGATGGTGTTGTTGTACCGACCCCCCCAGCCCCCAAATACAAACATCTTTGTCCCAATGATGGTTGCAGAGTGACACGATGAAGCAGGAGATGGAGTTCCTCTGGTGTTAATTGAAGACCAGACCATTGTGCTGGTGTCCAACTTGTACATGTCATTAGTGACTCCAGTCAGCTTGGTGCCTCCTCCATAGATAAACATGACCTTCTCCAACACACAGGCTGAGTGGCCCCACCTCGCCTCTGGAACAGCTCCAGAAACCCTGCTGGGTTTCAACCACATGTGGGCGTCCACATCAAATGCATAAAGCTCATTGTAGTACTCCACTCCCCAGCGGCCTCCCCAGATGTAGACTGTATCTTCTATCAGCACAGCTGTGTGTCCCCAGCGCCTGGATGGAACCTCAAGGTGACCGTCTCCTCTTCCAGGACTCACTGGAGGTAACTTCTTCCAGCATAAAGGCATTGTGTTGAAGACATGGACATCCATCTGATCCTTGTTGTTCCCTCCATCATAGAAGTCTCCAAAGGAATACAGTTTGTTCCTCACTGCTACAGCATCATGATGGGCTCGCTTTGGTCCTCCTGTTTTGGAAATGGTCCAACACAACATATGTCCGTCTGTCTGTCTGTCTGTCTGTCTGACTCTGTCTGTCTGTCTGTCTCACTCTGTGTTTCCCAGTCTCTCTCTCTCTCTCTCTCTCGACGTGAACAGTCAGTGTCAACACAAGTCATCATCTTATATATCCTGGTGTGAAATCACACGCAACACAAACTGTTACCTTGCACGCCTAAACAACACCAATTTGCACAGCATTTCTCATCTGCACACTTTTTTTATTCTGGCAATAAAACGGTTTTAAGATCCAATAATGAGTTGTTTCTTTAGGGCAGTTATGATTGTTTTTGCCAACCAAGTCTATGGAATGCAATGTTTGTTTAGGGCAGTAAATGACAACATACACATCATCTGACTGATATAAATACAGTGGGCATCCCTCACTTCACACAAGTGTGATTTTTTATTGTTCTATTGTAATCCCCATAGGGGGATCCTAGATCACCTCATCAGAACTACTAGAAGCAGTGGTTCTCATATGAGGCAAATCTAGCAGCACATAAAACAAGACAAAAAAGGTCACACCCCTGTGAAGTGAGTGGCGCTCTTGGACAAAGAAACAGCATCTTTCTTCAGTAGAACAGTTTAATCCTCCTCGGTCAGAGCAAACGGCCTCACATAAATGTTCTAGATCCAACAACTGGAGCCCAAACAGAACCACAATGGGTCACCGAGTTTCCATTAAAGGGATTGTGACATTAAAAAAAAAGGTTTTGGAATTGTTCTTATATTTCTTTTAGGTTTTCTAAGCTCAACTGCACCCAAGAAACATGAACTTTTAACATTCAGTAGATTTTCTGTGATCTGGGGTTTTCTGGCTCAAACAGGTGCTCTGATTTTCCTGCTGTTTGTGATGTAAGATCCTGCAAATCCCATATATGTCAATGGGATTTGCCAGCAGATGTCACTGTTTTCACTGTGTTGCCTGTTTTCATTGTAGCTCAAAAGGCTTCCAAACCCCAAAGAAAACTTCAGACCACAGAAAATCCACTGAATGTTCAAAGTTCAGGTTTTTTGGTTGTAATTGAGGTCATAAAACCTAAAACAGAAAACAAAAACAAAAATAAATGAAAATTAATGTCATAAAACCTTTAACATAAATGCAACAAATAAACAGTCACCGTGTGACATTAACATAAATGTAACAACATTAAATAAACAGTCACCGTGTGACATTAACATAAATGTAACAACACTAAATAAACAGTCACCGTGTGACATTAACATAAATGTAACAACACTAAATAAACAGTCACCATGTGACATTAACATAAATGTAACAACATTAAATAAACAGTCACCGTGTGACATTAACATAAATGTAACAACACTAAATAAACAGTCACCGTGTGACATTAACATAAATGTAACAACATTAAATAAACAGTCACCGTGTGACATTAACATAAATGTAACAACACTAAATAAACAGTCACCGTGTGACATTAACATAAATGTAACAACATTAAATAAACAGTCACCGTGTGACATTAACATAAATGTAACAACATTAAATAAACAGTCACCGTGTGACATTAACATAAATGTAACAACACTAAATAAACAGTCACCGTGTGACATTAAACATACAACCAGTAACAACAACATTAAATAAACAGTCACCGTGTGACATTAAACATACAACCAGTAACAACAACATTAAATAAACAGCCACCGTGTGACATTAAACATACAACCAGTAACAGGCTGAGTAGAGGAATCTCTGTCTGGATCCAGCCTCTCACTGCAACAAAGAACAACAAGCTCATTAGCTTCCTTATATACACAGCACCTGTCCTTCATTTAATTAATACCATTAGCTTCCTTATATACACAGCACCTGTCCTTCATTTAATTAATACCATTAGCTTCCTTATATACACAGCACCTGTCCTTCATTTAATTAATACCATTAGCTTCCTTATATACACAGCACCTGTCCTTCATTTAATTAATACCATTAGCTTCCTTATATACACAGCACCTGTCCTTCATTTAATTAATACCATTAGCTTCCTTATATACACAGCACCTGTCCTTCATTTAATTAATACCATTAGCTTCCTTATATACACAGCACCTGTCCTTCATTTAATTAATACCATTAGCTTCCTTATATACACAGCACCTGTCCTTCATTTAATTAATACCATTAGCTTCCTTATATACACAGCACCTGTCCTTCATTTAATTAATACCATTAGCTTCCTTATATACACAGCACCTGTGCTTCATTTAATTAATACCATTAGCTTCCTTATATACACAGCACCTGTCCTTCATTTAATTAATACCATTAGCTTCCTTATATACACAGCACCTGTCCTTCATTTAATTAATACCATTAGCTTCCTTATATACACAGCACCTGTCCTTCATTTAATTAATACAATGTGCTGCAGTGCCTGCCTGTGAGCTGGCAGAGCCAGACCTGTCACCCTACTCACAGACAGCACCTATAGGCCACGCCCCCTGACACAGGGGGCGGGGCATTTGTATTATTTTCACCGTGCTGCATTTGTGGTCTGGAGAGGGCAGTTGTTGTTGTTTTTTTTACAGACTTAAGTAAAAGGGCAGGGGCTCAAGCCCCCTTTGATGTCTATGTGTGCACGGTGTCTGATCTCCTTCCTGCCTTGTTGAATCCTGCTCTTCCTGAAGGTGAAGCTGTGAACTCATTTCATTCACTGTTTCTCAGAACAGTCTGCAGCCACTGCCAATGTTTTTTCTTTCTTTTAGCGTTCTGGAGCCGTGCCTCCGCTCCATTACGCAGCTGTGTGTGTCCCTTATATGCGTATACGTGTCCGAGCACGGAAAGTTGCAACACGGTAACTTTGCTATTTCCCCGACCGTTTCAGACGCAAGAATTAAGGCTCGCCGGCAGTTGATTCTTCATTCCGGGTTTTGAGTCAAACCGCACGGAACATTGTTTTTATTTTTGGAACAGTTCTTATTTGACGCAATATAAAATAGAGGATGATAATTCAGAATGGGGTAAAAAAAAAGAGAGAGAAGAAATACCCTTTTTATCATGATGACCATGCACAATGAAGTCACCCGCTTACGTCATTTGCCATTGACGAGGCAATTGACTTTGATGTACAGAAGAATTCCGTCATACAAAGTCCATAGACTTGGCCACACTCGTGACATCATACAAAGTCCATAGACTTATGGTGCATTCACACGAGCAGATGAAACTATACAAATTGTGTTGCAAGTTGATTTGGAGCAGCTACATGCATCGTAGCACCTTTGCAACGTTCATGTCACTGGTAAAAAAGAAATCAGGCCTGTCTGAAGTGAGTGGTACTGTACTGTACTGTACTGTACTGTACTGTACTGTACTGTACTGTACTGTACTGTACTGTACTGTACTGTACTGTACAGTACAGTACAGTACAAGCTCTCCTCCCTGGCCTATGTGTCTGTGTGTTAGGCTGTGCAACAGTGACAATTGGTGGTCAACAAATGCTATAACGCTATTTTCGTGCTCCAGCCAACCAGGGCTGGCTGGCTTTTAATCATGATGATCATGCATGATGAAGTCACCCACTTAGATAATTTGCCATTGACTTTGATGTACAGAATAATTTCGGTCATACAAAGTCCATAGACTTAGCAAGTATCGCCAAGCAAATGACATCAAAAGGCCGGACACACAAAGCCAGGCATAGGAGGGGCTAGCGACCCTCTGAAAAAAAACATGTGTAGATTACATCATACTTTGGCGCTCTATTCAAGTGCAATCTTTGTCCAGTACAAATGAAACATTTATTTTATTGAGAAAGTTAAAGGGACACTTCACCCTTTTTGCAAAAAAATATATGTTAATGACGTTTAGAAGCTTTAGAACACTTTCCTGGGGGTATTTATGTGTGTAATATGTTGTTTTAGATATTTTAGATTGTAGCAGTGAGCCTGTTGTCTCTGATGTCATGGACACTGGGCTCACTTCCTTCCTGGACTACATGTTGTCTCAGTAAGACAGCTCTCCCCCTATCCACAAGGAGGAGCAGTGCACCAAAGAATTATGGGAATTGTAGTCCAGGAAGGTAGTGAGACCAGTGTCCATGACATCAGAGACAACAGGCTCACTGCTACAATCTAAAATATCTAAAACCACATATTACACACATAAATACCCCCAGGAAAGTGATCTAAAGCTTGTCATTAACATATTTATTTGCAAAAAGGGTGAAGTGTCCCTTTAAGAGGAGACACCCAGCTGAAGGACTGGAGGAAAGACGCAGAACATGACAACCTTGATTTGGGATGAAAACCTTAGGCCCAAATACGGAGATGACTGGCGTCACAGTAGTGATATACTGTAGATGAGTGACGTGATGTTCTGGCCACATGGGTTCTGCTTTAGTTGACTCAATGTTTTTATGCGTTTCCTTCGTTAAGGTGCGTTCAGACTTGGATGGTCACTGCCGCCTGATTACATACAAAGTCAATGCAAAGACCAGAAGTTGCGCGAGCACCGCGAACGGGCGCGCCGCGACCTGGCGCAGCACAAACGGGACGAACTTGTTTGCAGCGAGGACACTGTTGGTTGTCATGGCTACCAATTCCCACCTGATGTCGTGTGGGAGTTCGGTCTGATCCAGATCGTACTGGATAACTGCTAGCTTACATAACGTCTTAAGAGTAGGACTCAGGTCTAAGATGAACAGGTCATCTATGGGTGTGAGATCTCTATGTTTGGAGTATCCTCCAAAGAGGATGATACGATCTCCCATCATGCAACAGCACATACCAGCCATTGGACCCGGGCCTTTCCCTTTGGGCTCAACCTTCTTCCAGGAGAAGGTCTCTGGGTTGAATTTCCATAGATTATTGAAGGTCTGATTCTGGTTCCAGCCACCAAATATGTACAGCTCTCCATTGTAGTTAAAGGCTGAATGATCAGAGCGTCTTTCTGGTAGAAGTTGTGCAGAAGTTGTGCTCATCCAGAGGTCGGTCTCTGTGTCAAACACTCTGATGGTGCTGTGGCACCGACCCCCCATATAGCCCCCAAATACAAACATCTTTGTCCCAATGATGGTAGCAGAGTGACACCATGAAGCAGGAGGTGGAGTTCCTCTGGTGTTAATTAAAGACCAGACCATTGTGCTGGTGTCCAACTTGTACATGTCATTAGTGACTCCAGTCAGCTTGGTGTCTCCTCCATAGATAAACATGTCCTTCCCCAACACACAGGCTGAGTGGCCCCTCCTCTTCTCTGGAACAGCTCCAGAAACCCTGCTGGGTTTCAACCACATGTGGGCGTCCACATCAAATGCATAAAGCTCATTGTAGTACTCTACCCAGTATCCTCCCCAGATGTAGACTGTATCTTCTACCAACACAGCTGTGTGTTCGTAGCGCCTGGATGGAACCTCAAGGTGACCGTCTCCTCTTCCAGGACTCACTGGAGGTAACTTCTTCCAGCATAAAGACATTGTGTTGAAGACATGGACATCAATCTGTTCCACGTTGTTGTAGGTCAATGTAGCGAACCAGGCTGGACAAAGAGGTTGAAGGCCGACTGATGATGTGAAGTT
Organism: Protomyctophum parallelum; assembly: GCF_964188405.1. Taxonomy (NCBI): domain Eukaryota; kingdom Metazoa; phylum Chordata; class Actinopteri; order Myctophiformes; family Myctophidae; genus Protomyctophum; species Protomyctophum parallelum. Next base: position 43,631,252 of record NC_139719.1, read on the forward strand.
TCTTTAATGTATCAACGTGAAAACTAAAAACAAGACACAAACATATAATCAATACAGACAGACATAACCAATAATGTGAGGCATTCATATAAACAATGAAGTTTACAAATAACCAATAAAAAGGTTCATAACAAACCATAATACCATATAAATAAACCAATAAAACAAGATCCCCCAACAACATGACACAAACCAATAACCATAAAAATAACATTCACCTTGTTCCCTCTCCAGCTAGGTGCTAACTTGTTCCAGGGTGTCCCAATGTCACTCAACCATGTACTCCAGAAAAGTCACTAAAACCAATGAATCAACAATTAAAATCCGGCAGTTCCATTTCCATTTCATTTGTTTGTTATTTCATTGGTCTGCACTCACTTGATCTGTTTGTTGTGCTGTTCCATTTCATCCTGTGTTGGTGTGGTGAGGTTAGGTTAGGTTGTTGGTGAGCCTTCCATGCTCATGGCTTGGAGCACATGAGTAACAAACATTTCTCTCTGGGTGATGCATGCTGGGCTTTCCTTATCAGACAGTATGACCCTGGTGAGTGAGCAAGCTTCCTGTTTTCCCACATAGCCTTTCAAAATAAAAGCCTTTCAACCATTTAATTCCTGGGTCCGTTACACTCCCACCAAAATTATACGTGGGCATGACGTGCATGAGTCACATATGATTTTCCAGTCAGCAGAGGCAACAATTAGGAGGCAGGCTCGCCAGTTTCCAACAACAGGACCAGCTTCTGCACGGAACGTTCCAGTACTGACTGTTTGTACAGGCGTTCACCCTTCTTGCCAAGCTTCTGATCACTAAGGCAGACTTTCACTCTTCTTACTAGTCCATCACTGTCGGTATTAGTGTCTGCCACTCGACCCAACCGCCATTCGTTTCTGGGCAAATCATTATCGTGTACCATCACTATATCTCCTATTTGGAGATTCCTCCGTGGGACGTGCCACCGCTGTCTGATAGTGATGTTGGCCAGATATTCTTTCCTCCACCTACTCCAGAACTGTTCAGCCAAGTATTGAACATGCCGCCATCTCTTCCGAGCGTACATGTCCTCCCTTACAAAGGTGCCGGGGGGAGGCAAGGCTTTGACCGATTTCATGGTTAAAAGATGGTTAGGGGTGAGTGGTTCAAGGCTGTTTGGATCATTGAGATTATCGATGGTGAGGGGACGATTATTCACTATAGCCATAGCTTCATAGAGAAAGGCCCGTAAGGATGCATCATCCAGTCTGCCGGAGGAAAGCTCAATAGTAGCCTGAAGGATACTTCTCACTGTGCGTATCTGACGTTCCCAAACTCCGCCAGCGTGACTTGTGTAAGGTGCATTCATGCAGAAGTCGCACTGTTTTTCTGACAGAAATGTAGTCAACCGTTCTGCATTCACTTCCTTGAGAGCTTCCTTGAACTCATTTTTTGCACCAATAAAATTACTTCCTTGATCGCAGCGGATCTGTCGAACTGCACCACGTATGGCAATGAAGCAGCGAAGGCCATTGATAAAGGCATCCGTTGTCATATCATCGAGCATTTCTATGTGGATGGCTCGAGAAGACAGACAAGTGAATAGAAGGCCATACCTCTTATTAACCTTTCGTCCTTGCTTCACAAGAAATGGCCCAAAACAATCCATCCCACAATAGGTAAATGGCGGTGATGGTTCCACACGTTCGGGAGGCAGATCAGCCATTCTTTGCTCTTCTGTTGGTCTTCTGTGTCGTCTGCAAGACACACACCGTTGAATATATGCAGCAACGGCTCTATTTATCCCTTGCATCCAATATCCCCTTGACCTCATTTCATTAATTGTAAGACCTTTGCCTTGATGCTTGACTTCCTCATGACAGTGGGCAATTATCATCTTAGATAAGAGGTGATTCTTTGGAATTATTGTAGGATATTTGATCGAGTTAGAGACTGACGAGTTACGTAATCTTCCTCCCACCTTGAGTATGCCATCTTCAAGGAAGGGGTTGAGACAATACAGTTTGTTGCGAGACGGTAGTGCGGCTCCCCTGCATATCACCTCCAACTCCTCTTTGTATACTTGCCCTTGCCAGGCTTGAATAATGACATGCTCCGCCTTTTCCCTTTCTGCCACAGTGGTGAGGCCATTTAATTTGCTCCTGCTGGTGAATCTGAGGATGCGAGCGATGGCTCTGATTGCTCTTGACCAGGTTGAAAATTTGCACAAACGGTCAATGATGCTTCTTTGCTCAGTTGTTTCTGTATTCAAAACCAGAGAGCTTCTAACCTCTGGATCTCCCACTACCGGTTCAGGGATGTAATCTTCTGATGCCCTGATTTCTCTTTCCCACAGGAACTGTGGGCCGGTGAACCAACTTGAAGAGGACAGCTCTCTGGCCGTTAGGCCCCTGGAGGCAAGGTCGGCAGGATTCTCACCAGTAGGAACGTATTTCCATTGCTGCGGAGACGTACTAAGGTGTATCTTCTGCAACCGATTTGCTACGAAAGTGTGGAATCGTCGTGCCTCATTGTTTATGTATCCCAACACTACCTTAGAATCGGTCCAGAAAACCTCCTCTGCCTCTGTGCATCCCAGCTCCTCTTTGAGCATATTGCTCATCTTCACAGAGACAACTGCAGCAGTCAATTCCAATCTGGGAATGGTTGTAATCTTCGTTGGTGAGACACGGGATTTCCCTATGATCAAGGCACAGTGGACTTTTCCTTCTTCATTTTGCAGTCTCAGGTAAGTACACTGGCCATATCCCGTCATACTGGCATCAGAAAAATGATGTAGCTCTGTCTTGATTGCCTTTCCGAAATCTGCAGGTGCATAACAGCGTGGTATCTTAATCTTGTCCAAATTGGACAGGTCACTTCTCCATCTTTCCCATTGTGGCTGGAGCTCGTCCACCAAAGGGTCGTCCCAGCCTATGCCACGCCTGCACATCTCCTGAAGGACCCCTTTCCCTTTCAATAGGAATGGGGCCACAAACCCAAGGGGATCGTACACAGAGGCAACTGTAGACAAAATTCCACGGCGAGTCTCAGGCTGGACTTTAAGATTAACTGCCAGTCTAAAACAATCCGATTCCACGTCCCATTGAATTCCTAATGCTCTCTCCAATGGCAGCTCTTCAAAGGAAAGGTCAAGGTTCTTCAAGTCTGTAGCACGTTCTGATGGTTGTATACTCTCTAAGACAGCTCTGTCATTGGATATGAACTTGTGCAGTCTGAGACCACCCTTGGCGCAAAGTTCTTGTGCTTCTCTGGCGAGCTGAATAGCGTCTTCAGTGCTGTTCACACTTGTGACCCCGTCGTCAACATAAAAATCCCTTATGACGAACTGTGAGCCAAGAGGGTAAAGGTCACGGTTTTCCCTTGCAAGGTGTTTTAGCCCATAATTCGCACATCCGGGGGAAGAAGCGGCCCCAAACAAATGCACATTCATGTGGAATTCCTTGGGCTGAGTGTCCATATTTCCTCCCTTCCACCACAGGAAACGCAGGTAGTTTCGGTCGTCTTTATTTACGTAGAACTGATGAAACATCTTTTCGATATCGCACATCAATGCGACTGGATGCCGTCGAAATCTTATGAGAACACCAGTTAAGTTATTTGTCAAATCGGGTCCTGAGAGCAGATGGTCATTCAGACTAGTTCCTCTGTATTTACCAGAACAGTCGAATACTACCCGAAGCTTGCCTGGTTTCTTGGCATGATATACGCCATGATGCGGGATGTACCATCGTTCACCTTCAGTTCCATGGTCCTTGATTTCCTCTGCGTCACCCCTTTCTATTATTTCCTCCATAAAGGTGGTGTATTGCTTCTTATAGCAGTCATCCTTAAGCAGTTTCCTTTTGAGATGTTTTAGTCTTATGATAGCCAGCTGCTTATTGTCGGGTAAACTGGGTCTTTCTTTGAAGGGAAGAGGCATTTCATAATGGCCATGCATGGTTTCGTGAATACCTTCATTCATTATGTTGAGGAAAGCAATATCATCTTGGGATACCGTTTTGTCATTTACATCACCGTCCTTAAAGTCAGACTCCAACATGCGAATGGCATCAGCAGGGGTGATTGGGGGTAGCTCTTTGGTGGCGACTCTGTGACACATACTTATGGGGTTTGAAAACTGGGGACGTGGCAAGGAGCATCCTACAATACTCCACCCCAGATCAGTTTTAACGGCGAATGGTTCATTTGGTTTTCCCAGAATGACACGTTTAGGTGCGAGTGCTGCTGAACAATTATAGCCTATTAACAGGCCCACGTCACAGTCTTTGAGCGATGGCATCTCATCTGCTATCACCAAGAGATGCTCCCACTGCCTCGCTGTTTCACAAGTGGGAATGTGAGACCGATTAGCGGGTATCCAGTCCTTTGTGTAGGCTAGTGGAAGGTCCAAATAATTGGTTGAATTATATCCCCTGACTCGGAGGTCTGAGGTCCTTTCACTGTTGACAAGAGTATTACTTCCACTCATGGTGGTCAGTTTCAGTTTAACTGGATAAGTTTCTGCTCTCAAAGACTGGCTCAAACCCCTTTCAATGAAAGTTGTATCACTTTGAGTGTCTAGCATGGCATAGGCAAGTTTCTCTATATTTGGTTCCTTCTTCGTCGATACCCATACTGGTACAACCATAGAGGTGTTAGGAGATCCATCCCCGGCCACACTAAACGATGTCACTGCAGTTAAATCGTTAGTATTGTCTTCTGCTGGAGCTGCAATAGGTGCATGTGTATCCCTGCCACGACTGAAATCATGGAGGCAGGTAGGGTGTTTTGCCTTACAGACCTCGCACACATGGGGATAACGACAACGTTTAGAGATATGGCCGGATCTCAGGCATCCGTAACAGAGTCCCCTTTCCCTCACATAGTTATGTCGCTCCTCCAAAGACATTGCCGTAAACCTTAAGCAGCCCTGAAGTTGATGCGTACCGTCTTGGCAGAGCATGCATGGAGGTTTTGAACTCTTTGGATATTGATAGGCGCCATCCGGGTCAGCTTGAGTATGGAAAACCCTAGCATTGTTCCCCTTTGTTTCTCTGTGATGTATTTTTTCCATGTTGGAATCTGAAGATCTGAGAGCGTGGGAAGATGTTATTGGGTTACATGCAATTTCCGCCTCCATGGAAACAAAATCAGAGAAGGTTTTGAAACTGGGAAAATCCTTGTTATCATGCAGACGCTGAGCTACTTGCCGATTCCACATAGAGGCCGTCCATTCGGGTAGTTTTTGAATGAGCCTTTGATTTTCCTCGCAGTCATTCAGAATTTCTAAACCCTTCACGTGAGGCATGGCATCTTGGCAAGATTTTAGAAAGTCTGCAAATTCCCGCAGTCCTAGGGCATCTCTGTTCTGAATCTTAGGCCATCTTGTAAGTTTCTCTCTGAAGGCTCTCTGAATAGTAAACGGCTGTCCATAGCGCTGTTGTAGTCTGTCCCAGGCTTCACGATAGGCCTCACCATCGTTCCTATAGAAGGTACCCTCCAGAACCTTACGAGCCGATCCACCCACGTATCTCTTTAAGTAATACAATTTTTCTGCAGGTGAAATGGGCCTATTCTCAATCAACGAGCAAAATGAAGCCTTCCATTCAATGAAGCTTATGGGTTCTCCAGTAAATATGAATGGTTCAGGAATGGGAAGTCTGTTTAAAACCATACTGCTTTGAATTGCCTGGGTGACAGAAATAATGTCAAGGGGTACGTTTGGTGTAATGATGTCTGAGTGCTGGATTTCCTTTGATATGGCAGACTCTCCTATATTGGTGTTAGGATAGCTGTTGTCCCGAATGGCAGCCTCCTCTTGTATTGCCTGATCATAAATCCTTAGTTTAGCTCGAGCTACCTTGACTCCTCTTGCTGCTTGTAGCTGCTCGAGTTCTCCCTTCTTTTTCTGCTCTTCCACTCCTCTTGCTGCTTTTAGCTGCTCAAGTTCTCCCTTCTTTTTCTGCTCTTCCACTCCTCTTGCTGCTTTTAGCTGCTCGAGTTCTTCCTTCTTTTTCTGTTCTTCCACTTGGGCCTCATATTCAGCTTCCTTTCCAGCAAGGTCAGCTGCTGCCTCTAGTCGACTGGCTGCTACAGATGTAGTGCTAGAATGGTGACTAGAATGGTGGCTTCTTCTGGAACTGGCTTGTGACTGAGCACCAAAAATAGAATGGGAGGAGTCACGGTTACGCAGTTCATGAAGGCGATCATGTTGATTTTCCACATTGATATCATCATTCAGCATTATGTCGTATGTTATTTGCACAAGGTCTTTTGTGATGGATTCACATAAGTCAACCCGCCGCCTCATATCCATTTCTGGCGTGACATGATCCCGAATCTCGATGAAGAGCCTTGAGACATTCTCCTTGCTTCTTTCCAATTTGTCAATTAAGAGTTCTATTTCACTTTCCGGAATATTAGAATTTAAATTCATCCTTAATGTACGCACTATGACCTTCCATTGTTCGTACATACTGAGGAATGTTTTGACCTTTTTATCTGTAGTTTCCTTTTGATACGCAAGCATTTTTCCTGTTGGAACTTGTTTACGGTTGCTGCGTCGAGGGCTTATGGTTTCATCCTGAAGTTTGTCTTGTAAGTCCGTCCATCTTTCTTTGAGATCTGCTAGCGTTCGTTCTTTATCATGAATGGCTTCCTTTAATTTTTGTCTTTCCTCTGATTCATTTTCCCTTTGGAGGGCATCTTTCAAGTCCTGAATTTCCTCGTTGACATTTTCCATTTGTTTGTCAAGTTCTTGGTCTAGATCAGACCCATGTACCTCAACACTTATTTCTGGCATTTTGAAAATGTATCACAGAAAATGACCAAAAATGAACCCAAAAGGTGAACCCAAGAAAACCTCTGTACCGGATCAAACACTGAATGCACCTTTCATGAACGGCATTACACCTTTGCATAAACGTCAAAAACCCACAGTATCAAACTGTATGGAAACCTTCATAAATACCTTTGCATAAACATCAAAAACCCACAGTATCAAACTGTATGGAAACCTTCATAAATAATGTCACCACCTTACATAAACATAGAACCATAATTCATAGGCATGGCCACAAGGACTTGAAACCATTTTCCAAAATAGCATGACAATGTCCAGTTCACATTCCTCTGTATGAACCTTTATTTTATTTTTTCTGAAGCTGTGTGTAATGTTCAATTATGTATTTGCTGTTGTTGTGTTTGTGTTGAAATGATCAACCATCAGACCACTAACCACTGTGAAGCAGGCTGAAGGGGTGAAGTAGGCAGAGTTCTGATGTACAGATCTCAGAATCTGAGACTGTGAGGCAGTGTAGATGTCTTACAGGGGGGGTGGGGGGCCATGTTGGGTGAAGTTTTCACTGTAGCGAACCAGGCTGGACAAAGAGGTTGAAGGCCGACTGATGATGTGAAGTTTCTTTAATGTATCAACGTGAAAACTAAAAACAAGACACAAACATATAATCAATACAGACAGACATAACCAATAATGTGAGGCATTCATATAAACAATGAAGTTTACAAATAACCAATAAAAAGGTTCATAACAAACCATAATACCATATAAATAAACCAATAAAACAAGATCCCCCAACAACATGACACAAACCAATAACCATAAAAATAACATTCACCTTGTTCCCTCTCCAGCTAGGTGCTAACTTGTTCCAGGGTGTCCCAATGTCACTCAACCATGTACTCCAGAAAAGTCACTAAAACCAATGAATCAACAATTAAAATCCGGCAGTTCCATTTCCATTTCATTTGTTTGTTATTTCATTGGTCTGCACTCACTTGATCTGTTTGTTGTGCTGTTCCATTTCATCCTGTGTTGGTGTGGTGAGGTTAGGTTAGGTTGTTGGTGAGCCTTCCATGCTCATGGCTTGGAGCACATGAGTAACAAACATTTCTCTCTGGGTGATGCATGCTGGGCTTTCCTTATCAGACAGTATGACCCTGGTGAGTGAGCAAGCTTCCTGTTTTCCCACATAGCCTTTCAAAATAAAAGCCTTTCAACCATTTAATTCCTGGGTCCGTTACAGTCAATCCTTCATAGTATCCTCGAAAGGAATAAACCTGGTTCCTCACTGCAACAGCAGCATGATAGCATCGCTTTGGTCCTCCTGTTTTGGAAATGGTCCAACACAACATCTGTCTGTCTGTCTGTCTGTCTGTTTCCCAGTCTCTCTCTCTCTCGACGTGAACAGTCAGTATCAACACAAGTCATCATCTTATATATCCTGGTGTGAAATCACACGCAACACAAACTGTTACCATGCACGCCTAAACAACACCAATTTGCACAGCCGTTCTCATCTGCATCCTTTTTTATTCTGGCAATAAAATGGTTAAGATCCAGAGGTGCTAATTATCATGATGATCATGCATGATGAAGTCACCCACTTACGTCATTTGCCATTGATTTAGCAATTGACGTTGATGTACAGAAGCATTTACGTCTTACAAAGTCCATAGACTTAGCCACACACATGACATCATACAAAGTCCATAGACTTAGCCACACACATGACGTCACAGGCCGAACACACAATGCCAGGCAAAAAAAAAGAAAAAGCAACCCAGGTAGGAGGTGTAAAGAACGTCATAGTTCAACGCTCTATTTAAGGTCAATCTTTGCTCAGTCCAAATTAAACCCTATATTTTATTGAGCATAATTCAGATGCAGGACATTAATTACAACCTTGATTTGGGCTGCCCAAATATGGAGATGACAGGCGTCATAGTGGTGATGTCATACTGCACATGAGTGACGTCATAGACTGGTCACATGGGGTCTGGTTTAGTTGACTCAATGTTTTCTGTTTTTCCTTCTTTTAGTGACCTTGTTGGCAGTGAGCACACTGTTGGTTGTCATGGCTACCAGTTCCCACCTGATGTCGTGTGGGAGTTCCGATTGGTCGAGACCGTAGTGAATAACTGCTAGTTTACATAAAGTCTTAAGAGAAGGACTCAAGTCTAAGATGTACAGCTCACCAGTGGGTGTGTTGGTTCTGTGCTTGTATCCTCCGAAAAGGATGATATGATCTCCCACAATGCAACAGCACATACCATACATTTGACATGGTCCTTTCCCTTTGGGCTCAACCTTCTTCCAGGAGAAGGTCTCTGGACTGAATTTCCACAGATCAATGATGCTCTGGTTACCGTTCCAGCCACAAAATATGTACAGCTCTCCATTGTAGGTTTCGGCTGAATGACCACAGCGTCCTTCTGGAAGAGGCTGTGCAGAAGGTGTGCTCATCCAGAGGTCGGTCTCTGTGTCAAACACTCTGATGGTGTTGTAGCACCGACCCCCCCAGCCCCCAAATACAAACATCTTTGTCCCAATGATGGTGGCAGAGTGACGGTTTGTAGCAGGAGGTGGAGTTCCTCTGGTGTTAATTGAAGACCAGACCATCGTGCTGGTGTCCAACTTGTACATGTCATTAGTGCATCCAGTCAGCTTGGTGTGTCCTCCATAGATAAACATGTCCTTCCCCAACACAAAGGCTGAGTGGCCCCACCTCGCCTCTGGAACAGCTCCAGAAACCCTGCTGGGTTTGGACCACATGTGGGCGTCCACATCAAATGCATAAAGCTCATTGTAGTACTCCTCTAACCAGACCCCTCCCCAGATGTAGACTGTATCTTCTACCAGCACAGCTGTGTGGCCGTAGCGCCTGGATGGAACCTCAAGGTGACCGTCTCCTCTTCCAGGACTCACTGGAGGTAACTTCTTCCAGCATAAAGACATTGTGTTGAAGACATGGACATCCATCTGTTCCTTGTTGTTGGTCCATCCATCACAGTTGCCTCCAAAGGAATAAAGCTGGTTCCTCACTGCTACGGCAGCATGATAGCATCTCTTTGGTCCTCCTGTTTTGGAAATGGTCCAACACAACATCACCCTGTGTGTGTGTGTGTGTCTGTCTGTCTGTCTGTCTGTCTGTCTGTCTGTCTGTCTGTCTGTCTGTCTGTCTATAAAATAGCTCAAAGCTTTATTGCTGATTACTTAGGTTAGAACCCGCCTTAGTGGTGAACTTAAACCAGGATGCTTCGACTTCTGGCTTCTCCCTGAAGCCGACCCTTGTTATATATTCTCCCACTAGGCTTAGTCATCGTGACGATGACTAAGCCAGTTAGATCTATCCATATATGGTTCTACCACATCTATCTGATGTCAGCACTAGGTCGGCTCGGGACAAATATAGGGATTGTCATACTGGACATATCATATATCATATAGCCCCAGCGTCCTAGTCGCATATCCCCATATATGGAGACTGTACAGTATATCCAACGAACAATCTCCCAGTCCGGCTAATATGAATGGAAGTGAGTCTTCGTTACAGCCTCCCCAGATGTCACGTTGACATCTATACCATATCCAGAAGACTTGAACAATGTTGGATTCATTTTCCAATTTTTTTATTCTTTCTTATTTCTTATTTATTTTTAGTTTTCGATCTGTTATTCCATAATCCTAACGACTCGTCGTCATCGCCCGGTATTTCTTATCTGATGTAACCTCGCTATGCTATCCCCAGCAGCTGAACCAGTGATCTGGTAATCGCTCCACTGGTTCACGGAAGTGTTTTCTCTATGTTGGAGAATAACACAATGCTCCTTTACACCTGACAGGGGGGAGTTTCCCTGGTTGGACGTAGCGCGTGGAAGGAACACGTTATTCCAACCAGTTCCTTTCCCCTCCATCAGGCGCCCCGGCTGGCCAGGGGGAGGCAGTTTAGAGACCAGGATTACTGCATGTTTTTGTGAGGGTACCTACCCTAGAGCACACGGGGAGAACATGTATGGGTGTATGGGTATGGGCACTGATGACGCGGAGGAGGAAACACGCCGCCAGCACGCACAGCGTAAATGGCTCTGGGTTAAGAGCGTCTGCTAAATGAACTTAAGGGGTAGCTTAATGTAAATGGCTCTGGGTTAAGAGCGTCTGCTAAATGAATCTGATCTCAGGTCAGAATGGGTTAAGAGCGTCTGCTAAATGAATCTGATCTCAGGTCAGAATGGGTTAAGAGCGTCTGCTAAATGAATCTGATCTCAGGTCAGAATGGGTTAAGAGCGTCTGCTAAATGAATCTGATCTCAGGTCAGAATGGGTTAAGAGCGTCTGCTAAATGAATCTGATCTCAGGTCAGAATGGGTTAAGAGCGTCTGCTAAATGCCTAAATTATAAATTGTAACGGAATGGGATGGGCCATATGAAAATGTCGATATCCAATACAATGAATTGATATTAAGGCCGATATAACCCATATAAACCCATTAACCCGTTATCGCCTCAGTGACTCAGTCTGTATTCAAAATGTAATAATAATAATTTAAAGAATGTAGGGATGCACCGTTATTGAAATGTTGGCCCATATCCACAACATGAACAGCTTGAATGTATTAACTTATTTAAAAATGTTCCAACGATCTACAAGCTCAAAATTGTAACATGAAATTGCACGCAAATCTTACTGTATGTGGGGTTTTTTTAAGCGGGCATTTGTAACTAAAATGTTCACCTTTGGGGGTCCCTGGAACAACGGCCAAATATGTATAATTTTGGGGGTCCATGAAGTGAAAAAGTTTGATACAGAAACGTATGATTATTTAAAAAAAAGGGTCCTTCAATGAAAACAAACACTGTTTTAAATAAAACATGTTCCAATGTGACACAATAGTATCCAACAAACACCTAAAACATTCGGTGTATACACCGGTACATGGTTTTTAATAACCTTATACAAATAGAAATTAAATTGTCAATTACCGTACATTTCCAAATAATAGCCCGGGCTGCCCCACATCGGAGGTATGGGGGCAATATGTGACTCTTTTTGACAGAGAGAGTCAAGTGTTAGGGCTGGGGGCAATATGTGACTCTTTTTGATAGAGATAGAGTCAAGTGTTAGGGCTGGGGGCAATATGTGACTCTTTTTGATAGATAGAGTCTAGTGTTAGGGCTGGGGGCAATATGTGACTCTTTTTGATAGATAGAGTCTAGTGTTAGGGCTGGGGGCAATATGTGACTCTTTTTGATAGAGAGAGTCAAGTGTTAGGGCTGGGGGCAATATGTGACTCTTTTTGATAGATAGAGTCAAGTGTTAGGGCTGGGGGCAATATGTGACTCTTTTTGACAGAGAGAGAGTCAAGTGTTAGGGCTGGGGGCAATATGTGACTCTTTTTGACAGAGAGTCTAGTGTTAGGCCTGGGGGCAATATGTGACTCTTTTTGATAGAGAGAGTCAAGTGTTAGGGCTGGGGGCAATATGTGACTCTTTATGATAGAGAGAGTCAAGTGTTAGGGCTGGGGGCAATATGTGACTCTTTTTGATAGAGAGAGTCAAGTGTTAGGGCTGGGGGCAATATGTGACTCTTTTTGACAGATAGAGTCTAGTGTTAGGCCTGGGGGCAATATGTGACTCTTTTTGATAGATAGAGTCTAGTGTTAGGGCTGGGGGCAATATGTGACTCTTTTTGACAGATAGAGTCTAGTGTTAGGGCTGGGGGCAATATGTGACTCTTTATGATAGAGAGAGTCAAGTGTTAGGGCTGGGGGCAATATGTGACTCTTTTTGATAGAGAGAGTCAAGTGTTAGGGCTGGGGGCAATATGTGACTCTTTTTGATAGAGATAGAGTCAAGTGTTAGGGCTGGGGGCAATATGTGACTCTTTTTGATAGAGATAGAGTCAAGTGTTAGGGCTGGGGGCAATATGTGACTCTTTTTGATAGAGATAGAGTCAAGTGTTAGGGCTGGGGGCAATATGTGACTCTTTTTGATAGATAGAGTCAAGTGTTAGGGCTGGGGGCAATATGTGACTCTTTTTGATAGAGATAGAGTCAAGTGTTAGGGCTGGGGGCAATATGTGACTCTTTATGATAGAGAGAGTCAAGTGTTAGGGCTGGGGGCAATATGTGACTCTTTTTGATAGAGAGAGTCAAGTGTTAGGCCTGGGGGCAATATGTGACTCTTTTTGATAGATAGAGTCAAGTGTTAGGGCTGGGGGCAATATGTGACTCTTTTTGACAGAGAGAGTCTAGTGTTAGGGCTGGGGGCAATATGTGACTCTTTTTGATAGATAGAGTCAAGTGTTAGGGCTGGGGGCAATATGTGACTCTTTTTGATAGAGAGAGTCAAGTGTTAGGCCTGGGGGCAATATGTGACTCTTTTTGACAGAGAGAGTCTAGTGTTAGGGCTGGGGGCAATATGTGACTCTTTTTGATAGATAGAGTCAAGTGTTAGGGCTGGGGGCAATATGTGACTCTTTATGATAGAGAGAGTCAAGTGTTAGGCCTGGGGGCAATATGTGACTCTTTATGATAGATAGAGTCAAGTGTTAGGGCTGGGGGCAATATGTGACTCTTTTTGACAGAGAGAGAGTCAAGTGTTAGGCCTGGGGGCAATATGTGACTCTTTTTGATAGAGAGAGTCAAGTGTTAGGCCTGGGGGCAATATGTGACTCTTTTTGATAGATAGAGTCAAGTGTTAGGGCTGGGGGCAATATGTGACTCTTTTTGACAGAGAGAGAGTCAAGTGTTAGGCCTGGGGGCAATATGTGACTCTTTATGATAGAGAGAGTCAAGTGTTAGGCCTGGGGGCAATATGTGACTCTTTTTGATAGATAGAGTCAAGTGTTAGGGCTGGGGGCAATATGTGACTCTTTTTGACAGAGAGAGAGTCAAGTGTTAGGCCTGGGGGCAATATGTGACTCTTTTTGATAGATAGAGTCAAGTGTTAGGCCTGGGGGCAATATGTGACTCTTTTTGATAGAGAGAGTCAAGTGTTAGGGCTGGGGGCAATATGTGACTCTTTTTGATAGAGAGAGTCAAGTGTTAGGGCTGGGGGCAATATGTGACTCTTTTTGATAGATAGAGTCAAGTGTTAGGGCTGGGGGCAATATGTGACTCTTTTTGATAGATAGAGTCAAGTGTTAGGGCTGGGGGCAATATGTGACTATTTTTGATAGATAGAGTCAAGTGTTAGGGCTGGGGGCAATATGTGACTCTTTTTGATAGATAGAGTCAAGTGTTAGGGCTGGGGGCAATATGTGACTCTTTTTGATAGATAGAGTCAAGTGTTAGGGCTGGGGGCAATATGTGACTCTTTTTGATAGAGAGAGTCAAGTGTTAGGGCTGGGGGCAATATGTGACTCTTTTTGATAGAGAGAGTCAGGTGTTAGGCCTGGGGGCAATATGTGACTCTTTTTGACAGAGAGAGTCAAGTGTTAGGGCTGGGGGCAATATGTGACTCTTTTTGACAGAGAGAGTCAAGTGTTAGGGCTGGGGGCAATATGTGACTCTTTTTGACAGAGAGAGAGTCAATGTTTTCAAATCCCTGGCATATGTTTTGAGAACATCCCTGAGATGAAAATGTTTGAGAACCACTGGTCTTTTACAGACAAGTAAAAGGACAGGAGCTCAAGCCACCTTTGATGTCTATGTGTGCACGTGATGTCTTTGATGTCTATGTGTGCACGTGATATCTTTGATGTCTATGTGTGCACGTGATGTCTTTGATGTCTATGTGTGCACGTGATGTCTTTGATGTCTATGTGTGCACGTGATGTCTTTGATGTCTATGTGTGCACGTGATGTCTTTGATGTCTATGTGTGCACGTGATGTCTTTGATGTCTATGTGTGCACGTGATGTCTTTGATGTCTATGTGTGCACGTGATGTCTTTGATGTCTATGTGTGCACGTGATGTCTTTGATGTCTATGTGTGCACGTGATGTCTTTGATGTCTATGTGTGCACGTGCCTGGTGAGGTGTCCGGCACCTTGAGGCGCCTTTCAGGGGTTAATATGTCCTACAGAGGTCAGGGGTCACCAACATGTCCTACAGAGGTCAGGGGTCACCAGCATGTCCTACAGAGGTCAAGGGGTCACCAGCATGTCCTACAGAGGTCAGGGGTCACCAGCATGTCCTACAGAGGTCAGGGGTCACCAGCATGTCCTACAGAGGTCAGGGGTCACCAGCATGTCCTACAGAGGTTAGGGGTCACCAACATGTCCTACAGAGGTCAGGGGTCACCAACATGTCCTACAGAGGTCAGGGGTCACCAACATGTCCTACAGAGGTCAGGGGTCACCAACATGTCCTACAGAGGTCAGGAGTCACCAACATGTGACTGGGGTTAAAAAAAGAAGGGAAAAAAAAGAAAATCACACTTGTGTGAAATGAGAGGTGCTTATTATCATGGTGATCATGCATGATGAAGTCATTACGTCATTTGCCATTGATTTAGCAATTGACATTGATGTACAGAAGCATTTACGTCTTACAAAGTCCATAGACTTAGCCACACACATGACATCATACAAAGTCCATAGACTTAGCCACACACATGACGTCACAGGCCGAACACACAATGCCAGGCAAAAAAAATAAAAAGCAACCCAGGTAGGAGGTGTAAAGAACGTCATAGTTCAGCGCTCTATTTAAGGTCAATCTTTGCTCAGTCCAAATTAAACCCTATATTTTATTGAGCTTATGCTCAATAAACCAATACAACCTTGATTTGGGCTGCCCAAATATGGAGATGACAGGCGTCATAGTGGTGATGTCATACTGCACATGAGTGACGTCATAGACTGGTCACATGGGGTCTGGTTTAGTTGACTCAATGTTTTCTGTTTTTCCTTATTTTAGTGACCTTGTTGGCAGTGAGCACACTGTTGGTTGTCATGGCTACCAGTTCCCACCTGATGTCGTGTGGGAGTTCAGACTGATCCAGATCGTACTGGATAACTGCTAGTTTACATAACGTCTTAAGAGAAGGACTCAAGTCTAAGATGTACAGCTCATCAGTGGGTGTGTTGGTTCTGTGCTTGTATCCTCCGAAAAGGATGATACGATCTCCCACAATGCAACAGCACATACCATACATTAGACATGGTCCTTTCCCTTTGGGCTCAACCTTCTTCCAGGAGAAGGTCTCTGGACTGAATTTCCACAGATCATTGAAGCTCTGGTTACCGTTCCAGCCACCAAATATGTAGAGCTCTCCATTGTAGGTAAAGGCTGAATGAGCTCCACGTCTTTCTGGAAGAAGCTGTGCAGAAGGTGTGCTCATCCAGAGGTCGGTCTCTGTGTCAAACACTCTGATGGTGTTGTAGTACCGACCCCCACAGCCCCCAAATACAAACATCTTTGTCCCAATGATGGTTGCAGAGTGACGGTTTGTAGCAGGAGGTGGAGTTCCTCTGTTGTTAATTGAAGACCAGACCATTGTGCTGGTGTCCAACTTGTACATGTCATTAGTCCATCTAGCCAGCTTGGTGTATCCTCCATAGATAAACATGACCTTCCCCAACACACAGGCTGAGTGGCCCCTCCTCGCCTCTGGAACAGCTCCAGAAACCCTGCTGGGTTTCAACCACATGTGGGCGTCCACATCAAATGCATAAAGCTCATTGTAGTACTCCCCTCCACAGACCCCTCCCCAGATGTAGACTGTATCTTCCATCAGCACAGCTCTGTGGCCGCACCGCCTGGATGGAACCTCAAGGTGACCGTCTCCTCTTCCAGGACTCACTGGAGGTAACTTCTTCCAGCATAAAGACATTGTGTTGAAGACATGGACATCCATCTGTTCCACGTTGTTGTAGGTCAATACTTCATAGTAGCCTCCAAAGGAATAGATCTGGTTCCTCACTGCTACATGATAGCATCGCTCTGGTCCTCCTGCTTTGGAAATGGTCCAACACAACATCTGTCTGTCTGTCTGTCTGTCTGTCTGTCTGTCTGTCTCACTCTGTGTTTCCCAGTCTCTCTCTCTCTCTCTCTCTCGACGTGAACAGTCAGTATCAACACAAGTCATCATCTTATATATCCTGGTGTGAAATCACACGCAACACAAACTGTTGCCCTGCACGCCTAAACAACACCAATTTGCACAGCATTTCTCATCTGCACCCTTTTTTATTCTGGCAATACAATGGTTTTAAGATCCAATAATGAGTTGTTTGTTTAGGGCAGTTATGATTGTTTTTGCCAACCAAGTCTATGGAATGCAATGTTTGTTTAGGGCAGTAAATGACAACATACATGTGATCTGACTGATATAAATACAGTGGGCACCCCTCACTTCACACAAGTGTGATTTTTTATTGTTCTATTGTAATCCCCATAGGGGGATCCTAGATCACCTCATAAGAACTACTAGAAGCAGTGGTTCTCATATGAGGCAAATCTAGCAGCACATAAAACAAGACAAAAAAGGTCACACCCCTGTGAAGTGAGTGGCGCTCTTAGACAAAGAAACAGCATCTTTCTTCAGTAGAACAGTTTAATCCTCCTCGGTCAGAGCAAACGGCCTCACATTAATGTTCTAGATCCAACAACTGGAGCCCAAACAGAACAACAATGGGTCACCGAGTGTTCATTAACATAAATGCAACAAATAAACAGTCACCGTGTGACATTAAACATACAACCAGTAACAACAACATTAAATAAACAACCACCGTGTGACATTAAACATACAACCAGTAACAACAACATTAAATAAACAGTCACCGTGTGACATTAAACATACAACCAGTAACAACAACATTAAATAAACAGCCACCGTGTGACATTAAACATACAACCAGTAACAGGCTGAGTAGAGGAATCTCTGTCTGGATCCAGCCTCTCACTGCAACAAAGAACAACAAGCTCATTAGCTTCCTTATATACACAGCACCTGTGCTTCATTTAATTAATACCATTAGCTTCCTTATATACACAGCACCTGTCCTTCATTTAATTAATACCATTAGCTTCCTTATATACACAGCACCTGTCCTTCATTTAATTAATACCATTAGCTTCCTTATATACACAGCACCTGTCCTTCATTTAATTAATACCATTAGCTTCCTTATATACACAGCACCTGTCCATTTAATTAATACCATTAGCTTCCTTATATACACAGCACCTGTCCTTCATTTATTTAATACCATTAGCTTCCTTATATACACAGCACCTGTCCTTCATTTAATTAATAACATTAGCTTCCTTATATACACAGCACCTGTCCTTCATTTAATTAATACCATTAGCTTCCTTATATACACAGCACCTGTCCTTCATTTAATTAATAACATTAGCTTCCTTATATACACAGCACCTGTCCTTCATTTAATTAATACCATTAGCTTCCTTATATACACAGCACCTGTCCTTCATTTAATTAATACCATTAGCTTCCTTATATACACAGCACCTGTCCTTCATTTAATTAATACCATTAGCTTCCTTATATACACAGCACCTGTGCTTCATTTAATTAATACCATTAGCTTCCTTATATACACAGCACCTGTCCTTCATTTAATTAATACCATTAGCTTCCTTATATACACAGCACCTGTCCTTCATTTAATTAATACCATTAGCTTCCTTATATAAACAGCACCTGTCCTTCATTTAATTAATACCATTAGCTTCCTTATATACACAGCACCTGTCCTTCATTTAATTAATACCATTAGCTTCCTTATATACACAGAAACTGTCCTTCATTTAATTAATACCATTAGCTTCCTTATATACACAGCACCTGTGCTTCATTTAATTAATACCATTAGCTTCCTTATATACACAGCACCTGTCCTTCATTTAATTAATACCATTAGCTTCCTTATAATTATACACAGCACCTGTGCTTCATTTAATTAATACCATTAGCTTCCTTATATACACAGCACCTGTCCATTTAATTAATACCATTAGCTTCCTTATATACACAGCACCTGTCCTTCATTTAATTAATACCATTAGCTTCCTTATAATTATACACAGCACCTGTGCTTCATTTAATTAATACCATTAGCTTCCTTATATACACAGCACCTGTCCATTTAATTAATACCATTAGCTTCCTTATATACACAGCACCTGTCCTTCATTGAATTAATACAATGTGCTGCAGTGCCTGCCTGTGAGCTGGCAGAGCCAGACCTGTCACCCTACTCACAGACAGCACCTATAGGCCACGCCCCCTGACACAGGGGGCGGGGCATTTGTATTATTTTCACCGTGCTGCATTTGTGGTCTGGAGAGGGCAGTTGTTGTTTTTTCTTTTTTACAGACTTAAGTAAAAGGGCAGGGGCTCAAGCCCCCTTTGATGTCTATGTGTGCACGGTGTCTGATCTCCTTCCTGCCTTGTTGAATCCTGCTCTTCCTGAAGGTGAAGCTGTGAACTCATTTCATTCACTGTTTCTCAGAACAG
Organism: Protomyctophum parallelum; assembly: GCF_964188405.1. Taxonomy (NCBI): domain Eukaryota; kingdom Metazoa; phylum Chordata; class Actinopteri; order Myctophiformes; family Myctophidae; genus Protomyctophum; species Protomyctophum parallelum. The sequence goes on from NC_139719.1 coordinate 43,650,458, forward strand.
TCTGCAGCCACTGCCAATGTTTTTTCTTTCTTTTAGCGTTCTGGAGCCGTGCCTCCGCTCCATTAGGCAGCTGTGTGTGTCCCTTATATGCGTATACGTGTCCGAGCACGGAAAGTTGCAACACGGTAACTTTGCTATTTCCCCGACCGTTTCAGACGCAAGAATTAAGGCTCGCCGGCAGTTGATTCTTCATTCCGGGTTTTGAGTCAAACCGCACGGAACATTGTTTTTATTTTTGGAACAGTTCTTATTTGACGCAATATAAAATAGAGGATGAGAATTCAGAATGGGGTAAAAAAAAGAGAGAGAAAAAATACCCTTTTTATCATGATGACCATGCACGATGAAGTCACCCGCTTACGTCATTTGCCATTGACGAGGCAATTGACTTTGATGTACAGAAGAATTCCGTCAGACCCACTTCTACAACATTGCCTTTAAGTGATCTTATATTTTTTGTTATTCATGTCCTCACTGTATTGCATTACTGCTTGTTTTTTAATGTCGTTGCCTTGCTTTTCTTTTATGCTTTGCTTTTATTTTATTCTCCATTGTTCTGTAAAGCACTTTGAGCTGCATTTGATGTCATGAAAGGTGCTATACAAATAAAGTTATATTATTATTATTATTATTATACAAAGTCCATAGACTTGGCCACACTCACGACATCATACAAAGTCCATAGACTTAGCCACACTCATAACATCATACAAAGTCCATAGACTTATGGTGCATTCACACGAGCAGATGAAACTATGCAAATTGTGTTGCGAGTTGATTTGGAGCAGCTACATGCATCGTAGCACCTTTGCAACGTTCATGTCACTGGTAAAAAAGAAATCAGGCCTGTCTGAAGTGACTGGTACTGTACTGTACTGTACTGTACTGTACAGTACTGTACAGTACAAGCTCTCCTCCCTGGCCTGTGTGTCTGTGTGTTAGGCTGTGCAACAGTGACAATTGGTGGTCAACAAATGCTATAACGCTATTTTCGTGCTCCAGCCAACCAGGGCTGGCTGGCTTTTAATCATGATGATCATGCATGATGAAGTCACCCACCCAGATAATTTGCCATTGACTTTGATGTACAGAATAATTTCGGTCATACAAAGTCCATAGACTTAGCAAGTATCGCCAAGCAAATGACATCAAAAGGCCGGACACACAAAGCCAGGCATAGGAGGGGCTAGCGACCCTCTGAAAAAAAACATGTGTAGATTACATCATACTTTGGCGCTCTATTCAAGTGCAATCTTTGTCCAGTACAAATGAAACATTTATTTTATTGAGAAAGTTAAAGGGACACTTCACCCTTTTTGCAAAAAAATATATGTTAATGACGTTTAGAAGCTTTAGAACACTTTCCTGGGGGTATTTATGTGTGTAATATGTTGTTTTAGATATTTTAGATTGTAGCAGTGAGCCTGTTGTCTCTGATGTCATGGACACTGGGCTCACTTCCTTCCTGGACTACATGTTGTCTCAGTAAGACAGCTCTCCCCCTATCCACAAGGAGGAGCAGTGCACCAAAGAATTATGGGAATTGTAGTCCAGGAAGGTAGTGAGACCAGTGTCCATGACATCAGAGACAACAGGCTCACTGCTACAATCTAAAATATCTAAAACCACATATTACACACATAAATACCCCCAGGAAAGTGATCTAAAGCTTCTAAACGTCATTAACATATATATTTATTTGCAAAAAGGGTGAAGTGTCCCTTTAAGAGGAGACACCCAGCTGTAGGACTGGAGGAAAGACGCAGAACATGACAACCTTGATTTGGGATGAAAACATTACGCCCAAATACGGAGATGACTGGCGTCACAGTAGTGATATACTGTAGATGAGTGACGTGATGTTCTGGCCACATGGGTTCTGCTTTAGTTGACTCAATGTTTTTATGCGTTTCCTTCGTTAAGGTGCGATCAGACTTGGATGGTCACTGCCGCCTGATTACATACAAAGTCAACGCAAAGACCAGAAGTTGCGCGAGCACCGCGAACGGGCGCGCCGCGACCTGGCGCAGCACAAACGGGACGAACTTGTTTGCAGCGAGGACACCGTTGGTTGTCATGGCTACCAGTTCCCACCTGATGTCGTGTGGGAGTTCGGTCTGATCCAGATCGTACTGGATAACTGCTAGCTTACATAACGTCTTAAGAGAAGGACTCAGGTCTAAGATGAACAGGTCATCTATGGGTGTGAGATCTCCAAGTTTGGAGTAACCTCCAAAGAGGATGATACGATCTCCCATCATGCAACAGCACATACCAACCATTGGACCCGGGCCTTTCCCTTTGGGCTCAACCTTCTTCCAGGAGAAGGTCTCTGGACTGGATTTCCATAGATTATTGAAGGTCTGATTCGGGTTCCTGCCACCAAATATGTACAGCTCTCCATTGTAGTTAAAGGCTGAATGATCAGAGCGTCTTTCTGGTAGAAGTTGTGCAGAAGTTGTGCTCATCCAGAGGTCGGTCTCTGTGTCAAACACTCTGATGGTGTTGTGGCACCGACCCCCCCCAGCCCCCAAATACAAACATCTTTGTCCCAATAATGGTAGCAGAGTGACCTGATGAAGCAGGAGGTGGAGTTCCTCTGGTGTTAATTAAGGACCAGACCATTGTGCTGGTGTCCAACTTGTACATGTCATTAGTGTATCCAGTCAGCTTGTTGTATCCTCCATAGATAAACATGACCTCCCCCAACACACAGGCTGAGTGGCCCCACCTCGCCTCTGGAACAGCTCCAGAAACCCTGCTGGGTTTCAACCACATGTGGGCGTCCACATCAAATGCATAAAGCTCATTGTAGTACTCTCTCCAGCGGCCTCCCCAGATGTAGACTGTATCTTTTATCAGCACAGCTGTGTGTCCGCTGCGCCTGGATGGAACCTCAAGGTGACCGTCTCCTCTTCCAGGACTCACTGGAGGTAACTTCTTCCAGCATAAAGATATTGTGTTGAAGACAAGGACATCAAACAACTGATCCTGGTTGTTACCTCCATCATAGCCTCCAAAGGAATACAGTTTGTTCCTCACTGCTACAGCAGCATGATAGCATCTCTTTGGTCCTCCTGTTTTGGAAATGGTCCAACACAACATCACCCTGTCTGTCTGTCTGTCTGTCTGTCTGTCTGTCTGTCTGTCTGTCTGTAAAACAGCTCAAAGCTCTATTGCTGATTACTGAGGTTAGAACCCGCTGTAGTGGTGAACTTAAACCAGGATGCTTCGACTTCTGGCTTCTCCCTGAAGCCGACCCTTGTTATATATTCTCCGACTAGGCTTGTCACGATGACTAAGCCAGTTAGATCTATCCATATATGGTTCTACCACATCTATCTGATGTCAGCACTAGGTCGGCTCGGGACAAATATAGGGATTGTCATACTGGACATATCATATATCACATAGCCCCAGTGTCCTAGTCGCATATCCCCATATATGGAGACTGTACAGTATATCCAACGAACACTCTCCCAGTCCGGCTAATATGAATGGAAGTGAGTCTTCGTTACAGCCTCCCCAGATTTCACGTTGAAATCTATACCATATCCAGAAGACTTGAACAATGTTGGATTAATTTTCAATTTATTTTATTCTTTCTTATTTCTTATTTATTTTTAGTTTTCGATCTGTTATTCCATAATCCTAACGACTCGTCGTCATCGCCCGGTATTTCTTATCTGATGTAACCTCGCTATGCTATCCCCAGCAGCTGAACCAGTGATCTGGTAATCGCTCCACTGGTTCACGGAAGTGTTTTCTCTATGTTGGAGAATAACACAATGCTCCTTTACACCTGACAGGGGGGAGTTTCCCTGGTTGGACGTAGCGCGTGGAAGGAACACGTTATTCCAACCAGTTCCTTTCCCCTCCATCAGGCGCCCCGGCTGGCCAGGGGGAGGCAGTTTAGAGACCAGGATTACTGCATGTTTTTTGTGAGGGTACCTACCCTAGAGCACACGGGGAGAACATGTATGGGTGTATGGGTATGGGCACTGATGACGCGGAGGAGGAAACACCGCCAGCACGCACAGCGTAAATGGCTCTGGGTTAAGAGCGTCTGCTAAATGAATCTGATCTCAGGTCAGAATGGGTTAAGAGCGTCTGCTAAATGAATCTGATCTCAGGTCAGAATGGGTTAAGAGCGTCTGCTAAATGAATCTGATCTCAGGTCAGAATGGGTTAAGAGCGTCTGCTAAATGAATCTGATCTCAGGTCAGAATGGGTTAAGAGCGTCTGCTAAATGAATCTGATCTCAGGTCAGAATGGGTTAAGAGCGTCTGCTAAATGAATCTGATCTCAGGTCAGAATGGGTTAAGAGCGTCTGCTAAATGAATCTGATCTCAGGTCAGAATGGGTTAAGAGCGTCTGCTAAATGCCTAAATTATAAATTGTAACGGAATGGGATGGGCCATATGAAAATGTCGATATCCAATACAATGAATTGATATTAAGGCCGATATAACCCATATAAACCCATTAACCCGTTATCGCCTCAGTGACTCAGTCTGTATTCAAAATGTAATAATAATAATTTAAAGAATGTAGGGATGCACCGTTATTGAAATGTTGGCCCATATCCACAACATGAACAGCTTGAATGTATTAACTTATTTAAAAATGTTCCAACGATCTACAAGCTCAAAATTGTAACATGAAATTGCACGCAAATCTTACTGTATGTGGGGTTTTTTTAAGCGGGCATTTGTAACTAAAATGTTCACCTTTGGGGGTCCCTGGAACAACGGCCAAATATGTATAATTTTGGGGGTCCATGAAGTGAAAAAGTTTGATACAGAAACGTATGATTATTTTAAAAAAAGGGTCCTTCAATGAAAACAAACACTGTTTTAAATAAAACATGTTCCAATGTGACACAATAGTATCCAACAAACACCTAAAACATTCAGTGTATACACCGGTACATGGTTTTTAATAACCTTATACAAATAGAAATTAAATTGTCAATTACCGTACATTTCCAAATAATAGCCCGGGCTGCCCCACATCGGAGGTATGGGGGCAATATGTGACTCTTTTTGACAGAGAGAGTCAAGTGTTAGGGCTGGGGGCAATATGTGACTCTTTTTGACAGAGAGAGAGTCAAGTGTTAGGGCTGGGGGCAATATGTGACTCTTTTTGATAGAGAGAGTCAAGTGTTAGGGCTGGGGGCAATATGTGACTCTTTTTGACAGATAGAGTCTAGTGTTAGGGCTGGGGGCAATATGTGACTCTTTATGATAGAGAGAGTCAAGTGTTAGGGCTGGGGGCAATATGTGACTCTTTTTGATAGAGAGAGTCAAGTGTTAGGGCTGGGGGCAATATGTGACTCTTTTTGATAGATAGAGTCAAGTGTTAGGGCTGGGGGCAATATGTGACTCTTTTTGACAGATAGAGTCTAGTGTTAGGCCTGGGGGCAATATGTGACTCTTTTTGATAGAGAGAGTCAAGTGTTAGGGCTGGGGGCAATATGTGACTCTTTTTGATAGAGAGAGTCAAGTGTTAGGGCTGGGGGCAATATGTGACTCTTTTTGATAGAGAGAGTCAAGTGTTAGGGCTGGGGGCAATATGTGACTCTTTTTGATAGATAGAGTCAAGTGTTAGGGCTGGGGGCAATATGTGACTCTTTTTGACAGATAGAGTCTAGTGTTAGGCCTGGGGGCAATATGTGACTCTTTTTGATAGATAGAGTCAAGTGTTAGGGCTGGGGGCAATATGTGACTCTTTTTGACAGAGAGAGAGTCAAGTGTTAGGCCTGGGGGCAATATGTGACTCTTTTTGATAGATAGAGTCAAGTGTTAGGGCTGGGGGCAATATGTGACTCTTTTTGATAGATAGAGTCAAGTGTTAGGCCTGGGGGCAATATGTGACTCTTTTTGATAGATAGAGTCAAGTGTTAGGCCTGGGGGCAATATGTGACTCTTTTTGACAGAGAGAGAGTCAAATGTTAGGGCTGGGGGCAATATGTGACTCTTTTTGATAGATAGAGTCAAGTGTTAGGGCTGGGGGCAATATGTGACTCTTTTTGATAGATAGAGTCAAGTGTTAGGGCTGGGGGCAATATGTGACTCTTTTTGATAGAGAGAGTCAAGTGTTAGGGCTGGGGGCAATATGTGACTCTTTTTGACAGAGAGAGAGTCAAATGTTAGGGCTGGGGGCAATATGTGACTCTTTTTGATAGATAGAGTCAAGTGTTAGGGCTGGGGGCAATATGTGACTCTTTTTGATAGATAGAGTCAAGTGTTAGGGCTGGGGGCAATATGTGACTCTTTTTGATAGAGAGAGTCAAGTGTTAGGGCTGGGGGCAATATGTGACTCTTTTTGATAGATAGAGTCAAGTGTTAGGCCTGGGGGCAATATGTGACTCTTTTTGACAGAGAGAGAGTCAAATGTTAGGGCTGGGGGCAATATGTGACTCTTTTTGATAGAGAGAGTCAAGTGTTAGGGCTGGGGGCAATATGTGACTCTTTTTGATAGATAGAGTCAAGTGTTAGGCCTGGGGGCAATATGTGACTCTTTTTGACAGAGAGAGAGTCAAGTGTTAGGGCTGGGGGCAATATGTGACTCTTTTTGATAGATAGAGTCAAGTGTTAGGGCTGGGGGCAATATGTGACTCTTTTTGATAGAGAGAGTCAAGTGTTAGGGCTGGGGGCAATATGTGACTCTTTTTGATAGAGAGAGTCAAGTGTTAGGGCTGGGGGCAATATGTGACTCTTTTTGATAGATAGAGTCTAGTGTTAGGGCTGGGGGCAATATGTGACTCTTTTTGACAGAGAGAGAGTCAAGTGTTAGGCCTGGGGGCAATATGTGACTCTTTTTGATAGATAGAGTCAAGTGTTAGGGCTGGGGGCAATATGTGACTCTTTTTGACAGAGAGAGAGTCAAGTGTTAGGCCTGGGGGCAATATGTGACTCTTTTTGATAGATAGAGTCAAGTGTTAGGGCTGGGGGCAATATGTGACTCTTTTTGATAGATAGAGTCAAGTGTTAGGGCTGGGGGCAATATGTGACTCTTTTTGATAGATATAGTCAAGTGTTAGGCCTGGGGGCAATATGTGACTCTTTTTGATAGATAGAGTCAAGTGTTAGGGCTGGGGGCAATATGTGACTCTTTTTGATAGATAGAGTCAAGTGTTAGGCCTGGGGGCAATATGTGACTCTTTTTGACAGAGAGAGAGTCAAGTGTTAGGGCTGGGGGCAATATGTGACTCTTTTTGATAGAGAGAGTCAAGTGTTAGGGCTGGGGGCAATATGTGACTCTTTTTGATAGATAGAGTCAAGTGTTAGGCCTGGGGGCAATATGTGACTCTTTTTGACAGAGAGAGAGTCAAGTGTTAGGGCTGGGGGCAATATGTGACTCTTTTTGATAGAGAGAGTCAAGTGTTAGGGCTGGGGGCAATATGTGACTCTTTTTGATAGAGAGAGTCAAGTGTTAGGGCTGGGGGCAATATGTGACTCTTTTTGATAGATAGAGTCTAGTGTTAGGGCTGGGGGCAATATGTGACTCTTTTTGATAGATAGAGTCAAGTGTTAGGGCTGGGGGCAATATGTGACTCTTTTTGACAGAGAGAGAGTCTATGTTTTCAAATGGGGGTCCCTGGCATATGTTTTGAGAACATCCCTGAGATGAAAATGTTTGAGAACCACTGGTCTTTTACAGACAAGTAAAAGGACAGGAGCTCAAGCCCCCTTTGATGTCTATGTGTGCACGTGATGTCTTTGATGTCTATGTGTGCACGTGATGCCTTTGATGTCTATGTGTGCACGTGATGTCTTTGATGTCTATGTGTGCACGTGCCTGGTGAGGTGTCCGGCACCTTGAGGCGCCTTTCAGGGGTTAATATGTCCTACAGAGGTCAGGGGTCACCACCATGTCCTACAGAGGTCAGGGGTCACCAGCATGTCCTACAGAGGTCAGGGGTCACCAACATGTCCTACAGAGGTCAGGGGTCACCAGCATGTCCTACAGAGGTCAGGGGTCACCACCATGTCCTACAGAGGTCAAGGGGTCACCAGCATGTCCTACAGAGGTCAGGGGTCACCAGCATGTACTACAGAGGTCAAGGGGTCACCAGCATGTCCTACAGAGGTCAAGGGGTCACCAGCATTTCCTACAGAGGTCAGGGATGACCACCATGTCCTACAGAGGTCAAGGGGTCACCAGCATGTCCTACAGAGGTCAGGGGTCACCAGCATGTCCTACAGAGGTCAAGGGGTCACCAGCATGTCCTACAGAGGTCAGGGGTCACCAGCATGTCCTACAGAGGTCAGGGGTCACCAGCATGTCCTACAGAGGTCAGGGGTCACCAGCATGTTACAGGGGTAAAAGAAAAAAAGAAAAAAAAAAAGAAAATCACACTTGTGTGAAGTGAGAGGTGCTTATTATCATGATGATCATGCATGATGAAGTCACCCACTTACGTCATTTGCCATTGATTTAGCAATTGACGATGTAGTAGCATTTACGTCTTACAAAGTCCAGAGACTTAGCCACACACATGACATCATACAAAGTCCATAGACTTAGCCACACACATGACGTCACAGGCCGAACACACAATGCCAGGCAAAAAAAAGAAAAAGCAACCCAGGTAGGAGGTGTAAAGAACGTCATAGTTCAGCGCTCTATTTAAGGTCAATCTTTGCTCAGTCCAAATTAAACCCTATATTTTATTGAGCATAATTCAGATGCAGGACATTAATTACAACCTTGATTTGGGCTGCCCAAATATGGAGATGACAGGTTTCATAGTGGTGATGTCATACTGCACATGAGTGACGTCATAGACTGCTCCAGAAACCCTGCTGGGTTTCAACCACATGTGGGCGTCCACATCAAATGCATAAAGCTCATTGTAGTACTCCACTCCCCAGCGGCCTCCCCAGATGTAGACTGTATCTTCTATCAGCACAGCTGTGTGTCCCCAGCGCCTGGATGGAACCTCAAGGTGACCGTCTCCTCTTCCAGGACTCACTGGAGGTAACTTCTTCCAGCATAAAGGCATTGTGTTGAAGACATGGACATCCATCTGATCCTTGTTGTTCCCTCCATCATAGAAGTCTCCAAAGGAATACAGTTTGTTCCTCACTGCTACAGCATCATGATGGGCTCGCTTTGGTCCTCCTGTTTTGGAAATGGTCCAACACAACATCTGTCCGTCTGTCTGTCTGTCTGTCTGACTCTGTCTGTCTCACTCTGTGTTTCCCAGTCTCTCTCTCTCTCTCGACGTGAACAGTCAGTGTTAACACAAGTCATCATCTTATATATCCTGGTGTGAAATCACACGCAACACAAACTGTTACCATGCACGCCTAAACAACACCAATTTGCACTGCAGCAATTCTCATCTGCACACTTTTTTTATTCTGGCAATAAAACGGTTTTAAGATCCAATAATGAGTTGTTTCTTTAGGGCAGTTATGATTGTTTTTGCCAACCAAGTCTATGGAATGCAATGTTTGTTTAGGGCAGTAAATGACAACATACACGTCATCTGACTGATATAAATACAGTGGGCACCCCTCACTTCACACAAGTGTGATTTTTTATTGTTCTATTGTAATCCCCATAGGGGGATCCTAGATCACCTCATAAGAACTACTAGAAGCAGTGGTTCTCATATGAGGCAAATCTAGCAGCACATAAAACAAAACAAAAAAGGTCACACCCCTGTGAAGTGAGTGGCGCTATTAGACAAAGAAACAGCATCTTTCTTCAGTAGAACAGTTTAATCCTCCTCGGTCAGAGCAAACAGCCTCACATAAATGTTCTAGATCCAACAACTGGAGCCCTAACAGAACCACAATGGGTCACCGAGTGTCCATTAACATAAATGCAACAAATAAACAGTCACCGTGTGACATTAAACATACAACCAGTAACAACAACATTAAATAAACAGCCACCGTGTGACATTAAACATACAACCAGTAACAACATAATTAAATAAACAGTCACTGTGTGACATTAAACATACAACCAGTAACAACAACATTAAATAAACAGTCACCGTGTGACATTAAACATACAACCAGTAACAACAACACTAAATAAACAGTCACCGTGTGACATTAAACATACAACCAGTAACAACAACATTAAATAAACAGTCACCGTGTGACATTAAACATACAACCAGTAACAACAACATTAAATAAACAGTCACCGTGTGACATTAAACATACAACCAGTAACAACAACATTAAATAAACAGTCACCGTGTGACATTAAACATACAACCAGTAACAACAACACTAAATAAACAGTCACCGTGTGACATTAAACATACAACCAGTAACAACAACATTAAATAAACAGCCACCGTGTGACATTAAACATACAACCAGTAACAACAACATTAAATAAACAGCCACCGTGTGACATTAAACATACAACCAGTAACAACAACACTAAATAAACAGCCACCGTGTGACATTAAACATACAACCAGTAACAACAACACTAAATAAACAGCCACTGTGTGACATTAAACATACAACCAGTAACAACAACACTAAATAAACAGCCACCGTGTGACATTAAACATACAACCAGTAACAACAACATTAAATAAACAGCCACCGTGTGACATTAAACATACAACCAGTAACAACAACATTAAATAAACAGCCACCGTGTGACATTAAACATACAACCAGTAACAACAACATTAAATAAACAGCCACCGTGTGACATTAAACATACAACCAGTAACAGGCTGAGTAGAGGAATCTCTGTCTGGATCCAGCCTCTCACTGCAACAAAGAACAACAAGCTCATTAGCTTCCTTATATACACAGCACCTGTCCTTCATTTAATTAATACCATTAGCTTCCTTATATACACAGCACCTGTGCTTCATTTAATTAATACCATTAGCTTCCTTATATAGGCCTACACAGCACCTGTGCTTCATTTAATTAATACCATTAGCTTCCTTATATACACAGCACCTGTCCTTCATTTAATTAATACCATTAGCTTCCTTATATACACAGCACCTGTCCTTCATTTAATTAATACCATTAGCTTCCTTATATACACAGCACCTGTCCTTCATTTAATTAATACCATTAGCTTCCTTATATACACAGCACCTGTGCTTCATTTAATTAATACCATTAGCTTCCTTATATACACAGCACCTGTCCTTCATTTAATTAATACCATTAGCTTCCTTATATACACAGCACCTGTCCTTCATTTAATTAATACCATTAGCTTCCTTATATACACAGCACCTGTCCTTCATTTAATTAATACCATTAGCTTCCTTATATACACAGCACCTGTCCTTCTTTTAATTAATACCATTAGCTTCCTTATATACACAGCACCTGTCCTTCATTTAATTAATACCATTAGCTTCCTTATATACACAGCACCTGTCCTTCATTTAATTAATACAATGTGCTGCAGTGCCAGCCTGTGAGCTGGCAGAGCCAGACCTGTCACCCTACTCACAGACATCACCTATAGGCCACGCCCCCTGACACAGGCGGGGCATTTGTATTATTTTCACCGTGCTGCATTTGTGGTCTGGAGAGGGCAGTTGTTGTTGTTTTTTTACAGACTTAAGTAAAAGGGCAGGGGCTCAAGCCCCCTTTGATGTCTATGTGTGAGGTACAGAGGTCAGGGGTCACCAGCATGTCCTACAGAGTTCAGGGGTCACCAGCATGTCCTACAGAGGTCAGGGGTCACCAGCATGTCCTACAGAGGTCAGGGGTCACCAGCATGTCCTACAGAGGTCAGGGGTCACCAGCATGTCCTACAGAGGTCAAGGGGTCACCAGCATGTCCTACAGAGGTCAGGGGTCACCAGCATGTCCTACAGAGGTCAGGGGTCACCAGCATGTCCTACAGAGGTCAGGGGTCACCAGCATGTGACTGGGGTAAAAGAAAAAAAGAAAAAAAAGAAAATCACACTTGTGTGAGAGGTGCTTATTATCATGGTGATCATGCATGATGAAGTCACCCACTTACGTCATTTCCCATTGATTTAGCAATTGACGATGTACAGAAGCATTTACGTCTTACAAAGTCCAGAGACTTAGCCACACACATGACATCATACAAAGTCCATAGACTTAGCCACACACATGACGTCACAGGCCGAACACACAATGCCAGGCAAAAAAAAGAAAAAGCAACCCAGGTAGGAGGTGTAAAGAACGTCATAGTTCAGCGCTCTATTTAAGGTCAATCTTTGCTCAGTCCAAATTAAACCCTATATTTTATTGAGCATAATTCAGATGAAGGACATTAATTACAACCTTGATTTGGGCTGCCCAAATATGGAGGTGACAGGCGTCATAGTGGTGATGTCATACTGCACATGAGTGACGTCATAGACTGGTCACATGGGGTCTGGTTTAGTTGACTCAATGTTTTCTGTTTTTCCTTCTTTTAGTGACCTTGTTGGCAGTGAAAACACTGTTGGTTGTCATGGCTACCAGTTCCCACCTGATGTTGTGTGGGAGTTCCGATTGGTCGAGACCGTACTGAATAACTGCTAGTTTACATAAAGTCTTAAGAGAAGGACTCAAGTCTAAGATGTACAGCTCATCAGTGGGTGTGTTGGCTCTGTGCTTGTATCCTCCGAAAAGGATGATACGATCTCCCACAATGCAACAGCACCTACCATACATTGGACCTGGTCCTTTCCCTTTGGGCTCAACCTTCTTCCAGGAGAAGGTCTCTGGACTGAATTTCCACAGATCATTGAGGCCCTGGTTTCCGTTCCAGCCACCAAATATGTACGGTTCTCCATTGTAGGTAAAGGCTGAATGAGCTCCGCGTCTTTCTGGAAGAAGCTGTGCAGAAGGTGTGCTCATCCAGAGGTCGGTCTCTGTGTCAAACACACTGATGGTGTTGTAGTACTGGTCCCTCCAGCCCCCAAATACAAACATCTTTGTCCCAATGATGGTAGCAGAGTGACACCATGAAGCAGGAGGTGGAGTTCCTCTGGTGTTCATTAAGGACCAGACCATGGTGCTGGTGTCCAACTTGTACATGTCATTAGTGACTCCAGTCAGCTTGGTGTGTCCTCCATAGATAAACATGTCCTTCCCCAACACACAGGCTGAGTGGTACCTCCTCGCCTCTGGAACAGCTCCAGAAACCCTGCTGGGTTTCAACCACATGTGGGCGTCAACATCAAATGCATAAAGCTCATTGTAGTACTCTCTCCAGCGGCCTCCCCAGATGTAGACTGTATCTTCTATCAGCACAGCTGTGTGTCCCCAGCGCCTGGATGGAACCTCAAGGTGACCGTCTCCTCTTCCAGGACTCACTGGAGGTAACTTCTTCCAGCATAAAGACATTGTGTTGAAAACATGGACATCCATCTGATCCATGTTGTTCATGGAAACATAGTAGCCTCCAAAGGAATACAGTTTGTTCCTCACTGCTACAGACGCATGATAGACTCGCTTTGGACCTCCTGTTTTGGAAATGGTCCAACACAACATCTGTCTGTCTGTCTGTCTCACTCTGTGTTTCCCAGTCTCTCTCTCTCTCTCCCTCTCTCTCTCTCTCTCTCTCTCTCTCTCTCTCTCGACGTGAACAGTCAGTATCAACACAAGTCATCATCTTATATATCCTTGTGTGAAATCACACGCAACACAAACTGTTACCATGCACGCCTAAACGACGCCAATTTGCACAGCATTTCTCATCTGCACCCTTTTTTATTCTGGCAATAAAATGGTTTTAAGATCCAATAATGAGTTGTTTGTTTAGGGCAGTTATGATTGTTTTTGCCAACCAAGTCTATGGAATGCAATGTTTGTTTAGGGCAGTAAATGACAACATACACGTCATCTGACTGATATAAATACAGTGGGCACCCCTCACTTCACACAAGTGTGATTTTATTTTTCTATTGTAATCCCCATAGGGGGATCCTAGATCACATCATCAGAACTACTAGAAGCAGTGGTTCTCATATGAGGCAAATCTAGCAGCACATAAAACAAAACAAAAAAGGTCACACCCCTGTGAAGTGAGTGGCGCTCTTGGGTCAAAGAAACAGCATCTTTCTTCAGTAGAACAGTTTAATCCTCCTCGGTCAGAGCAAACGGCCTCACATTAATGTTCTAGATCCAACAACTGGAGCCCAAACAGAACCACAATGGGTCACCGAGTGTCCATTAACATAAATGCAACAAATAAACAGCCACCGTGTGACATTAAACATACAACCAGTAACAACAACATTAAATAAACAGCCACCGTGTGACATTAAACATACAACCAGTAACAACAACATTAAATAAACAGCCACCGTGTGACATTAAACATACAACCAGTAACAACAACATTAAATAAACAGTCACCGTGTGACATTAAACATACAACCAGTAACAACAACATTAAATAAACAGTCACCGTGTGACATTAAACATACAACCAGTAACAGGCTGAGTAGAGGAATCTCTGTCTGGATCCAGCCTCTCACTGCAACAAAGAACAACAAGCACATTAGCTTCCTTATATACACAGCACCTGTCCTTCATTTAATTAATACCATTAGCTTCCTTATATACACAGCACCTGTCCTTCATTTAATTAATACCATTAGCTTTCTTATATACACAGCACCTGTCCTTCATTTAATTAATACCATTAGCTTCCTTATATACACAGCACCTGTCCTTCATTTAATTAATACCATTAGCTTCCTTATATACACAGCACCTGTCCTTCATTTAATTAATACCATTAGCTTCCTTATATACACAGCACCTGTCCTTCATTTAATTAATACCATTAGCTTCCTTATATACACAGCACCTGTCCTTCATTTAATTAATACCATTAGCTTCCTTATATACACAGCACCTGTCCTTCATTTAATTAATACCATTAGCTTCCTTATATACACAGCACCTGTCCTTCATTTAATTAATACCATTAGCTTCCTTATATACACAGCACCTGTCCTTCATTTAATTAATACCATTAGCTTCCTTATATACACAGCACCTGTCCTTCATTTAATTAATAACATTAGCTTCCTTATATACACAGCACCTGTCCTTCATTTAATTAATACCATTAGCTTCCTTATATACACAGCACCTGTCCTTCATTTAATTAATACCATTAGCTTCCTTATATACACAGCACCTGTCCTTCATTTAATTAATACCATTAGCTTCCTTATATACACAGCACCTGTCCTTCATTTAATTAATACAATGTGCTGCAGTGCCTGCCTGTGAGCTGGCAGAGCCAGACCTGTCACCCTACTCACAGACAGCCCCTATAGGCCCCGCCCCCTGACACAGGGGGCGGGGCATTTGTATTATTTTCACCGTGCTGCATTTGTGGTCTGGAGAGGGCAGTTGTTTTTTTTTTTTTACAGACTTAAGTAAAAGGGCAGGGGCTCAAGCCCCCTTTGATGTCTATGTGTGAGGTACAGAGGTCAGGGGTCACCACCATGTCCTACAGAGGTCAAGGGGTCACCAGCATGTCCTACAGAGGTCAGGTGTCACCACCATGTCCTACAGAGGTCAGGGGTCACCAGCATGTGACTGGGGTAAAAGAAAAAAAGAAAAAAAAAGAAAATCACACTTGTGTGAAGTGAGAGGTGCTTATTATCATGATGATCATGCATGATGAAGTCACCCATTTGCCATTGATTTAGCAATTGACTATGTAGTAGCATTTACGTCTTACAAAGTCCATAGACTTAGCCACACACATGACATCACAGGCCGAACACACAATGCCAGGCAAAAGAAAAGAAAAAGCAACCCAGGTAGGAGGTGTAAAGAACGTCATAGTTCAGCGCTCTATTTAAGGTCAATCTTTGCTCAGTCCAAATTAAACCCTATATTTTATTGAGCATAATTCAGATGCAGGACATTAATTACAACCTTGATTTGGGCTGCCCAAATATGGAGATGACAGGCGTCATAGTGGTGATGTCATACTGCACATGAGTGACGTCATAGACTGGTCACATGGGGTCTGGTTTAGTTGACTCAATGTTTTCTGTTTTTCCTTCTTTTAGTGACCTTGTTGGCAGTGAGCACACTGTTGGTTGTCATGGCTACCAGTTCCCACCTGATGTCGTGTGGGAGTTCCGATTGGTCGAGACCGTACTGAATAACTGCTAGTTTACATAAAGTCTTAAGAGAAGGACTCAAGTCTAAGATGTACAGCTCACCAGTGCGTGTGATGGCTTTGTGCTTGTATCCTCCGAAAAGGATGATACGATCTCCCACAATGCAACAGCACATACCATACATTAGACATGGTCCTTTCCCTTTGGGCTCAACCTTCTTCCAGGAGAAGGTCTCTGGACTGAATTTCCACAGATCAATGATGCTCTGGTTACCGTTCCAGCCACAAAATATGTACAGCTCTCCATTGTAGGTTTCGGCTGAATGACCACAGCGTCCTTCTGGAAGAGGCTGTGCAGAAGGTGTGCTCATCCAGAGGTCGGTCTCTGTGTCAAACACTCTGATGGTGTTGTAGCACCGACCCCCCCAGCCCCCAAATACAAACATCTTTGTCCCAATGATGGTGGCAGAGTGACGGTTTGTAGCAGGAGGTGGAGTTCCTCTAGTGTTAATTGAAGACCAGACCATCGTGCTGGTGTCCAACTTGTACATGTCATTAGTGCATCCAGTCAGCTTGGTGTGTCCTCCATAGATAAACATGTCCTTCCCCAACGCACAGGCTGAGTGGCTCCACCTCACCTCTGGAACAGCTCCAGAAACCCTGCTGGGTTTCAACCACATGTGGGCGTCTACATCAAATGCATAAAGCTCATTGTAGTACTCCTCTAACCAGACCCCTCCCCAGATGTAGACTGTATCTTCTATCAGCACAGCTGTGTGGCCGTAGCGCCTGGATGGAACCTCAAGGTGACCGTCTCCTCTTCCAGGACTCACTGGAGGTAACTTCTTCCAGCATAAAGACATTGTGTTGAAGACATGGACATCCATCTGTTCCTTGTTGTTGGTCCATCCATCACAGTAGCCTCCAAAGGAATAAAGCTGGTTCCTCACTGCTACGGCAGCATGATAGCATCTCTTTGGTCCTCCTGTTTTGGAAATGGTCCAACACAACATCACCCTGTGTGTGTGTGTGTCTGTCTGTCTGTCTGTCTGTCTGTCTGTCTATAAAACAGCTCAAAGCTCTATTGCTGATTACTGAGGTTAGAACCCGCTGTAGTGGTGAACTTAAACCAGGATGCTTCGACTTCTGGCTTCTCCCTGAAGCCGACCCTTGTTATATATTCTCCGACTAGGCTTGTCACGATGACTAAGCCAGTTAGATCTATCCATATATGGTTCTACCACATCTATCTGATGTCAGCACTAGGTCGGCTCGGGACAAATATAGGGATTGTCATACTGGACATATCATATATCATATAGCCCCAGCGTCCTAGTCGCATATCCCCATATATGGAGACTGTACAGTATATCCAACGAACACTCTCCCAGTCCGGCTAATATGAATGGAAGTGAGTCTTCGTTACAGCCTCCCCAGATGTCACGTTGACATCTATACCATATCCAGAAGACTTGAACAATGTTGGATTAATTTTCCAATTTTTTTATTCTTTCTTATTTCTTATTTATTTTTAGTTTTCGATCTGTTATTCCATAATCCTAACGACTCGTCGTCATCGCCCGGTATTTCTTATCTGATGTAACCTCGCTATGCTATCCCCAGCAGCTGAACCAGTGATCTGGTAATCGCTCCACTGGTTCACGGAAGTGTTTTCTCTATGTTGGAGAATAACACAATGCTCCAACCAGGGAGTTTCCCTGGTTGGACGTAGCGCGTGGAAGGAACACGTTATTCCAACCAGTTCCTTTCCCCCCCATCAGGCGCCCTGGCTGGCCAGGGGGAGGCAGTTTAGAGACCAGGATTACTGCATGTTTTTTGTGAGGGTACCTACCCTAGAGCACACAGGGAGAACATGTATGGGTGTATGGGTATGGGCACTGATGACGCGGAGGAGGAAACACCGCCAGCACGCACAGCGTAAATGGCTCTGGGTTAAGAGCGTCTGCTAAATGAACTTAAGGGGTAGCTTAATGTAAATGGCTCTGGGTTAAGAGCGTCTGCTAAATGAATCTGATCTCAGGTCAGAATGGGTTAAGAGCGTCTGCTAAATGAATCTGATCTCAGGTCAGAATGGGTTAAGAGCGTCTGCTAAATGAATCTGATCTCAGGTCAGAATGGGTTAAGAGCGTCTGCTAAATGAATCTGATCTCAGGTCAGAATGGGTTAAGAGCGTCTGCTAAATGAATCTGATCTCAGGTCAGAATGGGTTAAGAGCGTCTGCTAAATGAATCTGATCTCAGGTCAGAATGGGTTAAGAGCGTCTGCTAAATGAATCTGATCTCAGGTCAGAATGGGTTAAGAGCGTCTGCTAAATGAATCTGATCTCAGGTCAGAATGGGTTAAGAGCGTCTGCTAAATGAATCTGATCTCAGGTCAGAATGGGTTAAGAGCGTCTGCTAAATGAATCTGATCTCAGGTCAGAATGGGTTAAGAGCGTCTGCTAAATGCCTAAATCATAAATTGTAACGGAATGGGATGGGCCATATGAAAATGTCTGCACGATATCGATATCCATTACAATGAATTGATATTATGGCCGATATAACCCATATAAACCCATTAACCCGTTATCACCTCAGTCTGTATTCAAAATGTAATAATAATTAAAAAAAAATAGGGATGCACCGTTATTGAAATGTTGGCCCATATCCACAACATGAACAGCTTGAATGTATTAACTTATTTAAAAATGTTCCAACGATCTACAAGCTCAAAATTGTATCATGAAATTGCACGCAAATCTTACTGTATGTGGGTTTTTTTTAAGCAGGCATTTTTTAACTAAAATGTTCACCTTTGGGGGTCCCTGGAACAACGGCCAAATATGTATAATTTTGGGGGTCCATGAAGTGAAAAAGATTGATACAAAAACGTATGATTATTAAAAAAAAAGGGTCCTTCAATGAAAACAAACACTGTTTTAAATAAAACATGTTCCAATGTGACACAATAGTATCCAACAAACACCTAAAACATTCGGTGTATACACACCGGTACATGGTTTTTAATAACCTTATACAAATAGAAATTAAATTGTCAATTACCGTACATTTCCAAATAATAGCCCGGGCTGCCCCACATCGGAGGTATGGGGGCAATATGTGACTCTTTTTGACAGAGAGAGTCTAGTGTTAGGGCTGGGGGCAATATGTGACTCTTTTTGATAGATAGAGTCAAGTGTTAGGGCTGGGGGCAATATGTGACTCTTTTTGACAGAGAGAGAGTCAAGTGTTAGGCCTGGGGGCAATATGTGACTCTTTTTGATAGATAGAGTCAAGTGTTAGGGCTGGGGGCAATATGTGACTCTTTTTGATAGATAGAGTCAAGTGTTAGGCCTGGGGGCAATATGTGACTCTTTTTGATAGATAGAGTCAAGTGTTAGGCCTGGGGGCAATATGTGACTCTTTTTGACAGAGAGAGTCAAGTGTTAGGGCTGGGGGCAATATGTGACTCTTTTTGATAGATAGAGTCAAGTGTTAGGGCTGGGGGCAATATGTGACTCTTTTTGACAGAGAGAGTCTAGTGTTAGGGCTGGGGGCAATATGTGACTCTTTTTGACAGATAGAGTCAAGTGTTAGGGCTGGGGGCAATATGTGACTCTTTTTGATAGATAGAGTCAAGTGTTAGGGCTGGGGGCAATATGTGACTCTTTTTGATAGATAGAGTCAAGTGTTAGGGCTGGGGGCAATATGTGACTCTTTTTGATAGATAGAGTCAAGTGTTAGGGCTGGGGGCAATATGTGACTCTTTTTGATAGATAGAGTCAAGTGTTAGGGCTGGGGGCAATATGTGACTCTTTTTGATAGATAGAGTCAAGTGTTAGGGCTGGGGGCAATATGTGACTCTTTTTGATAGAGAGAGTCAGGTGTTAGGCCTGGGGGCAATATGTGACTCTTTTTGATAGATAGAGTCAAGTGTTAGGGCTGGGGGCAATATGTGACTCTTTTTGACAGAGAGAGTCAAGTGTTAGGGCTGGGGGCAATATGTGACTCTTTTTGACAGAGAGAGTCAAGTGTTAGGGCTGGGGGCAATATGTGACTCTTTTTGACAGAGAGAGAGTCAATGTTTTCAAATCCCTGGCATATGTTTTGAGAACATCCCTGAGATGAAAATGTTTGAGAACCACTGGTCTTTTACAGACAAGTAAAAGGACAGGAGCTCAAGCCACCTTTGATGTCTATGTGTGCACGTGATGTCTTTGATGTCTATGTGTGCACGTGATGTCTTTGATGTCTATGTGTGCACGTGATGTCTTTGATGTCTATGTGTGCACGTGATGTCTTTGATGTCTATGTGTGCACGTGCCTGGTGAGGTGTCCGGCACCTTGAGGCGCCTTTCAGGGGTTAATATGTCCTACAGAGGTCAGGGGTCACCAACATGTCCTACAGAGGTCAGGGGTCACCAGCATGTCCTACAGAGGTCAAGGGGTCACCAGCATGTCCTACAGAGGTCAGGGGTCACCAGCATGTCCTACAGAGGTCAGGGGTCACCAGCATGTCCTACAGAGGTCAGGGGTCACCAGCATGTCCTACAGAGGTTAGGGGTCACCAACATGTCCTACAGAGGTCAGGGGTCACCAACATGTCCTACAGAGGTCAGGGGTCACCAACATGTCCTACAGAGGTCAGGGGTCACCAACATGTCCTACAGAGGTCAGGAGTCACCAACATGTGACTGGGGTTAAAAAAAGAAGGGAAAAAAAAGAAAATCACACTTGTGTGAAATGAGAGGTGCTTATTATCATGGTGATCATGCATGATGAAGTCATTACGTCATTTGCCATTGATTTAGCAATTGACATTGATGTACAGAAGCATTTACGTCTTACAAAGTCCATAGACTTAGCCACACACATGACATCATACAAAGTCCATAGACTTAGCCACACACATGACGTCACAGGCCGAACACACAATGCCAGGCAAAAAAAATAAAAAGCAACCCAGGTAGGAGGTGTAAAGAACGTCATAGTTCAGCGCTCTATTTAAGGTCAATCTTTGCTCAGTCCAAATTAAACCCTATATTTTATTGAGCTTATGCTCAATAAACCAATACAACCTTGATTTGGGCTGCCCAAATATGGAGATGACAGGCGTCATAGTGGTGATGTCATACTGCACATGAGTGACGTCATAGACTGGTCACATGGGGTCTGGTTTAGTTGACTCAATGTTTTCTGTTTTTCCTTATTTTAGTGACCTTGTTGGCAGTGAGCACACTGTTGGTTGTCATGGCTACCAGTTCCCACCTGATGTCGTGTGGGAGTTCAGACTGATCCAGATCGTACTGGATAACTGCTAGTTTACATAACGTCTTAAGAGAAGGACTCAAGTCTAAGATGTACAGCTCATCAGTGGGTGTGTTGGTTCTGTGCTTGTATCCTCCGAAAAGGATGATACGATCTCCCACAATGCAACAGCACATACCATACATTAGACATGGTCCTTTCCCTTTGGGCTCAACCTTCTTCCAGGAGAAGGTCTCTGGACTGAATTTCCACAGATCATTGAAGCTCTGGTTACCGTTCCAGCCACCAAATATGTAGAGCTCTCCATTGTAGGTAAAGGCTGAATGAGCTCCACGTCTTTCTGGAAGAAGCTGTGCAGAAGGTGTGCTCATCCAGAGGTCGGTCTCTGTGTCAAACACTCTGATGGTGTTGTAGCACCGACCCCCACAGCCCCCAAATACAAACATCTTTGTCCCAATGATGGTTGCAGAGTGACGGTTTGTAGCAGGAGGTGGAGTTCCTCTGTTGTTAATTGAAGACCAGACCATTGTGCTGGTGTCCAACTTGTACATGTCATTAGTCCATCTAGCCAGCTTGGTGTATCCTCCATAGATAAACATGACCTTCCCCAACACACAGGCTGAGTGGCCCCTCCTCGCCTCTGGAACAGCTCCAGAAACCCTGCTGGGTTTCAACCACATGTGGGCGTCCACATCAAATGCATAAAGCTCATTGTAGTACTCCCCTCCACAGACCCCTCCCCAGATGTAGACTGTATCTTCCATCAGCACAGCTCTGTGGCCGCACCGCCTGGATGGAACCTCAAGGTGACCGTCTCCTCTTCCAGGACTCACTGGAGGTAACTTCTTCCAGCATAAAGACATTGTGTTGAAGACATGGACATCCATCTGTTCCACGTTGTTGTAGGTCAATACTTCATAGTAGCCTCCAAAGGAATAGATCTGGTTCCTCACTGCTACATGATAGCATCGCTCTGGTCCTCCTGCTTTGGAAATGGTCCAACACAACATCTGTCTGTCTGTCTGTCTGTCTGTCTGTCTGTCTGTCTGTCTGTCTCACTCTGTGTTTCCCAGTCTCTCTCTCTCTCTCTCTCTCGACGTGAACAGTCAGTATCAACACAAGTCATCATCTTATATATCCTGGTGTGAAATCACACGCAACACAAACTGTTGCCCTGCACGCCTAAACAACACCAATTTGCACAGCATTTCTCATCTGCACCCTTTTTTATTCTGGCAATACAATGGTTTTAAGATCCAATAATGAGTTGTTTGTTTAGGGCAGTTATGATTGTTTTTGCCAACCAAGTCTATGGAATGCAATGTTTGTTTAGGGCAGTAAATGACAACATACATGTCATCTGACTGATATAAATACAGTGGGCACCCCTCACTTCACACAAGTGTGATTTTTTATTGTTCTATTGTAATCCCCATAGGGGGATCCTAGATCACCTCATAAGAACTACTAGAAGCAGTGGTTCTCATATGAGGCAAATCTAGCAGCACATAAAACAAGACAAAAAAGGTCACACCCCTGTGAAGTGAGTGGCGCTCTTAGACAAAGAAACAGCATCTTTCTTCAGTAGAACAGTTTAATCCTCCTCGGTCAGAGCAAACGGCCTCACATTAATGTTCTAGATCCAACAACTGGAGCCCAAACAGAACAACAATGGGTCACCGAGTGTCCATTAACATAAATGCAACAAATAAACAGTCACCGTGTGACATTAAACATACAACCAGTAACAACAACATTAAATAAACAACCACCGTGTGACATTAAACATACAACCAGTAACAACAACATTAAATAAACAGTCACCGTGTGACATTAAACATACAACCAGTAACAACAACATTAAATAAACAGCCACCGTGTGACATTAAACATACAACCAGTAACAGGCTGAGTAGAGGAATCTCTGTCTGGATCCAGCCTCTCACTGCAACAAAGAACAACAAGCTCATTAGCTTCCTTATATACACAGCACCTGTCCTTCATTTAATTAATACCATTAGCTTCCTTACTATACCTGTCAGTAGCACCGTCTTCAAACTTTGTTCATTTTAAACTGTTTCTAAGTCATATTTTTATACCACCTTTTACGCATGGGTAATTTTAGTAGTTTTTACTTACCCGGTTAAATGCACTAGTGCTCTGAAATCCGACTCGACTTCAATAGCCGGCGTCTACCTGCTAGCCACCTCTGACAGCTGACAGCTAGTTAGCCAGGAGGCTAGCTAGCCTACACCTCATCTCATCCTATCCAGTATCCACCTCCACACGGTTTCTATCGGATTATATGTACTCACCCCCCGCTGTCTTGTCATCATGAGACCAGTTTCCTGTGAGTCAGCAATGATGGCTTTCACAACGGAGAAAGCCTACTCCATCAAGGCGGAACTACGCTCCATCAACAGCTTAATAGGTGATCTCCTCAAGCGGAAAGCAGTGCTCCACGGTCGCCTGGCTGCCATAGAGGCTGGCGAGGGCACTTCGAGGGCCGGGGAAATTACTCCGGTCTCCGGAGAGGCTGTCGCCGGGCCGAGCGGTGGTGCTTCGGGTGCCGGTTCACTCCGACCGACGCCGGGAGCCGCTGCCACTTGGACCTCTGTGGTGAAAGGTCCGACCAGGAGACTGTCGATTCCGATGTTTGAGCCGTACCATCCTGGAGATCGAGACATATCCAACGACTTTCCCTGCTCCAACCCTTTCACACCGCTACAGGAGCGTGCATTCACGGCTTGTCAGCCAAAGAGCCAGCGTTGTTCCAGCACGCGATCCCGTCCGATAAAACGCCCTGGTCCCAGTCAGAACTCATCCTCCAGCTCCTCGACCCTCACCTCGACCCCCAAAAGAAGCATGGGTCGCGGGGGGAAACGGCGTCGCCTCGCAATCCCCACGGGAAACCCCCCCGTTCCTGCCCATCCACATCCAGCGCGTGTAGTAAACAACACTACACATGGCCACTTGTCACCGCCCCCTCTGCATTCAATGAGCTCAGCTGTGCCGGATCTCTATGAAACAAGGTCAGAAGCGTCCATATCACTATACACCAGCAATCCCCGCACCAACCCCACCTCCCAGCCCCTCTATCTACTTGTGGGAGACAGCATTGTCCGTAATCTAACCATTCCACGCTGTATAATCAGCTCTTTCTCTGGTGCAAATATTTTAGATCTCCTCCCCCACATTCCAAACATTCTCAAGCAGCACCCCTCCATCCACACAGTCATCCTAAGTGCAGGCACTAATGACACAAGGTCCAGGCAGTCATTGAAAATGTACAATGACTATGAGGCCCTGGCGAATTCTGTTCGAATCCAGGGAAGATCCTGCATTTTCTCTGGCCTAATCCCCACTCTCCATCGCAGCACGGATAAATTCAGCCGCCTCCTTAATGCAGACGAATGGCTGTTTAATTTCTGTCAGAAAAAGGGATATGGCTTTATTCCCAATTTTAATGACTTCTGGAAATCTCCTGAACTCTACCGAGACCTCCTCCATCCCAACAAAGCAGGCTTAAATGTTCTGGCCAAGAACATATCTCACCATCTCGCCAACAGCGACTCCTCAGGCAGGAAGTGACCATTACATATTTGCTCTGCTTATAACGTGTTTAATTGCAGTAATTACTGTAATTATAACTCTGACCTCAGAACTACTTCTTACATCTCAGTAATTCCTGTGTCATGTTTAGCCACCTGTCTACCACTGTCTCCTACCCCCCTGCCCCATGCCACCTGTGCTAGTCCTACGTTCATTCCAGTGCTCATTAGAAATAGACCGTATCAGTCCATTCCACCAGCACGATCAGTCATCTTAAACAACCTAATCAGACCCCCTACTCTACCCTGTAGACCCAAGACTCCTCCCACTAAATGTGATAGCAAGCTTAACCTTGCCTTGTTTAACATCAGGTCACTAACAAATAAATCCTCCTCTGTAAATGATATAATCCGTAAAGAGAAGCTAGATATAATCTTTCTAACAGAGACATGGCTTGGCTCGGATGGAGCTTTTCTCCTAGCGCCAGCCTGTCCCCTAAACTACAGTTTCATTCACTCTGTTCGCGAGGCTAAGAAAGGAGGTGGACTGGCAATAATTTTTTCAGACACATTAAAATTCAAGGCTCTGACCCTGGGCAGCTTTACATCCTTTGAATACCAGGCCACTATATTACTTGGTAAATCCTCTATGCCAATGATTAGCATTTATCGCCCGCCAAAATGCAGTAAAGCAATATTTCTAACAGAAATATCAGAACTTTTATCTATCTGCTCCACTAACTATGACAGAACTCTCATCTCAGGTGATCTTAATCTGCACCTGGATGATGCTACAGATGCTGTGGCTATGGGTTTCTTAGAGTTATTGCACTCCTTTGAGTTTATCCAACATGTTGTTGGGCCTACACATAAACATGGGCACACTCTGGACCTGGTGATTTCTAGAGGGATGAACATCACTATGGAAAGGACTATTGAAAGGCCTGATCTATCGGACCACCTTTTGCTGTGTTTCAGTATGGCTGTCCCTGATGTTGAGAAAAATAACACTGAATATACCATAACAAAGCGTTTTTTTAGCTCTTCTGCAGCCGATGAGTTCTCTCGTCATCTGGGCCCTCCCCTGCCCGATACTCCCCCAGTAAATGATATGGTTCAAAATTTTAATCTTAAACTAGAGTCAGCTCTTGATATAGTGGCTCCTTTTAAAACAAAAAAGAAACATAACACCAGAGTAACGCCCTGGTTAAATGAGCATACACGCTCACTGAAGCAAGAATGTCGTAGAGCTGAGCGAACTTGGAGAAAATATAAACTCACCATCCACTTAGAGATTCTTAAAAAGTCAACAGTCGCCTATAACAAAGCCTTGCGTCTAGCAAGGCAGGCATATTTCTCTGGCATTATTAATGAGAACAAGAATAATGCCAGAGTCCTTTTCTCTACCATTGATCGACTTTTAAACCCCCCCCAGTCCTACAAACAGTCATTCCCGGCCTCTAAAGCTAAGTGTAATGAGTTTGCATGCTTTTTTGATAACAAAATCCTTAACATTAGAGCTGATATTATGAATGGTGCTGCCGCAAACCTTCAAACAGCAGCTCATGGTCCCAGGGTAGATCTCTCCAGGGGGAGCCTATTATCGTTTTGCGCAATTGATGAAGACGAACTCCGCAAAACCATATCACAGATGACATCTTCCTCCTGTTCATTGGATACAATTCCCACCACCTTTCTCAAAGAGGTCTTAGACAGTGTGATTGGAGATATCCTAAAAATTGTAAACAGCTCTCTCCAATCTGGCGTCTTCCCAGACTCATTGAAGACGGCCGTAGTTAGGCCCCTACTCAAAAAACACAACCTGGATCCCTCTGTTTTGGGTAACTATCGACCCATTTCAAATCTACCCTTTCTGGGCAAGGTTTTAGAAAAATGCATCTCTCATCAATTGGATATATTTATACAGAACAATAATGTGCACAACAAATTCCAATCTGGATTCAGGAAAAGTCACAGCACTGAAACTGCACTGGTAAAAGTAATGAATGATCTTAGGGTGTCTGCTGACAAGAAACATGTATCGGTTCTCTTACTCCTAGATTTAACGGCTGCATTTGACACGATTGATCATTCAATTTTAATACAGCGCCTGGAGCACTGGGTAGGCCTGTCTGGTACGGCCCTGTCCTGGTTCTCCTCCTACCTCTCAAACAGAAGTTACTTTGTCAAACTAGCCGAGTTTGACTCAGACAAACACAACATCAGCTCTGGTGTCCCACAAGGCTCGATTCTTGGTCCTCTGCTGTTCTCCTTATACATTTTGCCATTGGGTGAACTAATTTCCAATCACGGAGTCAATTTTCATTTCTATGCTGATGATACCCAGCTATATCTTTCTGTGGCCCCAGATGATCCCTGTGCTTTAGACCCGCTGTTGACCTGTCTGTCCAGCATTAAATGTTGGATGAGTGAGAACTTTCTCAAGCTAAATGAGGATAAGACAGAAGTTCTCATAATCGGTTCTAGCGAGCAAAAAGAATCAATAATTAGCAGACTTGGCAACCTGACTGTAGAAAGTAACAGTACAGTAAAGAACCTGGGGGTTATTATTGATTCTGAATTGAATTTTAATTCACACATTAATCATGTTACCAAGATTGCCTTTTTTCACCTTAGAAATATTGCACGAATCAGAGCCTATCTGTCCTTGGATGATGCAAAAACGCTAATCCATGCCTTTGTTTTTTCTCGGCTTGACTATTGCAATGCACTTTTTTCAGGACTCCCTAAGAAATCGACTGACAGATTACAACTTGTCCAAAATGCAGCAGCTAGAGTCTTAACTAGAACTAAGATGAGAGAACATATTACTCCAGTTTTGGCAGCACTGCACTGGCTTCCGGTTGTTTTTAGGATTGACTTTAAAATTCTGTTACTTGTCTATAAAGCTCTCAATGGTCTCGCACCTCCGTACCTCCGTGACTGCCTACCTAGATATGTCCCTAGCCGCCCCCTCAGGTCCTCCAATGCTGGCCTACTTGAAGTGCCTAAAAAAAAGTGCACAAAAAAGTATGGTGAGGCAGCTTTTTGCTTCTATGGCCCAACAGCCTGGAATAAACTTCCATTCGAGCTCAGACACGCACCCTCTGTAGACATTTTTAAATCTCAACTCAAGACTCACCTCTTCACCCTTGCTTTTAGTTGAGTTTTATTTTTATTTTTTTATGTGTTTTTATTTATTTTATGTTCTTATATTCAGTTTTGTTCTCTGCTATTGTTTTATCATTTTAACTACTTGTGTTTTATTGTATTTTATTTTTGTCCTGCCCTGTGAAGCACTCTGAGCTGCATTTATGTATGAAAAGTGCTATACAAATAAAGTTTATTATTATTATTATTATTATTATATACACAGCACCTGTCCTTCATTTATTTAATACCATTAGCTTCCTTATATACACAGCACCTGTCCTTCATTTAATTAATAACATTAGCTTCCTTATATACACAGCACCTGTCCTTCATTTAATTAATACCATTAGCTTCCTTATATACACAGCACCTGTCCTTCATTTAATTAATAACATTAGCTTCCTTATATACACAGCACCTGTCCTTCATTTAATTAATACCATTAGCTTCCTTATATACACAGCACCTGTCCTTCATTTAATTAATACCATTAGCTTCCTTATATACACAGCACCTGTCCTTCATTTAATTAATACCATTAGCTTCCTTATATACACAGCACCTGTGCTTCATTTAATTAATACCATTAGCTTCCTTATATACACAGCACCTGTCCTTCATTTAATTAATACCATTAGCTTCCTTATATACACAGCACCTGTCCTTCATTTAATTAATACCATTAGCTTCCTTATATAAACAGCACCTGTCCTTCATTTAATTAATACCATTAGCTTCCTTATATACACAGCACCTGTCCTTCATTTAATTAATACCATTAGCTTCCTTATATACACAGAAACTGTCCTTCATTTAATTAATACCATTAGCTTCCTTATATACACAGCACCTGTGCTTCATTTAATTAATACCATTAGCTTCCTTATATACACAGCACCTGTCCTTCATTTAATTAATACCATTAGCTTCCTTATAATTATACACAGCACCTGTGCTTCATTTAATTAATACCATTAGCTTCCTTATATACACAGCACCTGTCCATTTAATTAATACCATTAGCTTCCTTATATACACAGCACCTGTCCTTCATTTAATTAATACAATGTGCTGCAGTGCCTGCCTGTGAGCTGGCAGAGCCAGACCTGTCACCCTACTCACAGACAGCACCTATAGGCCACGCCCCCTGACACAGGGGGCGGGGCATTTGTATTATTTTCACCGTGCTGCATTTGTGGTCTGGAGAGGGCAGTTGTTGTTTTTTCTTTTTTACAGACTTAAGTAAAAGGGCAGGGGCTCAAGCCCCCTTTGATGTCTATGTGTGCACGGTGTCTGATCTCCTTCCTGCCTTGTTGAATCCTGCTCTTCCTGAAGGTGAAGCTGTGAACTCATTTCATTCACTGTTTCTCAGAACAGTCTGCAGCCACTGCCAATGTTTTTTCTTTCTTTTAGCGTTCTGGAGCCGTGCCTCCGCTCCATTACGCAGCTGTGTGTGTCCCTTATATGCGTATACGTGTCCGAGCACGGAAAGTTGCAACACGGTAACTTTGCTATTTCCCCGACCGTTTCAGACGCAAGAATTAAGGCTCGCCGGCAGTTGATTCTTCATTCCGGGTTTTGAGTCAAACCCATAGACTGTAAAAAATATGGACAAAGCGTTCCCCGGGTCTAACATGAACGTAAAATGAAGCCTGTAATAATATGCTAATTCCTGATGTAAGTCGCCATCTTTGGTACCAGCTGGCCATTGGCTGGCTCCGTTTTGTATACCAGCTGGTCATTGGCTGCCCAGACAACGAGGCGGGACTTCCCCCCTTCTTCTCCGTTGGTTTTTATTTTGACTCGAGTGGGAGGGGAATCCCGATCATAGACTGTAATGGTAGCCACGCCCCTCAGAACATACGCGATGGTTTTTTTTCTTTATGGTCATTTTTTTAATTAATGGGACCATAATTTTCCAAAAAGAATATTATGACATTAGAAATGAGACTTTAAACTAGTGACTGGAAGAAGAAAGTATTCATGACCATGTTTATTAAGGTAATACAGTGTAGGTGAAGTTGGGCCCAAATACATGGACTTCTATGGAGCTATGGGGCTTTTTGGGTCCGGTCCAGCGCCACAACAGGCCATTATATGAACTACCGATTTCAAATGAGGCTTCACGAAATATCTGGCTGACTGCCCCCCTGGTCAAACCGCACGGAACATTGTTTTTATTTTTGGAACAGTTCTTATTTGACGCAATATAAAATAGAGGATGAGAATTCAGAATGGGGTAAAAAAAAAGAGAGAGAAAAAATACCCTTTTTATCATGATGACCATGCACGATGAAGTCACCCGCTTACGTCATTTGCCATTGACGAGGCAATTGACTTTGATGTACAGAAGAATTCCGTCATACAAAGTCCATAGACTTGGCCACACTCATGACATCATACAAAGTCCAAGCAAATGACATCAAAAGGCCGGACACACAAAGCCAGGCATAGGAGGGGCTAGCGACCCTCTGAAAAAAACCATGTGTAGATTACATCATACTTTGGCGCTCTATTCAAGTGCAATCTTTGTCCAGTACAAATGAAACATTTATTTTATTGAGAAAGTTAAAGGGACACTTCACCCTTTTTGCAAAAAAATATATGTTAATGACGTTTAGAAGCTTTAGAACACTTTCCTGGGGGTATTTATGTGTGTAATATGTTGTTTTAGATATTTTAGATTGTAGCAGTGAGCCTGTTGTCTCTGATGTCATGGACACTGGGCTCACTTCCTTCCTGGACTACATGTTGTCTCAGTAGGACAGCTCTCCCCCTATCCACAAGGAGGAGCAGTGCACCAAAGAATTATGGGAATTGTAGTCCAGGACGGTAGTGAGACCAGTGTCCATGACATCAGAGACAACAGGCTCACTGCTACAATCTAAAATATCTAAAACCACATATTACACACATAAATACCCCCAGGAAAGTGATCTAAAGCTTCTAAACGTCATTAACATATATATTTATTTGCAAAAAGGGTGAAGTGTCCCTTTAAGAGGAGACACCCAGCTGAAGGACTGGAGGAAAGACGCAGAACATGACAACCTTGATTTGGGATGAAAACCTTACGCCCAAATACGGAGATGACTGGCGTCACAGTAGTGATATACTGTAGATGAGTGACGTGATGTTCTGGCCACATGGGTTCTGCTTTAGTTGACTCAATGTTTGTATGCGTTTCCTTCGTTAAGGTGCGTTCAGACTGGGATGGTCACTGCCGCCTGATTACATACAAAGTCAATGCAAAGACCAGAAGTTGCGCGAGCACCACGAACGGGCGCGCCGCGACCTGGCGCAGCACAAACGGGACGAACTTGTTTGCAGCGAGGACACTGTTGGTTGTCATGGCTACCAGTTCCCACCTGATGTCGTGTGGGAGTTCGGTCTGATCCAGATCGTACTGGATAACTGCTAGCTTACATAACGTCTTAAGAGAAGGACTCAGGTCTAAGATGAACAGGTCATCTATGGGTGTGAGATCTCCAAGTTTGGAGTAACCTCCAAAGAGGATAATACGATCTCCCATCATGCAACAGCACATACCAACCATTGGACCCGGGCCTTTCCCTTTGGGCTCAACCTTCTTCCAGGAGAAGGTCTCTGGACTGAATTTCCACAGATTATTGAAGGTCTGATTCTGGTTCCAGCCACCAAATATGTACAGCTCTCCATTGTACGTAAAGGCTGAATGACGGTAGAGTCCTTCTGGATGAGGCTGTGCAGAAGGTGTGCTCAGCCAGAGGTCGGTCTCTGTGTCAAACACTCTGATGGTGCTGAGGTACCGACCCCCTGTGAAGCCCCCACATACAAACATCTTTGTCCCAATGATGGTAGCAGAGTGACACCATGAAGCAGGAGGTGGAGTTCCTCTGGTGTTAATTAAAGACCAGACCATTGTGCTGGTGTCCAACTTGTACATGTCATTAGTGACTCTAGTCCGGTTGTATCCTCCATAGATAAACATGACCTTCCCCAACACACAGGCTGAGTGGTACCTCCTCGCCTCTGGAACAGCTCCAGAAACCCTGCTGGGTTTCAACCACATGTGGGCGTCCACATCAAATGCATAAAGCTCATTGTAGTACTCCTCTAACCAGACCCCTCCCCAGATGTAGACTGTATCTTCTACCAGCACAGCTGTGTGGCCGCAGCGCATGGATGGAACCTCAAGGTGACCGTCTCCTCTTCCAGGACTCACTGGAGGTAACTTCTTCCAGCATAAAGACATTGTGTTGAAGACAAGGACATCAAACAACTGATCCTGGTTGTTACCTCCATCATAGCCTCCAAAGGAATACAGTTTGTTCCTCACTGCTACAGCAGCATGATAGCATCTCTTTGGTCCTCCTGTTTTGGAAATGGTCCAACACAACATCACCCTGTCTGTCTGTCTGTCTGTCTGTCTGTAAAACAGCTCAAAGCTCTATTGCTGATTACTTAGGTTAGAACCCGCCGTAGTGGTGAACTTAAACCAGGATGCTTCGACTTCTGGCTTCTCCCTGAAGCCGACCCTTGTTCTATATTCTCCCACTAGGCTTGTCACGATGACTAAGCCAGTTAGATCTATCCATATATGGTTCTACCACATCTATCTGATGTCAGCACTAGGTCGGCTCGGGCCAAATATAGGGATTGTCATACTGGACATATCATATATCACATAGCCCCAGTGTCCTAGTCGGATATCCCCATATATGGAGACTGTACAGTATATCCAACGAACACTCTCCCAGTCCGGCTAATATGAATGGAAGTGAGTCTTCGTTACAGCCTCCCCAGATTTCACGTTGAAATCTATACCATATCCAGAAGACTTGAACAATGTTGGATTAATTTTCAATTTATTTTATTCTTTCTTATTTCTTATTTATTTTTAGTTTTCGATCTGTTATTCCATAATCCTAACGACTCGTCGTCATCGCCCGGTATTTCTTATCTGATGTAACCTCGCTATGCTATCCCCAGCAGCTGAACCAGTGATCTGGTAATCGCTCCACTGGTTCACGGAAGTGTTTTCTCTATGTTGGAGAATAACACAATGCTCCTTTACACCTGACAGGGGGGAGTTTCCCTGGTTGGACGTAGCGCGTGGAAGGAACACGTTATTCCAACCAGTTCCTTTCCCCTCCATCAGGCGCCCCGGCTGGCCAGGGGGAGGCAGTTTAGAGACCAGGATTACTGCATGTTTTTTGTGAGGGTACCTACCCTAGAGCACACGGGGAGAACATGTATGGGTGTATGGGTATGGGCACTGATGACGCGGAGGAGGAAACACCGCCAGCACGCACAGCGTAAATGGCTCTGGGTTAAGAGCGTCTGCTAAATGAACTTAAGGGGTAGCTTAATGTAAATGGCTCTGGGTTAAGAGCGTCTGCTAAATGAATCTGATCTCAGGTCAGAATGGGTTAAGAGCGTCTGCTAAATGAATCTGATCTCAGGTCAGAATGGGTTAAGAGCGTCTGCTAAATGCCTAAATTATAAATTGTAACGGAATGGGATGGGCCATATGAAAATGTCGATATCCAATACAATGAATTGATATTAAGGCCGATATAACCCATATAAACCCATTAACCGGTTATCGCCTCAGTGACTCAGTCTGTATTCAAAATGTAATAATAATAATTTAAAGAATGTAGGGATGCACCGTTATTGAAATGTTGGCCCATATCCACAACATGAACAGCTTGAATGTATTAACTTATTTAAAAATGTTCCAACGATCTACAAGCTCAAAATTGTAACATGAAATTGCACGCAAATCTTACTGTATGTGGGGTTTTTTTAAGCGGGCATTTGTAACTAAAATGTTCACCTTTGGGGGTCCCTGGAACAACGGCCAAATATGTATAATTTTGGGGGTCCATGAAGTGAAAAAGTTTGATACAGAAACGTATGATTATTTTAAAAAAAGGGTCCTTCAATGAAAACAAACACTGTTTTAAATAAAACATGTTCCAATGTGACACAATAGTATCCAACAAACACCTAAAACATTCGGTGTATACACCGGTACATGGTTTTTAATAACCTTATACAAATAGAAATTAAATTGTCAATTACCGTACATTTCCAAATAATAGCCCGGGCTGCCCCACATCGGAGGTATGGGGGCAATATGTGACTCTTTTTGACAGAGAGAGTCAAGTGTTAGGCCTGGGGGCAATATGTGACTCTTTTTGACAGAGAGAGAGTCAAGTGTTAGGGCTGGGGGCAATATGTGACTCTTTTTGATAGATAGAGTCAAGTGTTAGGGCTGGGGGCAATATGTGACTCTTTTTGACAGAGAGAGTCAAGTGTTAGGGCTGGGGGCAATATGTGACTCTTTTTGATAGAGAGAGTCAAGTGTTAGGGCTGGGGGCAATATGTGACTCTTTTTGATAGATAGAGTCTAGTGTTAGGGCTGGGGGCAATATGTGACTCTTTTTGACAGAGAGCGTCAAGTGTTAGGGCTGGGGGCAATATGTGACTCTTTTTGATAGAGAGAGTCAAGTGTTAGGGCTGGGGGCAATATGTGACTCTTTTTGATAGATAGAGTCTAGTGTTAGGGCTGGGGGCAATATGTGACTCTTTTTGACAGAGAGAGTCAAGTGTTAGGGCTGGGGGCAATATGTGACTCTTTTTGATAGAGAGAGTCAAGTGTTAGGGCTGGGGGCAATATGTGACTCTTTTTGATAGAGAGAGTCAAGTGTTAGGGCTGGGGGCAATATGTGACTCTTTTTGATAGAGAGAGTCAAGTGTTAGGGCTGGGGGCAATATGTGACTCTTTTTGATAGAGAGAGTCAAGTGTTAGGGCTGGGGGCAATATGTGACTCTTTTTGATAGAGAGAGTCAGGTGTTAGGGCTGGGGGCAATATGTGACTCTTTTTGACAGATAGAGTCTAGTGTTAGGGCTGGGGGCAATATGTGACTCTTTTTGACAGATAGAGTCTAGTGTTAGGGCTGGGGGCAATATGTGACTCTTTATGATAGAGAGAGTCAAGTGTTAGGGCTGGGGGCAATATGTGACTCTTTTTGATAGATAGAGTCAAGTGTTAGGGCTGGGGGCAATATGTGACTCTTTTTGACAGATAGAGTCTAGTGTTAGGCCTGGGGGCAATATGTGACTCTTTTTGATAGATAGAGTCAAGTGTTAGGGCTGGGGGCAATATGTGACTCTTTTTGACAGAGAGAGAGTCAAGTGTTAGGCCTGGGGGCAATATGTGACTCTTTTTGATAGATAGAGTCAAGTGTTAGGGCTGGGGGCAATATGTGACTCTTTTTGACAGAGAGAGAGTCAAGTGTTAGGCCTGGGGGCAATATGTGACTCTTTTTGATAGATAGAGTCAAGTGTTAGGGCTGGGGGCAATATGTGACTCTTTTTGATAGATAGAGTCAAGTGTTAGGCCTGGGGGCAATATGTGACTCTTTTTGATAGATAGAGTCAAGTGTTAGGGCTGGGGGCAATATGTGACTCTTTTTGATAGAGAGAGTCAAGTGTTAGGGCTGGGGGCAATATGTGACTCTTTTTGATAGAGAGAGTCAAGTGTTAGGGCTGGGGGCAATATGTGACTCTTTTTGATAGATAGAGTCAAGTGTTAGGGCTGGGGGCAATATGTGACTCTTTTTGATAGAGAGAGTCAAGTGTTAGGGCTGGGGGCAATATGTGACTCTTTTTGATAGAGAGAGTCAAGTGTTAGGGCTGGGGGCAATATGTGACTCTTTTTGATAGATAGAGTCTAGTGTTAGGGCTGGGGGCAATATGTGACTCTTTTTGATAGATAGAGTCAAGTGTTAGGCCTGGGGGCAATATGTGACTCTTTTTGACAGAGAGAGAGTCAAGTGTTAGGCCTGGGGGCAATATGTGACTCTTTTTGATAGAGAGAGTCAAGTGTTAGGGCTGGGGGCAATATGTGACTCTTTTTGACAGAGAGAGTCTAGTGTTAGGCCTGGGGGCAATATGTGACTCTTTTTGACAGATAGAGTCTAGTGTTAGGGCTGGGGGCAATATGTGACTCTTTTTGATAGATAGAGTCAAGTGTTAGGGCTGGGGGCAATATGTGACTCTTTTTGACAGAGAGAGAGTCTATGTTTTCAAATGGGGGTCCCTGGCATATGTTTTGAGAACATCCCTGAGATGAAAATGTTTGAGAACCACTGGTCTTTTACAGACAAGTAAAAGGACAGGAGCTCAAGCCCCCTTTGATGTCTATGTGTGCACGTGATGTCTTTGATGTCTATGTGTGCACGTGATGCCTTTGATGTCTATGTGTGCACGTGATGTCTTTGATGTCTATGTGTGCACGTGCCTGGTGAGGTGTCCGGCACCTTGAGGCGCCTTTCAGGGGTTAATATGTCCTACAGAGGTCAGGGGTCACCACCATGTCCTACAGAGGTCAGGGGTCACCAGCATGTCCTACAGAGGTCAGGGGTCACCAACATGTCCTACAGAGGTCAGGGGTCACCAGCATGTCCTACAGAGGTCAGGGGTCACCACCATGTCCTACAGAGGTCAAGGGGTCACCAGCATGTCCTACAGAGGTCAGGGGTCACCAGCATGTACTACAGAGGTCAAGGGGTCACCAGCATGTCCTACAGAGGTCAAGGGGTCACCAGCATTTCCTACAGAGGTCAGGGATGACCACCATGTCCTACAGAGGTCAAGGGGTCACCAGCATGTCCTACAGAGGTCAGGGGTCACCAGCATGTCCTACAGAGGTCAAGGGGTCACCAGCATGTCCTACAGAGGTCAGGGGTCACCAGCATGTCCTACAGAGGTCAGGGGTCACCAGCATGTCCTACAGAGGTCAGGGGTCACCAGCATGTTACAGGGGTAAAAGAAAAAAAGAAAAAAAAAAAGAAAATCACACTTGTGTGAAGTGAGAGGTGCTTATTATCATGATGATCATGCATGATGAAGTCACCCACTTACGTCATTTGCCATTGATTTAGCAATTGACGATGTAGTAGCATTTACGTCTTACAAAGTCCAGAGACTTAGCCACACACATGACATCATACAAAGTCCATAGACTTAGCCACACACATGACGTCACAGGCCGAACACACAATGCCAGGCAAAAAAAAGAAAAAGCAACCCAGGTAGGAGGTGTAAAGAACGTCATAGTTCAGCGCTCTATTTAAGGTCAATCTTTGCTCAGTCCAAATTAAACCCTATATTTTATTGAGCATAATTCAGATGCAGGACATTAATTACAACCTTGATTTGGGCTGCCCAAATATGGAGATGACAGGCGTCATAGTGGTGATGTCATACTGCACATGAGTGACGTCATAGACTGGTCACATGGGGTCTGGTTTAGTTGACTCAATGTTTTCTGTTTTTCCTTCTTTTAGTGACCTTGTTGGCAGTGAGCACACTGTTGGTTGTCATGGCTACCAGTTCCCACCTGATGTTGTGTGGGAGTTCCGATTGGTCGAGACCGTACTGAATAACTGCTAGTTTACATAAAGTCTTAAGAGAAGGACTCAAGTCTAAGATGTACAGCTCATCAGTGGGTGTGTTGGCTCTGTGCTTGTATCCTCCAAAAAGGATGATACGATCTCCCACAATGCAACAGCACATACCATACATTGGACCTGGTCCTTTCCCTTTGGGCTCAACCTTCTTCCAGGAGAAGGTCTCTGGACTGGATTTCCACAGATCATTGAAGCTCTGGTTTCCGTTCCAGCCACCAAATATGTACAGCTCTCCATTGTAGGTAAAGGCTGAATGAGCTCCACGTCCTTCTGGAAGAAGCTGTGCAGAAGGTGTGCTCATCCAGAGGTCGGTCTCTGTGTCAAACACTCTGATGGTGTTGTAGTACCGACCCCTCATATAGCCCCCAAATACAAACATCTTTGTCCCAATGATGGTAGCAGAGTGATATCCTGAAGCAGGAGGTGGAGTTCCTCTGGTGTTAATTAAAGACCAATCCATTGTGCTGGTGTCCAACTTGTACATGTCATTAGTGTATCCAGTCAGCTTGGTTTCTCCTCCATAGATAAACATGACCTTCCCCAACACACAGGCTGAGTGGCCCCACCTCGCCTCTGGAACAGCTCCAGAAACCCTGCTGGGTTTCAACCACATGTTGGTGTCCACATCAAATGCATAAAGCTCATTGCAGCATTCCCCTCCACAGACCCCTCCCCAGATGTAGACTGTATCTTCTATCAGCACAGCTGTGTGGCCGTTGCGCATGGATGGAACCTCTAGGTGACCGTCTCCTCTTCCAGGACTCACTGGAGGTAACTTCTTCCAGCATAAAGATATTGTGTTGAAAACATGGACATCCATCTGTTCCATGTTGTTCTCTCCATCACAGTCACCTCCAAAGGAATACAGTTTGTTCCTCACTGCTACAGACTCATGATAGACTCGCTTTGGTCCTCCTGTTTTGGAAATGGTCCAACACAACATCTGTCTGTCTGTCTGTCTGTCTGTCTGTCTGTCTGTCTCACTCTGTGTTTCCCTGTCTCTTTCTCTCTCTCGATGTGAACAGTCAGTATCAACACAAGTCATCATCTTATATATCCTGGTGTGAAATCACACGCAACACAAACTGTTACCATGCACGCCTAAACAACACCAATTTGCACAGCAGTTGCACCATTTTTTATTCTGGCAATAAAACGGTTTTAAGATCCAATAATGAGTTGTTTGTTTAGGGCAGTTATGATTGTTTTTGCCAACCAAGTCTATGGAATGCAATGTTTGTTTAGGGCAGTAAATGACAACATACACGTCATCTGACTGATATAAATACAGTGGGCACCCCTCACTTCACACAAGTGTGATTTTTTATTGTTCTATTGTAATCCCCATAGGGGGATCCTAGATCACCTCATCAGAACTACTAGAAGCAGTGGTTCTCATATGAGGCCAATCTAGCAGCACATAAAACAAGACAAAAAAAGGTCACACCCCTGTGAAGTGAGTGGCGCTCTTAGACAAAGAAACAGCATCTTTCTTCAGTAGAACAGTTTAATCCTCCTCGGTCAGAGCAAACGGCCTCACATAAATGTTCTAGATCCAACAACTGGAGCCAAAACAGAACAACAATGGGTCACCGAGTGACCATTAACATAAATGCAACAAATAAACAGTCACCGTGTGACATTAAACATACAACCAGTAACAACAACATTAAATAAACAGCCACCGTGTGACATTAAACATACAACCAGTAACAACAACATTAAATAAACAGCCACCGTGTGACATTAAACATACAACCAGTAACAACAACATTAAATAAACAGCCACCGTGTGACATTAAACATACAACCAGTAACAACAACATTAAATAAACAGCCACCGTGTGACATTAAACATACAACCAGTAACAGGCTGAGTAGAGGAATCTCTGTCTGGATCCAGCCTCTCACTGCAACAAAGAACAACAAGCTCATTAGCTTCCTTATATACACAGCACCTGTCCTTCATTTAATTAATACCATTAGCTTCCTTATATACACAGCACCTGTCCTTCATTTAATTAATACCATTAGCTTCCTTATATACACAGCACCTGTGCTTCATTTAATTAATACCATTAGCTTCCTTATATACACAGCACCTGTCCTTCATTTAATTAATACCATTAGCATACACAGCACCTGTCCTTCATTTAATTAATACCATTAGCTTCCTTATATACACAGCACCTGTCCTTCATTTAATTAATACCATTAGCTTCCTTATATACACAGCACCTGTCCTTCATTTAATTAATACCATTAGCTTCCTTATATACACAGCACCTGTCCTTCATTTAATTAATACCATTAGCCTCCTTATATACACAGCACCTGTCCTTCATTTAATTAATACCATTAGCTTCCTTATATACACAGCACCTGTCCTTCATTTAATTAATACCATTAGCTTCCTTATATACACAGCACCTGTCCTTCATTTAATTAATACCATTAGCTTCCTTATATACACAGCACCTGTCCTTCATTTAATTAATACCATTAGCTTCCTTATATACACAGCACCTGTCCTTCATTTAATTAATACCATTAGCTTCCTTATATACACAGCACCTGTCCTTCATTTAATTAATACCATTAGCTTCCTTATATACACAGCACCTGTCCTTCATTTAATTAATACCATTAGCTTCCTTATATACACAGCACCTGTGCTTCATTTAATTAATACCATTAGCTTCCTTATATACACAGCACCTGTCCTTCATTTAATTAATACCATTAGCTTCCTTATATACACAGCACCTGTCCTTCATTTAATTAATACCATTAGCTTCCTTATATACACAGCACCTGTGCTTCATTTAATTAATACCATTAGCTTCCTTATATACACAGCACCTGTCCTTCATTTAATTAATACAATGTGCTGCAGTGCCTGCCTGTGAGCTGGCAGAGCCAGACCTGTCACCCTACTCACAGACAGCACCTATAGGCCACGCCCCCTGACACAGGGGGCGGGG
Source organism: Protomyctophum parallelum (assembly GCF_964188405.1). Classification (NCBI taxonomy): domain Eukaryota; kingdom Metazoa; phylum Chordata; class Actinopteri; order Myctophiformes; family Myctophidae; genus Protomyctophum; species Protomyctophum parallelum. Next base: position 43,690,957 of record NC_139719.1, read on the forward strand.
CATTTGTATTATTTTCACCGTGCTGCATTTGTGGTCTGGAGAGGGCAGTTGTTGTTGTTTTTTTTACAGACTTAAGTAAAAGGGCAGGGGCTCAAGCCCCCTTTGATGTCTATGTGTGCACGGTGTCTGATCTCCTTCCTGCCTTGTTGAATCCTGCTCTTCCTGAAGGTGAAGCTGTGAACTCATTTCATTCACTGTTTCTCAGAACAGTCTGCAGCCACTGCCAATGTTTTTTCTTTCTTTTAGCGTTCTGGAGCCGTGCCTCCGCTCCATTACGCAGCTGTGTGTGTCCCTTATATGCGTATACGTGTCCGAGCACGGAAAGTTGCAACACGGTAACTTTGCTATTTCCCCGACCGTTTCAGACGCAAGAATTAAGGCTCGCCGGCAGTTGATTCTTCATTCCGGGTTTTGAGTCAAACCGCACGGAACATTGTTTTTATTTTTGGAACAGTTCTTATTTGACGCAATATAAAATAGAGGATGATAATTCAGAATGGGGTAAAAAAAAAGAGAGAGAAGAAATACCCTTTTTATCATGATGACCATGCACGATGAAGTCACCCGCTTACGTCATTTGCCATTGACGAGGCAATTGACTTTGATGTACAGAAGAATTCCGTCATACAAAGTCCATAGACTTGGCCACACTCATGACATCATACAAAGTCCATAGACTTATGGTGCATTCACACGAGCAGATGAAACTATACAAATTGTGTTGCAAGTTGATTTGGAGCAGCTACATGCATCGTAGCACCTTTGCAACGTTCATGTCACTGGTAAAAAAGAAATCAGGCCTGTCTGAAGCAAGGTTATAATAGTTTTGGTTTTTTCATTATAGTTTAGTTTTAGTTAGTTTTGACATATTTTTTTCGAATTCAGTTAGTTTTAGTTAGTTTTTAGAGCGGGTTTGCTAGTTTTAGTTTAGTTTTTATTTTGTGAAAATGCTTAGTTTTAGTTTAGTTTTAGTTTAGTTTTAGTTTTTGCTGCCTTACGGTGCTGAAAAGTGCCGTAAAAACGGCTCGGGAAATAAGGAAAAGTACCGAATTAATTTAAAAGGTTTATATTCTAAATGTCCGTAAGGCATATAAATATTGTTAAAAAAACGATAACGAATGCCATTTTGTCTATCATTTCAGTTCGTTTTAGTTAGTTTTGTGAACACACAATACAGTTTTAGTTTAGTTATCGTTTTTTAATTTATTTTAGTTTCAGTTTAGTTTCAGTTAACTAAAATGTTTTTTTAATTCTAGTTTTCGTTTTTTCGTTAGTTATAGTTAACTATAATAACCTTGGTCTGAAGTGAGTGGTACTGTACTGTACTGTACTGTACTGTACTGTACAGTACAGTACAGTACAAGCTCTCCTCCCTGGCCTATGTGTCTGTGTGTTAGGCTGTGCAACAGTGACAATTGGTGGTCAACAAATGCTATAACGCTATTTTCGTGCTCCAGCCAACCAGGGCTGGCTGGCTTTTAATCATGATGATCATGCATGATGAAGTCACCCACTTAGATAATTTGCCATTGACTTTGATGTACAGAATAATTTCGGTCATACAAAGTCCATAGACTTAGCAAGTATCGCCAAGCAAATGACATCAAAAGGCCGGACACACAAAGCCAGGCATAGGAGGGGCTAGCGACCCTCTGAAAAAAAACATGTGTAGATTACATCATACTTTGGCGCTCTATTCAAGTGCAATCTTTGTCCAGTACAAATGAAACATTTATTTTATTGAGAAAGTTAAAGGGACACTTCACCCTTTTTGCAAAAAAATATATGTTAATGACGTTTAGAAGCTTTAGAACACTTTCCTGGGGGTATTTATGTGTGTAATATGTTGTTTTAGATATTTTAGATTGTAGCAGTGAGCCTGTTGTCTCTGATGTCATGGACACTGGGCTCACTTCCTTCCTGGACTACATGTTGTCTCAGTAAGACAGCTCTCCCCCTATCCACAAGGAGGAGCAGTGCACCAAAGAATTATGGGAATTGTAGTCCAGGAAGGTAGTGAGACCAGTGTCCATGACATCAGAGACAACAGGCTCACTGCTACAATCTAAAATATCTAAAACCACATATTACACACATAAATACCCCCAGGAAAGTGATCTAAAGCTTGTCATTAACATATTTATTTGCAAAAAGGGTGAAGTGTCCCTTTAAGAGGAGACACCCAGCTGAAGGACTGGAGGAAAGACGCAGAACATGACAACCTTGATTTGGGATGAAAACCTTAGGCCCAAATACGGAGATGACTGGCGTCACAGTAGTGATATACTGTAGATGAGTGACGTGATGTTCTGGCCACATGGGTTCTGCTTTAGTTGACTCAATGTTTTAATGCGTTTCCTTCGTTAAGGTGCGATCAGACTTGGATGGTCACTGCCGCCTGATTACATACAAAGTCAATGCAAAGACCAGAAGTTGCGCGAGCACCGCGAACGGGCGCGCCGCGACCTGGCGCAGCACAAACGGGACGAACTTGTTTGCAGTGAGGACACTGTTGGTTGTCATGGCTACCAATTCCCACCTGATGTCGTGTGGGAGTTCGGTCTGATCCAGATCGTACTGGATAACTGCTAGCTTACATAACGTCTTAAGAGTAGGACTCAGGTCTAAGATGAACAGGTCATCTATGGGTGTGAGATCTCCAAGTTTGGAGTAACCTCCAAAGAGGATGATACGATCTCCCATCATGCAACAGCACATAGCAGATATTGGACCCGGGCCTTTCCCTTTGGGCTCAACCTTCTTCCAGGAGAAAGAGTCTGGGTTGAATTTCCATAGATTATTGAAGGTCTGATTCTGGTTCCAGCCACCAAATATGTACAGCTCTCCATTGTAGGTAAAAGCTGAATAACGGTAGAGTCCTTCTGGATGAGGCTTGCAGAAGGTGTGCTCATCCAGAGGTCGGTCTCTGTGTCAAACACTCTGATGGTGCTGAGGTACCGACCCCCCATATAGCCCCCAAATACAAACATCTTTGTCCCAATGATGTTTGCAGAGTGACACCATGAAGCAGGAGGTGGAGTTCCTCTGGTGTTAATTAAAGACCAGACCATTGTGCTGGTGTCCAACTTGTACATGTCATTAGTGTATCCAGTCAGCTTGTTGTGTCCTCCATAGATAAACATGTCCTTCCCCAACACACAGGCTGAGTGGTAGCACCTCTCCTCTGGAACAGCTCCAGAAACCCTGCTGGGTTTCAACCACATGTGGGCGTCCACATCAAATGCATAAAGCTCATTGTAGTACTCCCCTCCCCAGCGGCCTCCCCAGATGTAGACTGTATTCTCTACCAACACAGCTGTGTGTTCGTAGCGCCTGGATGGAACCTCAAGGTGACCGTCTCCTCTTCCAGGACTCACTGGAGGTAACTTCTTCCAGCATAAAGACATTGTGTTGAAAACATGGACATCCATCTGTTCCACGTTGTTGTAGGTCAATCCTTCATAGTAGCCTCCAAAGGAATGAACCTGGTTCCTCACTGCTACAGCAGCATGATAGCATCGCTTTGGTCCTCCTGCTTTGGAAATGGTCCAACACAACATCTGTCTGTCTGTCTGTCTGTCTGTCTGTCTGTCTGTCTGTCTGTCTGTCTGTCTGTCTGTTTCCCTCTCTCCCTCTCGACGTGAACAGTCAGTATCAACAAAACACATCATCTTATATATCCTGGTGTGAAATCACACGCAACACAAACTGTTGCCATGCACGCCTAAACAACACCAATTTGCACAGCATTTCTCATCTGCGCCCTTTTTTATTCTGGCAATAAAATGGTTAAGATCCAATAATGAGTTGTTTGTTTAGGGCAGTTATGATTGTTTTTGCCAACCAAGTCTATGGAATTTAATGTTTGTTATCTACAAGCAGCTTGGAGATCAGCTATTTTCGGGGCGTGACCCGACACCCTTTAGCTACTGAAGATGTGGCGTAGGGCATGGATCTCTACACAGAGGACACATTCTTTCAACGCTAAATGTCGCGTTGAAGTTCAGGAGAGTTTGAAAAGAGGCAATTCTCCTGCTGCTGGCATGGAAAAGAGGGCATTTGTATTATTTTCACCGTTCTGCATTTGTGGTCTGGAGAGGACAGTTGTTTTTTTTAAAGTAAAAGGGCAGGGGCTCAGGCCCCCTTTGATGTCTATGTGTGCACGTGCCTGGTGGGGAGGAGTGGGGAGTGTTCACCTGAGGCGCCTTTGAGGGTTAATATGCAAAAGGAGGTTTGTGTCCTACAGAGGTCAGGGGTCACCAGCATGTCCTACAGAGGTCAGGGGTCACCAGCATGTCCTACAAAGGTCAGGGGTCACCAGCATGTCCTACAGAGGTCAGGGGTCACCAACATGTCCTACAGAGGTCAGGGGTCACCAGCATGTCAACAGAGGTCAGGGGTCACCAGCATGTGACTGGGGTAAAAGAAAAAAAAAGAAAATCACACTTGTGTGAAGTGAGAGGTGCTAATTATCATGATGATCATGCATGATGAAGTCACCCACTTACGTCATTTCCCATTGATTTAGCAATTGACGATGTACAGAAGCATTTACGTCTTACAAAGTCCAGAGACTTAGCCACACACATGACATCATACAAAGTCCATAGACTTAGCCACACACATGACGTCACAGGCCGAACACACAATGCCAGGCAAAAAAAAAGAAAAAGCAACCCAGGTAGGAGGTGTAAAGAACGTCATAGTTCAGCGCTCTATTTAAGGTCAATCTTTGCTCAGTCCAAATTAAACCCTATATTTTATTGAGCATAATTCAGATGCAGGACATTAATTACAACCTTGATTTGGGCTGCCGAAATATGGAGATGACAGGCGTCATAGTGGTGATGTCATACTGCACATGAGTGACGTCATAGACTGGTCACATGGGGTCTGGTTTAGTTGACTCAATGTTTTCTGTTTTTCCTTCTTTTAGTGACCTTGTTGGCAGTGAGCACACTGTTGGTTGTCATGGCTACCAGTTCCCACCTGATGTCGTGTGGGAGTTCCGATTGGTCGAGACCGTACTGAATAACTGCTAGTTTACATAACGTCTTAAGAGAAGGACTCAAGTCTAAGATATACAGCTCATCAGTGGGTGTGTTGGTTCTGTGCTTGTATCCTCCAAAAAGGATGATACGATCTCCCACAATGCAACAGCACATACAATACATTTGACATGGTCCTTTCCCTTTGGGCTCAACATTCTTCCAGGAGAAGGTCTCTGGACTGAATTTCCACAGATCATTGAAGCTCTGGTTACCGTTCCAGCCACCAAATATGTACAGCTCTCCATTGTAGGTAAAGGCTGAATGAGCTCCGCGTCTTTCTGGAAGAGGCTGTGCAGAAGGTGTGCTCATCCAGAGGTCGGTCTCTGTGTCAAACACACTGATGGTGTTGTAGCACTGACCCCCACAGCCCCCAAATACAAACATCTTTGTCCCAATGATGGTAGCTGTGTGATACTGTGAAGCAGGAGGTGGAGTTCCTCTGGTGTTAATTAAGGACCAGACCATTGTGCTGGTGTCCAACTTGTACATGTCATTAGTGTATCCAGTCAGCTTGGTGTGTCCTCCATAGATAAACATGTCCTTCCCCAACACACAGGCTGAGTGGACACTCCTCGCCTCTGGAACAGCTCCAGAAACCCTGCTGGGTTTCAACCACATGTGGGCGTCCACATCAAATGCATAAAGCTCATTGTAGTACTCCCCTCCACAGCAGCCTCCCCAGATGTAGACTGTATCTTCCATCAGCACAGCTCTGTGGCCGCAGAGCCTGGATGGAACCTCAAGGTGACCGTCTCCTCTTCCAGGAATCACTGGAGGTAACTTCTTCCAGCATAAAGACATTGTGTTGAAGACATGGACATCCATCTGTTCCACGTTGTTGGAGGTCAATCCTTCATAGTAGCCTCCAAAGGAATAAATCTGGTTCCTCACTGCTACAGCAGCATGATAGCATCGCTTTGGTCCTCCTGCTTTGGAAATGGTCCAACACAACATCTGTCTGTCTGTCTGACTGTCTGTCTGTTTCCCTCTCTCCCTCTCGACGTGAACAGCCAGTATCAACAAAACACATCATCTTATATATCCTGGTGTGAAATCACACGCAACACAAACTGTTGTCATGCATGCCTAAACAACACCAATTTGCACAGCAGTTCTCATCTGCACCATTTTTTTATTCTGGCAATAAAATGGTTTTAAGATCCAATAATGAGTTGTTTGTTTAGGGCAGTTATGATTGTTTTTGCCAACCAAGTCTATGGAATTTAATGTTTGTTATCTACAAGCTCTCAACGCATCGCAGTGCGATGCGTTGAGAGCTTGTAGATCAGCTATTTTCGGGGCGTGACCCGACACCCTTTAGCTACTGAAGATGCGGCGTAGGGCATGGATCTCTACACAGAGGACAAATTCTTTCAACGCTAAATGTCGTGTTGAAGTTCAGGAGAGTTTGAAAAGAGGCAATTCTCCTGCTGCTGGCCTGGAAAAGAGGGCATTTGTATTATTTTCACCGTTCTGCATTTGTGGTCTGGAGAGGGCAGGGGCTCAGGCCCCCTTTGATGTCTATGTGTGCACGTGCCTGGTGGGGAGGAGTGGGGAGTGTTCACCTGAGGCGCCTTTGAGGGGTTAATATGCAAAAGGAGGTTTTGTTTTCTTTGGAGATGGACAGGCGGTGCGTCGGCACCAGGGGTCACCAACATGTCCTACAGAGGTCAGGGGTCACCAGCATGTCCTACAGAGGTCAGGGGTCACCAGCATGTCCTACAGAGGTCAGGGGTCACCAGCATGTCCTACAAAGGTCAAGGGGTCACCAGCATTTCCTACAGAGGTCAAGGGGTCACCAGCATGTCCTACAGAGGTCAGGGGTAACCAACATGTCCTACAGAGGTCAGGGGTCACCAGCATGTCCTACAGAGGTCAGGGGTCACCAGCATGTGACTGGGATTAAAAAAAAGAAAATCACACTTGTGTGAAGTGAGAGGTGCTTATTATCATGGTGATCATGCATGATGAAGTCATTACGTCATTTGCCATTGATTTAGCAATTGACATTGATGTACAGAAGCATTTACGTCTTACAAAGTCCAGAGACTTAGCCACACACATGACATCATACAAAGTCCATAGACTTAGCCACACACATGACGTCACAGGCCGAACACACAATGCCAGGCAAAAAAAAAGAAAAAGCAACCCAGGTAGGATGTGTAAAGAACGTCATAGTTCAGCGCTCTATTTAAGGTCAATCTTTGCTCAGTCCAAATTAAACCCTATATTTTATTGAGCATAATTCAGATGCAGGACATTAATTACAACCTTGATTTGGGCTGCCCAAATATGGAGATGACAGGCGTCATAGTGGTGATGTCATACTGCACATGAGTGACGTCATAGACTGGTCACATGGGGTCTGGTTTAGTTGACTCAATGTTTTCTGTTTTTCCTTCTTTTAGTGACCTTGTTGGCAGTGAGCACACTGTTGGTTGTCATGGCTACCAGTTCCCACCTGATGTCGTGTGGGAGTTCTGATTGGTCGAGACCGTACTGAATAACTGCTAGTTTACATAAAGTCTTAAGAGAAGGACTCAAGTCTAAGATGTACAGCTCATCAGTGGGTGTGTTGGCTCTGTGCTTGTATCCTCCGAAAAGGATGATACGATCTCCCACAATGCAACAGAACATACCATACATTTGACATGGTCCTTTCCCTTTGGGCTCAACCTTCTTCCAGGAGAAGGTCTCTGGACTGAATTTCCACAGATCATTGAAGCTCTGGTTACCGTTCCAGCCACCAAATATGTACAGCTCTCCATTGTAGGTAAAGGCTGAATGAGCTCCACGTCCTTCTGGAAGAGGCTGTGCAGAAGGTGTGCTCATCCAGAGGTCGGTCTCTGTGTCAAACACTCTGATGGTGTTGTAGTACTGACCCCCCCAGCCCCCAAATACAAACATCTTTGTCCCAATGATGGTGGCTGTGTGATACTGTGAAGCAGGAGGTGGAGTTCCTCTGGTGTTAATTAAGGACCAGACCATTGTGCTGGTGTCCAACTTGTACATGTCATTAGTGTATCCAGTCAGCTTGGTGTGTCCTCCATAGATAAACATGTCCTTCCCCAACACACAGGCTGAGTGGACACTCCTCGCCTTTGGAACAGCTCCAGAAACCCTGATGGGTTTCAACCACATGTGGGCGTCCACATCAAATGCATAAAGCTCATTGTAGTACTTCGTTCTCCAGCAGCCTCCCCAGATGTAGACTGTATCTTCCATCAGCACAGCTCTGTGGCCGCAGCGCCTGGATGGAACCTCAAGGTGACCGTCTCCTCTTCCAGGACTCACTGGAGGTAACTTCTTCCAGCATAAAGACATTGTGTTGAAGACATGGACATCCATCTGTTCCACGTTGTTGTAGGTCAATACTTCATAGTAGCCTCCAAAGGAATAGATCTGGTTCCTCACTGCTACAGCAGCATGATAGCATCGCTTTGGTCCTCCTGCTTTGGAAATGGTCCAACACAACATCTGTCTGTCTGTCTGTCTGTCTGTCTGTCTCACTCTGTGTTTCCCAGTCTCTCTCTCTCTCTCTCTCTCTCTCTCTCTCTCTCTCTCTCTCTCTCTCTCTCTCTCTCTCTCTCTCTCGACGTGAACAGTCAGTATCAACAAAACACATCATCTTATATATCCTGGTGTGAAATCACACGCAACACAAACTGTTACCATGCACGCCTAAACAACACCAATTTGCACAGCATTTCTCATCTGCACCATTTTTTATTCTGGCAATAAAATGGTTTTAAGATCCAATAATGAGTTGTTTGTTTAGGGCAGTTATGATTGTTTTTGCCAACCAAGTCTATGGAATTTAATGTTTGTTATCTACAAGCACTCAACGCATCGCACTGCGATGCGTTGAGAGCTTGTAGATCAGCTATTTTCGGGGCTTGACCCGACACCCTTTAGCTACTGAAAATGTGGCGTAGGGCATGGATCTCTACACAGAGGACAAATTCTTTCAACGCTAAATGTCGTGTTGAAGTTCAGGAGAGTTTGAAAAGAGGCAATTCTCCTGCTGCTGGCATGGAAAAGAGGGCATTTGTATTATTTTCACCGTTCTGCATTTGTGGTCTGGAGAGGGCAGGGGCTCAGGCCCCCTTTGATGTCTATGTGTGCACGTGCCTGGTGGGGAGGAGTGGGGAGTGTTCACCTGAGGCGCCTTTGAGGGGTTAATATGCAAAAGGAGGTTTTGTTTTCTTTGGAGATGGACAGGCGGTGCGTCGGCACCAGGGGTCACCAGCATGTCCTACCGAGGTCAGGGGTCACCACCATGTCCTACAGAGGTCAGGGGTCACCAGCATGTCCTACAGAGGTCAGGGGTCACCAGCATGTCCTACATAGGTCAGGGGTCACCAGCATGTCCTACAGAGGTCAAGGGGTCACCAGCATGTCCTACAGAGGTCAGGGGTCACCAGCATATCCTACAGAGGTCAGGGGTCACCAGCATGTCCTACAGAGGTCAGGGGTCACCAGCATGTCCTACAGAGGTCAAGGGGTCACCAGCATGTCCTACAGAGGTCAGGGGTCACCAGCATGTCCTACAGAGGTCAGGGGTCACCAGCATGTGACTGGGGTAAAATAAAAAATAAATAAATAAATAAAATCACACTTGTGTGAAGTGAGAGCTGCTTATTATCATGATGATCATGCATGATGAAGTCACCCACTTACGTCATTTGCCATTGATTTAGCAATTGACGATGTAGTAGCATTTACGTCTTACAAAGTCCAGAGACTTAGCCACACACATGACATCATACAAAGTCCATAGACTTAGCCACACACGTCACAGGCCGAACACACAATGCTAGGCAAAAAAAAAGAAAAAGCAATCCAGGTAGGAGGTGTAAAGAACGTCATAGTTCAGCGCTCTATTTAAGGTCAATCTTTGCTCAGTCCAAATTAAACCCTACATTTTATTGAGCATAATTCAGATGCAGGACATTAATTACAACCTTGATTTGGGCTGCCCAAATATGGAGAAGACAGGCGTCATAGTGGTGATGTCATACTGCACATGAGTGACGTCATAGACTGGTCACATGGGGTCTGGTTTAGTTGACTCAATGTTTTCTGTTTTTCCTTATTTTAGTGACCTTGTTGGCAGTGAGCACACTGTTGGTTGTCATGGCTACCAGTTCCCACCTGATGTCGTGTGGGAGTTCCGATTGGTCGAGACCGTACTGAATAACTGCTAGTTTACATAAAGTCTTAAGAGAAGGACTCAAGTCTAAGATGTACAGCTCATCAGTGGGTGTGTTGGCTCTGTGCTTGTATCCTCCGAAAAGGATGATACGATCTCCCACAATGCAACAGCACATACCATACATTGGACATGGTCCTTTCCCTTTGGGCTCAACCTTCTTCCAGGAGAAGGTCTCTGGACTGAATTTCCACAGATCATTGAAGCTCTGGTTACCGTTCCAGCCACCAAATATGTACAGTTCTCCATTGTAGGTAAAGGCTGAATGAGCTCCACGTACTTCTGGAAGAAGCTGTGCAGAAGGTGTGCTCATCCAGAGGTCGGTCTCTGTGTCAAACACTCTGATGGTGTTGTTGTACCGACCCCCCATAATATAGCCCCCAAATACAAACATCTTTGTCCCAATGATGGTTGCAGAGTGACACGATGAAGCAGGAGATGGAGTTCCTCTGGTGTTAATTAAAGACCAGACCATTGTGCTGGTGTCCAACTTGTACATGTCATTAGTGCATCCAGTCAGCTTGGTGTATCCTCCATAGATAAACATGTCCTTCCCCAACACACAGGCTGAGTGGCCCCACCTCGCCTCTGGAACAGCTCCAGAAACCCTGCTGGGTTTCAACCACATGTGGGCGTCCACATCAAATGCATAAAGCTCATTGTAGTACTCCACTCCCCAGCAGCCTCCCCAGATGTAGACTGTATCTTCTATCAGCACAGCTGTGTGTCCCCAGCGCCTGGATGGAACCTCAAGGTGACCGTCTCCTCTTCCAGGACTCACTGGAGGTAACTTCTTCCAGCATAAAGGCATTGTGTTGAAAACATGGACATCCATCTGATCCATGTTGTTCATGGAAACATAGTAGCCTCCAAAGGAATACAGTTTGTTCCTCACTGCTACAGACGCATGATAGACTCGCTTTGGACCTCCTGTTTTGGAAATGGTCCAACACAACATCTGTCTGTCTGTCTGTCTGTCTGTCTCACTCTGTGTTTCCCAGTCTCTCTCTCTCTCTCTCTCTCTCTCTCTCTCAACGTGAACAGTCAGTATCAACACAAGTCATCATCTTATATATCCTGGTGTGAAATCACACGCAACACAAACTGTTACCATGCGCGCCTAAACAACACCAATTTGCACAGCATTTCTCATCTGCACCCTTTTTTTATTCTGGCAATAAAACGGTTTTAAGATCCAATAATGAGTTGTTTCTTTAGGGCAGTTATGATTGTTTTTGCCAACCAAGTCTATGGAATGCAATGTTTGTTTAGGGCAGTAAATGACAACATACACGTCATCTGACTGATATAAATACAGTGGGCACCCCTCACTTCACACAAGTGTGATTTTTTTATTGTTCTATTGTAATCCCCATAGGGGGATCCTAGATCACCTCATCAGAACTACTAGAAGCAGTGGTTCTCATATGAGGCAAATCTAGCAGCACATAAAACAAGACAAAAAAAGGTCACACCCCTGTGAAGTGAGTGGCGCTCTTGGCATCTTTCTTCAGTAGAACAGTTTAATCCTCCTCGGTCAGAGCAAACGGCTTCACATAAATGTTCTAGATCCAACAACTGGAGCCCAAACAGAACAACAATGGGTCACCGAGTGTCCATTAACATAAATGCAACAAATAAACAGTCACCGTGTGACATTAACATAAATGTAACAACATTAAATAAACAGTCACCGTGTGACATTAACATAAATGTAACAACACTAAATAAACAGTCACCGTGTGACATTAACATAAATGTAACAACATTAAATAAACAGTCACCGTGTGACATTAACATAAATGTAACAACATTAAATAAACAGTCACCGTGTGACATTAACATAAATGTAACAACATTAAATAAACAGTCACCGTGTGACATTAACATAAATGTAACACTAAATAAACAGTCACCGTGTGACATTAACATAAATGTAACAACATTAAATAAACAGTCACCGTGTGACATTAACATAAATGTAACAACACTAAATAAACAGTCACCGTGTGACATTAACATAAATGTAACAACATTAAATAAACAGTCACCGTGTGACATTAACATAAATGTAACAACATTAAATAAACAGTCACCGTCAGGCCTACCAACTCTCACGCATTCAGCGTGAGACTCACGCATGAGACGTCTTTCACACGCACTCGCGCCACACCCACCATTTCTCACGCACTCACAATACGCACGCCGAGGGGGGCATATAATGTGCCAAAAAAGCCAAGCCGGCTCTCAACAGTTTTCTCCGCGGCTCCGCGCGCCCATGTGTGCGTCCTCACAAACGGCAGAGTAGCCGTTCTGCATGAGATAATGCTGTTATATGCAGTAGTGTAACCTCCAACTCGTCAGCAGGGTCCCTGACTGACGCATGGAAATGAGCCATGCAGAGTTTAACGTCGCTTCGAAATATTTTTCATGGAAGACAATATAGCCTCCACAACAAATATATATATATATTTGGTGTGTGGCGTCTCTTGCGCGAGATGAGGAACGGTGCCAGACGCACATTATAATATGTCTCTGTGTGTGTGTGTGTGTGTGTGTGTGTGTGTGTGAAGGGGGAGGGGCCGCATCGCGACTCATTAGTTCTGTTCAGAGAGAGAGAGAGAGAGAGAGAGAGAGAGAGAGAGACCACAACTGACTGACTGACTGAGAATGTTCCACTGAGGTGGGTGATTAATTTGTGATGTAGTCTGTTTTATCACATCGTTTTTATGTAAACCAATATGGATATTTAATAGAAGACATAGGCACACATGGAGAAGGTGCACCATATGACCAATAGGAGACTGACCATCTCTTCACCTGGTGCAACTCTTTCACTCCACAAATATTTTGATGTGGCATGTACAAATATATGTTCATATAGGCCTATTTTTGGATTTTTTTGAGTGGTGCAACCACTCCCTTTCGGAGCTATGTGTGTGGCTGGCTGGGTCTGAGCATGAAAACAGCACACCGGAACCGGCCCGGCCCCCCGGGCGCGTGTGTTCATGGGGGTCTGGATGTTCTGGGGAGACCCCCGGGGACCCCCACACAGCGTTGCATCACTCACTTTTTTTTCTAGGGTTGGATGTCTGTATTCCTCTAAATCAATGTTAAAAAAGGCCAAATCAACATAAAAAAAGGCCACTTTTTTTGCGTCGAGCGCATTAAAACACGAAAGTCTCACTCTTGGCTTTTTCTGAAAGTTGGCAGCCCTGGTCACCGTGTGACATTAAACATACAACCAGTAACAACAACATTAAATAAACAGTCACCGTGTGACATTAAACATACAACCAGTAACAACAACATTAAATAAACAGTCACCGTGTGACATTAAACATACAACCAGTAACAACAACATTAAATAAACAGCCACCGTGTGACATTAAACATACAACCAGTAACAGGCTGAGTAGAGGAATCTCTGTCTGGATCCAGCCTCTCACTGCAACAAAGAACAACAAGCACATTAGCTTCCTTATATACACAGCACCTGTCCTTCATTTAATTAATACCATTAGCTTCCTTATATACACAGCACCTGTCCTTCATTTAATTAATACCATTAGCTTCCTTATATACACAGCACCTGTCCTTCATTTAATTAATACCATTAGCTTCCTTATATACACAGCACCTGTCCTTCATTTAATTAATACCATTAGCTTCCTTATATACACAGCACCTGTCCTTCATTTAATTAATACAATGTGCTGCAGTGCCTGCCTGTGAGCTGGCAGAGCCAGACCTGTCACCCTACTCACAGACAGCACCTATAGGCCACGCCCCCTGACACAGGGGGCGGGGCATTTGTATTATTTTCACCATGCTGCATTTGTGGTCTGGAGGGCAGTTGTTTTCTTTTACAGACTTAAGTAAAAGGGCAGGGGCTCAAGCCCCCTTTGATGTCTATGTGTGCACGGTGTGTGATCTCCTTCCTGCCTTGTTGAATCCTGCTCTTCCTGAAGGTGAAGCTGTGAACTCATTTCATTCACTGTTTCTCAGAACAGTCTGCAGACACTGCCAATGTTTTTTCTTTCTCTTAGCGTTCTGGAGCCGTGCCTCCGCTCCATTACGCAGCTGTGTGTGTCCCTTATATGCGTATACGTGTCCGAGCACGGAAAGTTGCAACACGGTAACTTTGCTATTTCCCCGACCTTTTCAGACGCAAGAATTAAGGGTAGTTGATTCTTCATTCCGGGTTTTGAGTCAAACCGCACGGAACATTGTTTTTATTTTTGGAACAGTTCTTATTTGACGCAATATAAAATAGAGGATGAGAATTCAGAATGGGGTAAAAAAAAAAAGAGAGAAAAAATACCCTTTTTATCATTGTCAAGTTATTCGTGATTCTTTCCAGAAACCTTTATGCCCAAACTTGAAAAACGGCTTGGCCGACAGGGGGAACTGTGGTCAACTCAAAAAGACAACTTCTTTCCTCTTTTGTTTGTTTTTACTTTGAAATGGGTTGTGGTACAGTACAGGTAAGTACAGTTGTAAGGTATAGGTATTAGGTTGAAAACCTTAAGCAGAGAAAAAGACAAAAACAAAATAGAAGCTGTCATTAACTATGTAAGGTCATAATCAAACAAAACAATAACTGAAATGCACTCATGTCACTCGAATAACCAGGGTTACTAATGTAACCTACATGACTGAATCACTAGTCACTTCAGTAATCTAAATAAACAGGTTGTATTAACTCATATTTCTTCCATATTCAATTAAAGATCATCACATCAACGTAGCAAGCCTATATGCAACTTAAATCAAACTATTATAGCTAATTATAGCAGTTAAATTTGGCCTAGCAGCACAAAAAACATAAATAGCTTTTAGAACAAATTTAAGCAACAAAAATAAACTGCAATGCAGAAACAATTAACGCACCAGTGGCATTCCCCTTTGATAGCTTGAGGTTTCAGTCTTCCCAGCTCCAATGTTTGCAGTTTGTCTTTCAGTTCTTTCAGTTGTTCTGCTTCTCTCCATGCAGTGTTCTCCACTGCTGCTGCTCTCATACTGAACAAACACTTCCTGTTGTCAGTGCCTCTCCCCAATCAGTGATTGTCACCAGGTGCTGACTCATGATCAGTGATTGACACCAATGATTGATGCCAATTAGGCCAATTTGGGGTTTTGACAGCACAATCATGATGACCATTGACCATGCACGATGAAGTCACCCGCTTACGTCATTTGCCATTGACGAGGCAATTGACTTTGATGTACAGAAGAATTACGTCATACCAAGTCCATAGACTTGGCCACACTCATGACATCATACAAAGTCCATAGACTTGGCCACACTCATGACATCATACAAAGTCCATAGACTTATGGTGCATTCACACGAGCAGATGAAACTATGCAAATACGTGATGCGAGTTGATTTGGAGCAGCTACATGCATCGTAGCACCTTTGCAACGTTCATGTCACTGGTAAAAAAAAATCACGCCTGTCTGAAGTGAGTGGTACTGTACTGTACTGTACTGTACTGTACTGTACTGTACTGTACTGTACTGTACTGTACTGTACTGTACTGTACTGTACTGTACTGTACAAGCTCTCCTCCCTGGCCTGTGTGTCTGTGTGTTAGGCTGTGCAACAGTGACAATTGGTGGTCAACAAATACTATAACGCTATTTTCGTGCTCCAGCCAGCCAGGGCTGGCTGGCTTTTAATCATGATGATCATGCATGATGAAGTCACCCACTTAGATAATTTCCCATTGACTTTGATGTACAGAATAATTTCATTCATACAAAGTCCATAGACCTAGCAAGTATCGCCAAGCAAATGACATCAAAAGGCCGGACACACAAAGCCAGGCATAGGAGGGGCTAGCGACCCTCTGAAAAAAAACATGTGTAGATTACATCATACTTTGGCGCTCTATTCAAGTGCAATCTTTGTCCAGTACAAATGAAACATTTATTTTATTGAGAAAGTTAAAGGGACACTTCACCCTTTTTGCAAAAAAATATATGTTAATGACGTTTAGAAGCTTTAGAACACTTTCCTGGGGGTATTTATGTGTGTAATATGTTGTTTTAGATATTTTAGATTGTAGCAGTGAGCCTGTTGTCTCTGATGTCATGGACACTGGGCTCACTTCCTTCCTGGACTACATGTTGTCTCAGTAAGACAGCTCTCCCCCTATCCACAAGGAGGAGCAGTGCACCAAAGAATTATGGGAATTGTAGTCCAGGAAGGTAGTGAGACCAGTGTCCATGACATCAGAGACAACAGGCTCACTGCTACAATCTAAAATATCTAAAACCACATATTACACACATAAATACCCCCAGGAAAGTGATCTAAAGCTTCTAAACGTCATTAACATATATATTTATTTGCAAAAAGGGTGAAGTGTCCCTTTAAGAGGAGACACCCAGCTGAAGGACTGGAGGAAAGACGCAGAACATGACAACCTTGATTTGGGATGAAAACCGTACGCCCAAATACGGAGATGACTGGCGTCACAGTAGTGATATACTGTAGATGAGTGACGTGATGTTCTGGCCACATGGGTTCTGCTTTAGTTGACTCAATGTTTTTATGCGTTTTCTTCGTTAAGGTGCGTTCAGACTGGGATGGTCAGTGCCGCCTGATTACATACAAAGTCAATGCAAAGACCAGAAGTTGCGCGAGCACCGCGAACGGGCGCGCCGCGACCTGGCGCAGCACAAACGGGACGAACTTGTTTGCAGCGAGGACACTGTTGGTTGTCATGGCTACCAGTTCCCACCTGATGTCGTGTGGGAGTTCGGTCTGATCCAGATCGTACTGGATAACTGCTAGCTTACATAACGTCTTAAGAGAAGGACTCAGGTCTAAGATGAACAGGTCATCTATGGGTGTGAGATCTCCAAGTTTGGAGTAACCTCCAAAGAGGATGATACGATCTCCCATCATGCAACAGCATATACCAACCATTGGACCCGGGCCTTTCCCTTTGGGCTCAACCTTCTTCCAGGAGAAGGAGTCTGGGTTGAATTTCCATAGATTATTGAAGGTTTGATTCGGGTTCCTGCCACCAAATATGTACAGCTCTCCATTGTAGTTAAAGGCTGAATGATCAGAGCGTCTTTCTGGTAGAAGTTGTGCTCATCCAGAGGTCGGTCTCTGTGTCAAACACTCTGATGGTGTTGTGGCACCGACCCCCCATATAGCCCCCAAATACAAACATCTTTGTCCCAATGATGGTAGCAGAGTGACACCATGAAGCAGGAGGTGGAGTTCCTCTGGTGTTAATTAAAGACCAGACCATTGTGCTGGTGTCCAACTTGTACATGTCATTAGTGTATCCAGTCAGCTTATTGTATCCTCCATATATAAACATGACCTCCCCCAACACACAGGCTGAGTGGCTCCTCCTCTCCTCTGGAACAGCTCCAGAAACCCTGCTGGGTTTCAACCACATGTGGGCGTCCACATCAAATGCATAAAGCTCATTGTAGAACTCCATTCCCCAGCAGCCTCCCCAGATGTAGACTGTATCTTCTATCAGCACAGCTGTGTGTTCGTAGCGCCTGGATGGAACCTCAAGGTGACCGTCTCCTCTTCCAGGACTCACTGGAGGTAACTTCTTCCAGCATAAAGACATTGTGTTGAAGACATGGACATCAATCTGTTCCACGTTGTTGTAGGTCAATCCTTCATAGTATCCTCCAAAGGAATAAACCTGGTTCCTCACTGCAACAGCAGCATGATACCATCGCTTTGGTCCTCCTGTTTTGGAAATGGTCCAACACAACATCTGTCTGTCTGTCTGTCTGTCTGTCTGTCTGTCTGTTTCCCTCTCTCCCTCTCGACGTGAACAGTCAGTATCAACAAAACACATCATCTTATATATCCTGGTGTGAAATCACACGCAACACAAACTGTTACCATGCACGCCTAAACAACACCAATTTGCACAGCAGTTGCACCATTTTTTATTCTGGCAATAAAATGGTTAAGATCCAATAATGAGTTCTTTGTTTAGGGCAGTTATGATTGTTTTTGCCAACCAAGTCTATGGAATTTAATGTTTGTTATCTACAAGCAGCTTGGAGATCAGCTATTTTCGGGGCGTGACCCGACACCCTTTAGCTACTGAAGATGTGGCGTAGGGCATGGATCTCTACACAGAGGACAAATTCTTTCAACGCTAAATGTCGCGTTGAAGTTCAGGAGAGTTTGAAAAGAGGCAATTCTCCTGCTGCTGGCATGGAAAAGAGGGCATTTGTATTATTTTCACCGTGCTGCATTTGTGGTCTGGAGAGGGCAGTTGTTTTTTTAAAGTAAAAGGGCAGGGGCTCAGGCCCCCTTTGATGTCTATGTGTGCACGTGCCTGGTGGGGAGGAGTGGGGAGTGTTCACCTGAGGCGCCTTTGAGGGGTTAATATGCAAAAGGAGGTTTGTGTCCTACAGAGGTCAGGGGTCACCAGCATGTCCTACAGAGGTCAGGGGTCACCAGCATGTCCTACAGAGGTCAGGGGTCACTAGCATGTCCTACAGAGGTCAGAGGTCACCAGCATGTCCTACAGAGGTCAGGGGTCACCAGCATGTCCTACAGAGGTCAGGGGTCACCAGCATGTCCTACAAAGGTCAGGGGTCACCAGCATGTCCTACAGAGGTCAGGGGTCACCAGCATGTCAACAGAGGTCAGGGGTCACCAGCATGTGACTGGGGTAAAAGAAAAAAAAAAGAAAATCACACTCGTGTGAAGTGAGAGGTGCTAATTATCATGATGATCATGCATGATGAAGTCACCCACTTACGTCATTTGCCATTGATTTAGCAATTGACGTTGATGTATACAGAAGCATTTACGTCTTACAAAGTCCATAGACTTAGCCACACACATGACGTCACAGGCCGAACACAATGCCAGGCAAAAAAAAAGAAAAAGCAACCCAGGTAGGAGGTGTAAAGAACGTCATAGTTCAGCGCTCTATTTAAGGTCAATCTTTGCTCAGTCCAAATTAAACCCTATATTTTATTGAGCATAATTCAGATGCAGGACATTAATTACAACCTTGATTTGGGCTGCCCAAATATGGAGATGACAGGCGTCATAGTGGTGATGTCATACTGCACATGAGTGACGTCATAGACTGGTCACATGGGGTCTGGTTTAGTTGACTCAATGTTTTCTGTTTTTCCTTCTTTTAGTGACCTTGTTGGCAGTGAGCACACTGTTGGTTGTCATGGCTACCAGTTCCCACCTGATGTCGTGTGGGAGTTCGGTCTGATCCAGATCGTACTGGATAACTGCTAGCTTACATAACGTCTTAAGAGAAGGACTCAAGTCTAAGATGAACAGGTCATCAATGGGTGTGAGATCTCCAAATTTGGAGCAACCTCCAAAGAGGATGATACGATCTCCCATCATGCAACAGCACATACAAACCATTGGACCCGGGCCTTTCCCTTTGGGCAAAACCTTCTTCCAGGAGAAGGAGTCTGGGTTGAATTTCCATAGATTATTGAAGGTCTGATTCTGGTTCCAGCCACCAAATATGTACAGCTCTCCATTGTAGGTAAAAGCTGAATAACGGTAGAGTCCTTCTGGATGAGGCTTGCAGAAGGTGTGCTCATCCAGAGGTCGGTCTCTGTGTCAAACACTCTGATGGTGCTGAGGTACCGACCCCCCATATAGCCCCCAAATACAAACATCTTTGTCCCAATGATGTTTGCAGAGTGACACCATGAAGCAGGAGGTGGAGTTCCTCTGGTGTTAATTAAAGACCAGACCATTGTGCTGGTGTCCAACTTGTACATGTCATTAGTGTATCCAGTCAGCTTGTTGTGTCCTCCATAGATAAACATGTCCTTCCCCAACACACAGGCTGAGTGGTAGCACCTCTCCTCTGGAACAGCTCCAGAAACCCTGCTGGGTTTCAACCACATGTGGGCGTCCACATCAAATGCATAAAGCTCATTGTAGTACTCCCCTCCCCAGCGGCCTCCCCAGATGTAGACTGTATTCTCTACCAACACAGCTGTGTGTTCGTAGCGCCTGGATGGAACCTCAAGGTGACCGTCTCCTCTTCCAGGACTCACTGGAGGTAACTTCTTCCAGCATAAAGACATTGTGTTGAAAACATGGACATCCATCTGTTCCACGTTGTTGTAGGTCAATCCTTCATAGTAGCCTCCAAAGGAATGAACCTGGTTCCTCACTGCTACAGCAGCATGATAGCATCGCTTTGGTCCTCCTGCTTTGGAAATGGTCCAACACAACATCTGTCTGTCTGTCTGTCTGTCTGTCTGTCTGTCTGTTTCCCTCTCTCCCTCTCGACGTGAACAGTCAGTATCAACAAAACACATCATCTTATATATCCTGGTGTGAAATCACACGCAACACAAACTGTTGCCATGCACGCCTAAACAACACCAATTTGCACAGCATTTCTCATCTGCGCCCTTTTTTATTCTGGCAATAAAATGGTTAAGATCCAATAATGAGTTGTTTGTTTAGGGCAGTTATGATTGTTTTTGCCAACCAAGTCTATGGAATTTAATGTTTGTTATCTACAAGCAGCTTGTAGATCAGCTATTTTCGGGGCGTGACCAGACACCCTTTAGCTACTGAAGATGTGGCGTAGGGCATGGATCTCTACACAGAGGACACATTCTTTCAACGCTAAATGTCGCGTTGAAGTTCAGGAGAGTTTGAAAAGAGGCAATTCTCCTGCTGCTGGCATGGAAAAGAGGGCATTTGTATTATTTTCACCGTTCTGCATTTGTGGTCTGGAGAGGACAGTTGTTTTTTTTAAAGTAAAAGGGCAGGGGCTCAGGCCCCCTTTGATGTCTATGTGTGCACGTGCCTGGTGGGCTTAGGCCCCCTTTGATGTCTATGTGTGCACGTGCCTGGTGGGGAGGAGTGGGGAGTGTTCACCTGAGGCGCCTTTGAGGGGTTAATATGCAAAAGGAGGTTTGTGTCCTACAGAGGTCAGGGGTCACCAGCATGTCCTACAGAGGTCAGGGGTCACCAGCATGTCCTACAAAGGTCAGGGGTCACCAGCATGTCCTACAGAGGTCAGGGGTCACCAACATGTCCTACAGAGGTCAGGGGTCACCAGCATGTCCTACAGAGGTCAGGGGTCACCAGCATGTCAACAGAGGTCAGGGGTCACCAGCATGTGACTGGGGTAAAAGAAAAAAAAAGAAAATCACACTTGTGTGAAGTGAGAGGTGCTAATTATCATGATGATCATGCATGATGAAGTCACCCACTTACGTCATTTACCATTGATTTAGCAATTGACGTTGATGTACAGAAGCATTTACGTCTTACAAAGTCCAGAGACTTAGCAACACACATGACATCATACAAAGTCCATAGACTTAGCCACACACATGACGTCACAGGCCGAACACACAATGCCAGGCAAAAAAAAAAGAAAAAGCAACCCAGGTAGGAGGTGTAAAGAACGTCATAGTTCAGCGCTCTATTTAAGGTCAATCTTTGATCAGTCCAAATTAAACCCTATATTTTATTGAGCATAATTCAGATGCAGGACATTAATTACAACCTTGATTTGGGCTGCCCAAATATGGAGATGACAGGCGTCATAGTGGTGATGTCATACTGCACATGAGTGACGTCATAGACTGGTCACATGGGGTCTGGTTTAGTTGACTCTTCTTTTAGTGACCTTGTTGGCAGTGAGCACACTGTTGGTTGTCATGGCTACCAGTTCCCACCTGATGTCGTGTGGGAGTTCCGATTGGTCGAGACCGTACTGAATAACTGCTAGTTTACATAAAGTCTTAAGAGAAGGACTCAAGTCTAAGATGTACAGCTCATCAGTGGGTGTGTTGGCTCTGTGCTTGTATCCTCCGAAAAGGATGATACGATCTCCCACAATGCAACAGCACATACCATACATTGGACATGGTCCTTTCCATTTGGGCTCAACCTTCTTCCAGGAGAAGGTCTCTGGACTGAATTTCCACAGATCATTGAAGCTCTGGTTACCGTTCCAGCCACGAAATATGTACAGTTCTCCATTGTAGGTAAAGGCTGAATGAGCTCCACGTCCTTCTGGAAGAAGCTGTGCAGAAGGTGTGCTCATCCAGAGATCGGTCTCTGTGTCAAACACTCTGATGGTGTTGTAGTACCGACCCAACATATAGCCCCCAAATACAAACATCTTTGTCCCAATGATGGTTGCAGAGTGACGGTTTGTAGCAGGAGATGGAGTTCCTCTGGTGTTAATTGAAGACCAGACCATTGTGCTGGTGTCCAACTTGTACATGTCATTAGTGAGTCTAGTCAGCTTGGTTTCTCCTCCATAGATAAACATGTCCTTCTCCAACACACAGGCTGAGTGGTAGCACCTCGCCTCTGGAACAGCTCCAGAAACCCTGCTGGGTTTCAACCACATGTGGGCGTCCACATCAAATGCATAAAGCTCATTGTAGTACTCCTCTACCCAGCCGCCTCCCCAGATGTAGACTGTATCTTCTACCAGCACAGCTGTGTGGCCGCAGCGCCTGGATGGAACCTCAAAGTGACCGTCTCCTATTCCAGGACTCACTGGAGGTAACTTCTTCCAGCATAAAGACATTGTGTTGAAGACATGGATATCCATCTGATCCTTGTTGTTCCCTCCATCATAGTAGCCTCCAAAGGAATACAGTTTGTTCCTCACTGCTACAGCATCATGATGGGCTCGCTTTGGTCCTCCTGTTTTGGAAATGATCCAACACAACATTTGTCTGTCTGTCTGTCTCACTCTGTCTGTCTGTCTGTCTGTCTGTCTGTTTCCCTGTCTCTTTCTCTCTCTCGACGTGAACAGTCAGTATCAACACAAGTCATCATCTTATATATCCTGGTGTGAAATCACACGCAACACAAACTGTTACCATGCACGCCTAAACAACACCAATTTGCACAGCATTTCTCATCTGCACACTTTTTTATTCTGGCAATAAAACGGTTTTAAGATCCAATAATGAGTTGTTTCTTTAGGGCAGTTATGATTGTTTTTGCCAACCAAGTCTATGGAATGCAATGTTTGTTTAGGGCAGTAAATGACAACATACACGTCATCTGACTGATATAAATACAGTAGGCACCCCTCACTTCACACAAGTGTGATTTTTTATTGTTCTATTGTAATCCCCATAGGGGGATCCTAGATCACCTCATCAGAACTACTAGAAGCAGTGGTTCTCATATGAGGCAAATCTAGCAGCACATAAAACAAGACAAAAAAGGTCACACCCCTGTGAAGTGAGTGGCGCTCTTGGGTCAAAGAAACAGCATCTTTCTTCAGTAGAACAGTTTAATCCTCCTCGGTCAGAGCAAACGGCCTCACATAAATGTTCTAGATCCAACAACTGGAGCCCAAACAGAACAACAATGGGTCACCGAGTGTCCATTAACATAAATGCAACAAATAAACAGTCACCGTGTGACATTAAACATACAACCAGTAACAACACCATTAAATAAACAGTCACCGTGTGACATTAAACATACAACCAGTAACAACAACATTAAATAAACAGTCACCGTGTGACATTAAACATACAACCAGTAACAACAACATTAAATAAACAGCCACCGTGTGACATTAAACATACAACCAGTAACAACAACATTAAATAAACAGCCACCGTGTGACATTAAACATACAACCAGTAACAACAACATTAAATAAACAGTCACCGTGTGACATTAAACATACAACCAGTAACAACAACATTAAATAAACAGCCACCGTGTGACATTAAACATACAACCAGTAACAACAACATTAAATAAACAGCCACCGTGTGACATTAAACATACAACCAGTAACAGGCTGAGTAGAGGAATCTCTGTCTGGATCCAGCCTCTCACTGCAACAAAGAACAACAAGCTCATTAGCTTCCTTATATACACAGCACCTGTGCTTCATTTAATTAATACCATTAGCTTCCTTATATACACAGCACCTGTCCTTCATTTAATTAATACCATTAGCTTCCTTATATACACAGCACCTGTCCTTCATTTAATTAATACCATTAGCTTCCTTATATACACAGCACCTGTCCTTCATTTAATTAATACCATTAGCTTCCTTATATACACAGCACCTGTGCTTCATTTAATTAATACCATTAGCTTCCTTATATACACAGCACCTGTCCTTCATTTAATTAATACCATTAGCTTCCTTATATACACAGCACCTGTCCTTCATTTAATTAATACCATTAGCTTCCTTATATACACAGCACCTGTCCTTCATTTAATTAATACCATTAGCTTCCTTATATACACAGCACCTGTCCTTCATTTAATTAATACCATTAGCTTCCTTATATACACAGCACCTGTGCTTCATTTAATTAATACCATTAGCTTCCTTATATACACAGCACCTGTCCTTCATTTAATTAATA
The DNA here is from genome assembly GCF_964188405.1 of Protomyctophum parallelum. NCBI lineage: Eukaryota > Metazoa > Chordata > Actinopteri > Myctophiformes > Myctophidae > Protomyctophum > Protomyctophum parallelum. The sequence continues at coordinate 43,715,617 of NC_139719.1, forward strand.
CCATTAGCTTCCTTATATACACAGCACCTGTCCTTCATTTAATTAATACCATTAGCTTCCTTATATACACAGCACCTGTCCTTCATTTAATTAATACCATTAGCTTCCTTATATACACAGCACCTGTCCTTCATTTAATTAATACCATTAGCTTCCTTATATACACAGCACCTGTCCTTCATTTAATTAATACCATTAGCTTCCTTATATACACAGCACCTGTCCTTCATTTAATTAATACCATTAGCTTCCTTATATAAACAGCACCTGTCCCTCATTTAATTAATACCATTAGCTTCCTTATATAAACAGCACCTGTCCTTCATTTAATTAATACAATGTGCTGCAGTGCCTGCCTGTGAGCTGGCAGAGCCAGACCTGTCACCCTACTCACAGACAGCACCTATAGGCCACGCCCCCTGACACAGGGGGCGGGGAATTTGTATTATTTTCACCATGCTGCATTTGTGGTCTGGAGAGGGCAGTTGTTGTTTTTTCTTTTTTACAGACTTAAGTAAAAGGGCAGGGGCTCAAGCCCCCTTTGATGTCTATGTGTGCACGGTGTCTGATCTCCTTCCTGCCTTGTTGAATCCTGCTCTTCCTGAAGGTGAAGCTGTGAACTCATTCCATTCACTGTTTCTCAGAACAGTCTGCAGACACTGCCAATGTTTGTTCTTTCTTTTAGCGTTCTGGAGCCGTGCCTCCGCTCCATTACGCAGCTGTGTGTGTCCCTTATATGCGTATACGTGTCCGAGCACGGAAAGTTGCAACACGGTAACTTTGCTATTTCCCCGACCGTTTCAGACGCAAGAATTAAGGCTCGCCGGCAGTTGATTCTTCATTCCGGGTTTTGAGTCAAACCGCACGGAACATTGTTTTTATTTTTGGAACAGTTCTTATTTGACGCAATATAAAATAGAGGATGAGAATTCAGAATGGGGTAAAAAAAAAAAAAGAGAGAAATAATACCCTTTTTATCATGATGACCATGCACGATGAAGTCACCCGCTTACGTCATTTGCCATTGACGAGGCAATTGACTTTGATGTACAGAAGAATTCCGTCATACAAAGTCCATAGACTTAGCCACAAACATGACATCATACAAAGTCCATAGACTTAGCCACACACATGACATCATACAAAGTCCATAGACTTATGGTGCATTCACACGAGCAGATGAAACTATGCAAATACGTGTTGCGAGTTGATTTGGAGCAGCTACATGCATCGTAGCACCTTTGCAACGTTCATGTCACTGTTAAAAAAAAAGCAGGCCTGTCTGAAGTGACTGGTACTGTACTGTACTGTACTGTACTGTACTGTACTGTACTGTACTGTACTGTACTGTACTGTACTGTACTGTACAGGCTCTCCTCCCTGGCCTGTGTGTCTGTGTTAGGCTGTGCAACAGTGACAATTGGTGGTCAACAAATGCTATAACGCTATTTTCGTGGGTGACTTCATCATGATGATCATGCATGATGAAGTCACCCACCCAGATAATTTCCCATTGACTTTGATGTACAGAATAATTTCGGTCATACAAAGTCCATAGACTTAGCCAGTATCGCCAAGCAAATGACATCATACTTTGGCGCTCTATTCAAGTGCAATCTTTGTCCAGTACAAATGAAACATTTATTCTATTGAGAAAAGTTAAGAGGAGACACCCAGCTGTAGGACTGGAGGAAAGACGGAGAACATGACAACCTTGATTTGGGATGAAAACCTTACGCCCAAATACGGAGATGACTGGCGTCACAGTAGTGATATACTGTAGATGAGTGACGTGATGTTCTGGCCACATGGGTTCTGCTTTAGTTGACTCAATGTTTTTATGCGTTTCCTTCGTTAAGGTGCGTTCAGACTTGGATGGTCAGTGCCGCCTGATTACATACAAAGTCAACGCAAAGACCAGAAGTTGCGCGAGCACCGCGAACGGGCGCGCCGCGACCTGGCGCAGCACAAACGGGACGAACTTGTTTGCAGCGAGGACACTGTTGGTTGTCATGGCTACCAGTTCCCACCTGATGTCATGTGGGAGTTCGGTCTGATCCAGATCGTACTGGATAACTGCTAGCTTACATAACGTCTTAAGAGAAGGACTCAGGTCTAAGATGAACAGGTCATCTATGGGTGTGAGATCTCTATGTTTGGAGTATCCTCCAAAGAGGATGATGCGTTCTCCCATCATGCAACAGCACATACCAGCCATTGGACCCGGGCCTTTCCCTTTGGGCTCAACCTTCTTCCAGGAGAAGGTCTCTGGACTGGATTTCCATAGATTATTGAAGGTCTGATTCGGGTTCCTGCCACCAAATATGTACAGCTCTCCATTGTAGTTAAAGGCTGAATGATCAGAGCGTCTTTCTGGTAGAAGTTGTGCAGAAGTTGTGCTCATCCAGAGGTCGGTCTCTGTGTCAAACACTCTGATGGTGTTGTGGCACCGACCCCCCCAGCCCCCAAATACAAACATCTTTGTCCCAATAATGGTAGCAGAGTGACCTGATGAAGCAGGAGGTGGAGTTCCTCTGGTGTTAATTAAGGACCAGACCATTGTGCTGGTGTCCAACTTGTACATGTCATTAGTGTATCCAGTCAGCTTGTTGTATCCTCCATAGATAAACATGACCTCCCCCAACACACAGGCTGAGTGGCCCCACCTCGCCTCTGGAACAGCTCCAGAAACCCTGCTGGGTTTCAACCACATGTGGGCGTCCACATCAAATGCATAAAGCTCATTGTAGTACTCTCTCCAGCGGCCTCCCCAGATGTATACTGTATCTTTTATCAGCACAGCTGTGTGTCCGCTGCGCCTGGATGGAACCTCAAGGTGACCGTCTCCTCTTCCAGGACTCACTGGAGGTAACTTCTTCCAGCATAAAGGCATTGTGTTGAAGACATGGACATCCATCTGATCCATGTTGTTCATGGAAACATAGTAGCCTCCAAAGGAATACAGTTTGTTCCTCACTGCTACAGACGCATGATAGACTCGCTTTGGACCTCCTGTTTTGGAAATGGTCCAACACAACATCTGTCTGTCTGTCTGTCTGTCTGTCTGTCTGTCTGTCTCACTCTGTGTTCCCTGTCTCTCTCTCTCTCTCTCTCGACGTGAACAGTCAGTATCAACACAAGTCATCATCTTATATATCCTGGTGTGAAATCACACGCAACACAAACTGTTACCATGCACACCTAAACAACACAATTTGCACAGCATTTCTCATCTGCACCCTTTTTTATTCTGGCAATAAAATGGTTATAAGATCCAATAATGAGTTGTTTGTTTAGGGCAGTTATGATTGTTTTTGCCAACCAAGTCTATGGAATGCAATGTTTGTTTAGGGCAGTAAATGACAACATACACGTCATCTGACTGATATAAATACAGTGGGCACCCCTCACTTCACACAAGTGTGATATTTTATTTTTCTATTGTAATCCCCATAGGGGGATCCTAGATCACCTCATCAGAACTACTAGAAGCAGTGGTTCTCACAAAAAAGGTCACACCCCTGTGAAGTGAGTGGCGCTCTTAGACAAAGAAACAGCATCTTTCTTCAGTAGAACAGTTTAATCCTCCTCGGTCAGAGCAAACGGCCTCACATAAATGTTCTAGATCCAACAACTGGAGCCCAAACAGAACAACAATGGGTCACCGAGTGTCCATTAACATAAATGCAACAAATAAACAGTCACCGTGTGACATTAAACATACAACCAGTAACAACAACATTAAATAAACAGCCACCGTGTGACATTAAACATACAACCAGTAACAACAACACTAAATAAACAGTCACCGTGTGACATTAAACATACAACCAGTAACAACAACATTAAATAAACAGTCACTGTGTGACATTAAACATACAACCAGTAACAACAACACTAAATAAACAGTCACCGTGTGACATTAAACATACAACCAGTAACAACAACATTAAATAAACAGTCACCGTGTGATATTAAACATACAACCAGTAACAACAACATTAAATAAACAGTCACCGTGTGACATTAAACATACAACCAGTAACAGGCTGAGTAGAGGAATCTCTGTCTGGATCCAGCCTCTCACTGCAACAAAGAACAACAAGCTCATTAGCTTCCTTATATACACAGCACCTGTGCTTCATTTAATTAATACCATTAGCTTCCTTATAAACACAGCACCTGTCCTTCATTTAATTAATACCATTAGCTTCCTTATATACACAGCACCTGTCCTTCATTTAATTAATACCATTAGCTTCCTTATATACACAGCACCTGTCCTTCATTTAATTAATACCATTAGCTTCCTTATATACACAGCACCTGTCCTTCATTTAATTAATACCATTAGCTTCCTTATATACACAGCACCTGTCCTTCATTTAATTAATACCATTAGCTTCCTTATATACACAGCACCTGTCCTTCATTTAATTAATACCATTAGCTTCCTTATATACACAGCACCTGTCCTTCATTTAATTAATACCATTAGCTTCCTTATATACACAGCACCAATGTTCCCTCTATTTTTTTTTCGGTCTGAGCAAACACTCAAACCTCCTGAGCAGACATCAGCAACTACTGAGCAAACATACGTCACCTTGACACCAACTATCCAAACGTTAGATAATGCGAAGTGAGCGCCCCTCACTTCACACAGGTGTGATTTATTCCCTTTTTTCCAAATGGATTTTGGTATAGGCCTACGAGTGAATCAATGAATAGTTACATAAGGTTACGCAAGTTACAACATTTGTATTTTATATCAAGGCTAGCAATATTAGGAATATTCAGTTAGTCTATATCAGTGGTTCTCAACCTTTTCAGGCTGTGACCCCCCAAAGTAATCGAACTGGGGACCCCCCACCCAGACATGCAACAGAATGGTTCCACAGATAAATGTGAAAATAGACGATCTACAAGCTCGTTGTGAACTTGTAGATCGTCTATTTTCACAATTGTTGCCTATTTCTTTATTATTTAATAATCTGGCCAATGTTTCACCAGTTTTTATAGCATGGTTTGCTGATTACTTTTGATGCAGTAGCCTAATGGTATTTTTCTTTTAGAGCCTTTGAGGTATTATGAAAGTATTAAAAGTCCTTAGATTGTCACTTCACTGTCATCTGGGGTCCCCCACCTCCAAATCATGTGGAGACCAACAGGTTGAGAACGACAGGTATATGAATACTCAATTGCGCTTTACATGGGGGGCATGAGAAAACGTAAAAGCTTTATTGGGACACTCACACACACACACACACACACACTATGACGAGTTTGTTGGTGTGTCTTTGAACTCCTACTTTCTCAGTCTCAGATTGTCAGCAGCCCCTTATGGCCCCTACTAGCTCTACATAGCAGAGGGATTGATTGATTGAAGAAAGATGTATTAACAGATTAGAGAACTACAGAGAGAGAAAGGTTCCATATGGGGCTAGACCCTAGAGATTAGCGTTAGCTTCCACATGTTTCATTCACAAGTACACCGGACTGGAGGCTTGTTGTGTACGGGCACGTTCGGAAATAGCGCACTGAGCCCACTGTGCAATGCAAACTAATAGGCGAGTGTGCTCCGGTCTGGTATTTCCGAACGTGCCCGTAGTGATAACCACGTTAGCTACTAGCTACCGCGAAGCTAACGCGTTAGTCCCCCTCTCGTTGTTGTTGCACACAGCCGTGCTTTTTATCACACTTCCATCCGTTTGACTTTTAAATCTAAACGCACCAACGCACGGGTCCAAGCAACGCGATCTTATCTGGTTCTTGGGTACCGTTTCATTAGCACTGAGCTGAGCACTGACTGCACTGCTGCCTGCTGTCACCGCAGTCAAACACAGGAGGAGAGGAGGAGGAGGGGCGGAGACCTGTCTATCGCCTCGCCTGTGTAGGACCTAATCTAAATAAAGTGTAAAGTAAATAAAAAAATAAAGTGTGGGCAAATATCGACTCGGGAATCGGGATAGGTATTATTACTGTAGTGTAGATGATACTCGGGGACACTTTTTGTTTTTAAAGAAAACTTTTTTTTTTTTTTACACCAGCGTCTGTGTCTGTGCGCGACAGATTTCAGTTGTGCGCGAGAGCATTTGGCCATATGCGCGCGCGCGCACGGGCGCACGTTAGGGGGGACATTGCACAGCACCTGTGCTTCATTTAATTAATACCATTAGCTTCCTTATATACACAGCACCTGTCCTTCATTTAATTAATACCATTAGCTTCCTTATATACACAGCACCTGTCCTTCATTTAATTAATACCATTAGCTTCCTTATATACACAGCACCTGTCCTTCATTTAATTAATACAATGTGCTGCAGTGCCTGCCTGTGAGCTGGCAGAGCCAGACCTGTCACCCTACTCACAGACAGCACCTATAGGCCACGCCCCCTGACACAGGGGGCGGGGAATTTGTATTATTTTCACCATGCTGCATTTGTGGTCTGGAGAGGGCAGTTGTTGTTTTTTCTTTTTTACAGACTTAAGTAAAAGGTCAGGGGCTCAAGCCCCCTTTGATGTCTATGTGTGCACGGTGTCTGATCTCCTTCCTGCCTTGTTGAATCCTGCTCTTCCTGAAGGTGAAGCTGTGAACTCATTTCATTCACTGTTTCTCAGAACAGTCTGCAGCCACTGCCAATGTTTTTTCTTTCTTTTAGCATTCTGGAGCCGTGCCTCCGCTCCATTACGCAGCTGTGTGTGTCCCTTATATGCGTATACGTGTCCGAGCACGGAAAGTTGCAACACGGTAACTTTGCTATTTCCCCGACCGTTTCAGACGCAAGAATTAAGGCTCGCCGGCAGTTGATTCTTCATTCCGGGTTTTGAGTCAAACCGCACGGAACATTGTTTTTATTTTTGGAACAGTTCTTATTTGACGCAATATAAAATAGAGGATGAGAATTCAGAATGGGGTAAAAAAAAAGAGAGAGAAAAAATACCCTTTTTATCATGATGACCATGCACGATGAAGTCACCCGCTTACGTCATTTGCCATTGACGAGGCAATTGACTTTGATGTACAGAAGAATTCCGTCATACAAAGTCCATAGACTTGGCCACACTCATGACATCATACAAAGTCCATAGACTTATGGTGCATTCACACGAGCAGATGAAACTATGCAAATTGTGTTGCGAGTTGATTTGGAGCAGCTACATGCATCGTAGCACCTTTGCAACGTTCATGTCACTGGTAAAAAAGAAATCAGGCCTGTCTGAAGTGAGTGGTACTGTACTGTACTGTACTGTACTGTACTGTACTGTACTGTACAAGCTCTCCTCCCTGGCCTGTGTGTCTGTGTGTTAGGCTGTGCAACAGTGACAATTGGTGGTCAACAAATGCTATAACGCTATTTTCGTGCTCCAGCCAACCAGGGCTGGCTGGCTTTTAATCATGATGATCATGCATGATGAAGTCACCCACTTAGATAATTTGCCATTGACTTTGATGTACAGAATAATTTCGGTCATACAAAGTCCATAGACTTAGCAAGTATCGCCAAGCAAATGACATCAAAAGGCCGGACACACAAAGCCAGGCATAGGAGGGGCTAGCGACCCTCTGAAAAAAAACATGTGTAGATTACATCATACTTTGGCGCTCTATTCAAGTGCAATCTTTGTCCAGTACAAATGAAACATTTATTTTATTGAGAAAGTTAAAGGGACACTTCACCCTTTTTGCAAAAAAATATATGTTAATGACGTTTAGAAGCTTTAGAACACTTTCCTGGGGGTATTTATGTGTGTAATATGTTGTTTTAGATATTTTAGATTGTAGCAGTGAGCCTGTTGTCTCTGATGTCATGGACACTGGGCTCACTTCCTTCCTGGACTACATGTTGTCTCAGTAAGACAGCTCTCCCCCTATCCACAAGGAGGAGCAGTGCACCAAAGAATTATGGGAATTGTAGTCCAGGACGGTAGTGAGACCAGTGTCCATGACATCAGAGACAACAGGCTCACTGCTACAATCTAAAATATCTAAAACCACATATTACACACATAAATACCCCCAGGAAAGTGATCTAAAGCTTTTAAACGTCATTAACATATATATTTATTTGCAAAAAGGGTGAAGTGTCCCTTTAAGAGGAGACACCCAGCTGAAGGACTGGAGAAAAGACGCAGAACATGACAACCTTGATTTGGGATGAAAACCTTACGCCCAAATACGGAGATGACTGGCGTCACAGTAGTGATATACTGTACATGAGTGACGTGATGTTCTGGCCACATGGGTTCTGCTTTAGTTGACTCAATGTTTTTATGCGTTTCCTTCGTTAAGGTGCGTTCAGACTGGGATGGTCAGTGCCGCCTGATTACATACAAAGTCAACGCAAAGACCAGAAGTTGCGCGAGCGCCGCGAACGGGCGCGCCGCGACCTGGCGCAGCACAAACGGGACGAACTTGTTTGCAGCGAGGACACTGTTGGTTGTCATGGCTACCAGTTCCCACCTGATGTCATGTGGGAGTTCGGTCTGATCCAGATCGTACTGGATAACTGCTAGCTTACATAACGTCTTAAGAGAAGGACTCAGGTCTAAGATGAACAGGTCATCTATGGGTGTGAGACCTCTATGTTTGGAGTATCCTCCAAAGAGGATGATGCGTTCTCCCATCATGCAACAGCACATACCAACCATTGGACCTGGGCCTTTCCCTTTGGGCTCAACCTTCTTCCAGGAGAAGGTCTCTGGGTTGAATTTCCATAGATCATTGAAGGTCTGATTCTGGTTTTCGCCACCAAATATGTACAGCTCTCCATTGTAGTTAAAGGCTGAATGATCAGAGCGTCTTTCTGGTAGAAGTTGTGCAGAAGGTGTGCTCATCCAGAGGTCGGTCTCTGTGTCAAACACTCCGATGGTGTTGTTGTACCGACCCCCCATATAGCCCCCAAATACAAACATCTTTGTCACAATGATGGTAGCAGAGTGACACCATGAAACAGGAGGTGGAGTTCCTCTGGTGTTAATTGAAGACCAGACCATTGTGCTGGTGTCCAACTTGTACATGTCATTAGTGTATCCAGTCAGCTTGTTGTATCCTCCATAGATAAACATGACCTCCCCCAACACACAGGCTGAGTGGCCGCACCTCGCCTCTGGAACAGCTCCAGAAACCCTGCTGGGTTTCAACCACATGTGGGCGTCCACATCAAATGCATAAAGCTCATTGTAGTACTCTCTCCAGCGGCCTCCCCAGATGTATACTGTATCTTTTATCAGCACAGCTGTGTGTCCGCTGCGCCTGGATGGAACCTCAAGGTGACCGTCTCCTCTTCCAGGACTCACTGGAGGTAACTTCTTCCAGCATAAAGATATTGTGTTGAAGACAAGGACATCAAACAACTGATCCTGGTTGTTACCTCCATCATAGCCTCCAAAGGAATACAGTTTGTTCCTCACTGCTACAGCAGCATGATAGCATCTCTTTGGTCCTCCTGTTTTGGAAATGGTCCAACACAACATCACCCTGTCTGTCTGTCTGTCTGTCTGTCTGTCTGTCTGTCTGTCTGTAAAACAGCTCAAAGCTCTATTGCTGATTACTGAGGTTAGAACCCGCTGTAGTGGTGAACTTAAACCAGGATGCTTCGACTTCTGGCTTCTCCCTGAAGCCGACCCTTGTTCTATATTCTCCGACTAGGCTTGTCACGATGACTAAGCCAGTTAGATCTATCCATATATGGTTCTACCACATCTATCTGATGTCAGCACTAGGTCGGCTCGGGCCAAATATAGGGATTGTCATACTGGACATATCATATATCACATAGCCCCAGTGTCCTAGTCGGATATCCCCATATATGGAGACTGTACAGTATATCCAACGAACACTCTCCCAGTCCGGCTAATATGAATGGAAGTGAGTCTTCGTTACAGCCTCCCCAGATTTCACGTTGAAATCTATACCATATCCAGAAGACAATGTTGGATTAATTTTCAATTTATTTTATTCTTTCTTATTTCTTATTTAGTTTTAGTTTTCGATCTGTTATTCCATAATCCTAACGACTCGTCGTCATCGCCCGGTATTTCTTATCTGATGTAACCTCGCTATGCTATCCCCAGCAGCTGAACCAGTGATCTGGTAATCGCTCCACTGGTTCACGGAAGTGTTTTCTCTATGTTGGAGAATAACACAATGCTCCTTTACACCTGACAGGGGGGAGTTTCCCTGGTTGGACGTAGCGCGTGGAAGGAACACGTTATTCCAACCAGTTCCTTTCCCCTCCATCAGGCGCCCCGGCTGGCCAGGGGGAGGCAGTTTAGAGACCAGGATTACTGCATGTTTTTTGTGAGGGTACCTACCCTAGAGCACACGGGGAGAACATGTATGGGTGTATGGGTATGGGCACTGATGACGCGGAGGAGGAAACACGCCGCCAGCACGCACAGCGTAAATGGCTCTGGGTTAAGAGCGTCTGCTAAATGAACTTAAGGGGTAGCTTAATGTAAATGGCTCTGGGTTAAGAGCGTCTGCTAAATGAATCTGATCTCAGGTCAGAATGGGTTAAGAGCGTCTGCTAAATGAATCTGATCTCAGGTCAGAATGGGTTAAGAGCGTCTGCTAAATGAATCTGATCTCAGGTCAGAATGGGTTAAGAGTGTCTGCTAAATGAATCTGATCTCAGGTCAGAATGGGTTAAGAGCGTCTGCTAAATGAATCTGATCTCAGGTCAGAATGGGTTAAGAGCGTCTGCTAAATGAATCTGATCTCAGGTCAGAATGGGTTAAGAGCGTCTGCTAAATGAATCTGATCTCAGGTCAGAATGGGTTAAGAGCGTCTGCTAAATGAATCTGATCTCAGGTCAGAATGGGTTAAGAGCGTCTGCTAAATGAATCTGATCTCAGGTCAGAATGGGTTAAGAGCGTCTGCTAAATGCCTAAATTATAAATTGTAACGGAATGGGATGGGCCATATGAAAATGTCGATATCCAATACAATGAATTGATATTAAGGCCGATATAACCCATATAAACCCATTAACCCGTTATCGCCTCAGTGACTCAGTCTGTATTCAAAATGTAATAATAATAATTTAAAGAATGTAGGGATGCACCGTTATTGAAATGTTGGCCCATATCCACAACATGAACAGCTTGAATGTATTAACTTATTTAAAAATGTTCCAACGATCTACAAGCTCAAAATTGTAACATGAAATTGCACGCAAATCTTACTGTATGTGGGGTTTTTTTAAGCGGGCATTTGTAACTAAAATGTTCACCTTTGGGGGTCCCTGGAACAACGGCCAAATATGTATAATTTTGGGGGTCCATGAAGTGAAAAAGTTTGATACAGAAACGTATGATTATTTAAAAAAAAGGGTCCTTCAATGAAAACAAACACTGTTTTAAATAAAACATGTTCCAATGTGACACAATAGTATCCAACAAACACCTAAAACATTCGGTGTATACACCGGTACATGGTTTTTAATAACCTTATACAAATAGAAATTAAATTGTCAATTACCGTACATTTCCAAATAATAGCCCGGGCTGCCCCACATCGGAGGCCTCGGGGCAATATGTGACTCTTTTTGACAGAGAGAGTCTAGTGTTAGGGCTGGGGGCAATATGTGACTCTTTATGATAGATAGAGTCAAGTGTTAGGGCTGGGGGCAATATGTGACTCTTTATGATAGATATAGTCTAGTGTTAGGGCTGGGGGCAATATGTGACTCTTTTTGATAGATAGAGTCAAGTGTTAGGCCTGGGGGCAATATGTGACTCTTTTTGACAGAGAGAGTCAAGTGTTAGGGCTGGGGGCAATATGTGACTCTTTTTGATAGAGAGAGTCAAGTGTTAGGCCTGGGGGCAATATGTGACTCTTTTTGACAGAGAGAGAGTCAAGTGTTAGGCCTGGGGGCAATATGTGACTCTTTTTGACAGAGAGAGTCAAGTGTTAGGGCTGGGGGCAATATGTGACTCTTTTTGATAGAGAGAGTCAAGTGTTAGGCCTGGGGGCAATATGTGACTCTTTTTGACAGAGAGAGAGTCAAGTGTTAGGCCTGGGGGCAATATGTGACTCTTTTTGATAGAGAGAGTCAAGTGTTAGGCCTGGGGGCAATATGTGACTCTTTTTGATAGAGAGAGAGAGTCTAGTGTTAGGCCTGGGGGCAATATGTGACTCTTTTTGATAGAGAGAGTCAAGTGTTAGGGCTGGGGGCAATATGTGACTCTTTTTGATAGAGAGAGTCAAGTGTTAGGCCTGGGGGCAATATGTGACTCTTTTTGACAGAGAGAGTCTAGTGTTAGGGCTGGGGGCAATATGTGACTCTTTTTGACAGATAGAGTCAAGTGTTAGGCCTGGGGGCAATATGTGACTCTTTTTGATAGAGAGAGTCAAGTGTTAGGGCTGGGGGCAATATGTGACTCTTTTTGATAGAGAGAGTCAAGTGTTAGGCCTGGGGGCAATATGTGACTCTTTTTGATAGAGAGAGTCAAGTGTTAGGCCTGGGGGCAATATGTGACTCTTTTTGATAGAGAGAGTCTAGTGTTAGGGCTGGGGGCAATATGTGACTCTTTTTGACAGAGAGAGTCAAGTGTTAGGGCTGGGGGTAATATGTGACTCTTTTTGACAGATAGAGTCAAGTGTTAGGGCTGGGGGCAATATGTGACTCTTTTTGACAGAGAGAGAGTCAATGTTTTCAAATGGGGGTCCCTGGCATATGTTTTGAGAACATCCCTGAGATGAAAATGTTTGAGAACCACTGGTCTTTTACGGACAAGTAAAAGGACAGGAACTCAAGCCCCCTTTGATGTCTTATGTGTGCACGTGATGCCTCTGATGTCTATGTGTGCACGTGATGTCTTTGATGTCTATGTGTGCACGTGATGTCTTTGATGTCTGTGTGCACGTGCCTGATGAGGTGTCCGGCACCTTGAGGCGCCTTTCAGGGGTTAATATGTCCTACAGAGGTCAGGGGTCACCACCATGTCCTACAGAGGTCAAGGGGTCACCAGCATGTCCTACAGAGGTCAGGGGTCACCAGCATGTCCTACAGAGGTCAAGGGGTCACCAGCATGTCCTACAGAGGTCAGGGGTCACCAACATGTCCTACAGAGGTCAGGGGTCAACAGCATGTCCTACAGAGGTCAGGGGTCACCAACATGTGACTGGTTAAAAAAAAGGGAAAAAAAAGAAAAATCACACTTGTGTGAAGTGAGAGGTGCTAATTATCATGGTGATCATGCATGATGAAGTCATCTTTTAGTGACAGTGAGCACACTGTTGGTTGTCATGGTTACCAGTTCCCACCTGATGTCGTGTGGGAGTTCGGTCTGATCCAGATCGTACTGGATAACTGCTAGCTTACATAACGTCTTAAGAGAAGGACTCAGGTCTAAGATGAACAGGTCATCTATGGGTGTGAGACCTCTAAGTTTGGAGTAACCTCCAAAGAGGATGATACGATCTCCCATCATGCAACAGCACATTCCAACCATTGGACCCGGGCCTTTCCCTTTGGGCTCAACCTTCTTCCAGGAGAAGGAGTCTGGGTTGAATTTCCATAGATTATTGAAGGTCTGATTCAGGTTTTCGCCACCAAATATGTACAGCTCTCCATTGTAGGTAAAGGCTGAATGTTTCCAGCGTCCTTCTGGAAGAGGCTGTGCAGAAGGTGTGCTCATCCAGAGGTCTGTCTCTGTGTCAAACACTCTGATGGTGTTGTGGCACCGACCCCCCCAACCCCCAAATACAAACATCTTTGTCCCAATGATGGTAGCAGAGTGACACGATGAAGCAGGAGGTGGAGTTCCTCTGGTGTTAATTAAGGACCAGACCATTGTGCTGGTGTTCAACTTGTACATGTCATTAGTCCATCTAGTCAGCTTGTTGTATCCTCCATGGATAAACATGACCTTCCCCAACACACAGGCTGAGTGGCCACTCCTCGCCTCTGGAACAGCTCCAGAAACCCTGCTGGGTTTCAACCACATGTGGGCGTCCACATCAAATGCATAAAGCTCATTGTAGTACTCCCCTCCCCAGTGGCCTCCCCAGATGTAGACTGTATCTTCTACCAGCACAGCTGTGTGTTCGTAGCGCATGGATGGAACCTCAAGGTGACCGTCTCCTCTTCCAGGACTCACTGGAGGTAACTTCTTCCAGCATAAAGACATTGTGTTGAAGACATGGACATCCACCTGTTCCACGTTGTTGTAGGTCAATCCTTCATAGTAGCCTCCAAAGGAATAAATCTGGTTCCTCACTGCTACAGCAGCATGATAGCATCGCTTTGGTCCTCCTGCTTTGGAAATGGTCCAACACAACATCTGTCTGTCTGTCTGTCTGTCTGTCTCTCTCTCTCTCTCGACGTGAACAGTCAGTATCAACACAAGTCATCATCTTATATATCCTGGTGTGAAATCACACGCAACACAAACTGTTACCATGCACGCCTAAACAACACCAATTTGCACAGCATTTCTCATCTGCACCCTTTTTTATTCTGGCAATAAAATGGTTTTAAGATCCAATAATAAGTTGTTTGTTTAGGGCAGTTATGATTGTGTTTGCCAACCAAGTCTATGGAATTTAATGTTTGTTATCTACAAGCAGCTTGGAGATCAGCTATTTTCGGGGCGTGACCCGACACCCTTTAGCTACTGAAGATGTTGCGTAGGGCATGGATCTCTACACAGAGGACAAATTCTTTCAACGCTAAATGTCGCGTTGAGGTTCAGGAGAGTTTGAAAAGAGGCAATTCTCCTGCTGCTGGCATGGAAAAGAGGGCATTTGTATTATTTTCACCGTGCTGCATTTGTGGTCTGGAGAGGACAGTTGTTTTTTTAAAGTAAAAGGGCAGGGGCTCAGGCCCCCTTTGATGTCTATGTGTGCACGTGCCTGGTGGGGAGGAGTGGGGAGTGTTCACCTGAGGCGCCTTTGAGGGGTTAATATGCAAAAGGAGGTTTTGTTTTCTTTGGAGATGGACAGGCGGTGCGTCGGCACCAGGGGTCACCAACATGTCCTACAGAGGTCAGGGGTCACCAGCATGTCCCAGAGGTCAGGGGTCACCAGCATATCCCAGAGGTCAGGGGTCACCAGTATGACCTACAGAGGTCAGGGGTCACCAGCATGTCCTACAGAGGTCAGGGGTCACCAGCATGTCCTACAGAGGTCAGGGGTCACCAGCATGTCCTACAGAGGTCAGGGGTCACCAGCATGTCCTACAAAGGTCAAGGGGTCACCAGCATGTCCTACAGAGGTCAAGGGGTCACCAGCATGTCCTACAGAGTTCAGGGGTCACCAGCATGTCCTACAGAGGTCAGGGGTCACCAGCATGTCCTACAGAGGTCAGGGGTCACCAGCATGTCCTACAGAGGTCAAGGGGTCACCAGCATGTCCTACAGAGGTCAGGGATGACCACCATGTCCTACAGAGGTCAAGAGGTCACCAGCATGTCCTACAGAGGTCAAGGGGTCACCAGTATGTCCTACAGAGGTCAGGGGTCACCAGCATGTCCTACAGAGGTCAAGGGGTCACCAGCATGTCCTACAGAGGTCAGGGGTCACCACCATGTACTACAGAGGTCAGGGGTCACCAGCATGTGACTGGGGTAAAAGAAAAAAAGAAAAAAAAAGAAAATCACACTTGTGTGAAGGTCACCCACTTACGTCATTTGCCATTGATTTAGCAATTGACGATGTAGTAGCATTTACGTTTTACAAAGTCCAGAGACTTAGCCACACACATGACATCATACAAAGTCCATAGACTTAGCCACACACATGACGTCACAGGCCGAACACATAATGCCAGGCAAAAAAAAGAAAAAGCAACCCAGGTAGGAGGTGTAAAGAACGTCATAGTTCAGCGCTCTATTTAAGGTCAATCTTTGCTCAGTCCAAATTAAACCCTATATTTTATTGAGCATAATTCAGATGCAGGACATTAATTACAACCTTGATTTGGGCTGCCCAAATATGGAGATGACAGGCGTCATAGTGGTGATGTCATACTGCACATGAGTGACGTCATAGACTGGTCACATGGGGTCTGGTTTAGTTGACTCAATGTTTTCTGTTTTTCCTTCTTTTAGTGACCTTGTTGGCAGTGAGCACACTGTTGGTTGTCATGGCTACCAGTTCCCACCTGATGTCGTGTGGGAGTTCGGTCTGATCCAGATCGTACTGGATAACTGCTAGCTTACATAACGTCTTAAGAGTAGGACTCAGGTCTAAGATGAACAGGTCATCTATGGGTGTGAGATCTCCAAGTTTGGAGTAACCTCCAAAGAGGATGATACGATCTCCCATCATGCAACAGCACATACCAACCATTTGACCTGGGCCTTTCCCTTTGGGCTCAACCTTCTTCCAGGAGAAGGTCTCTGGGTTGAATTTCCATAGATTATTGAAGGACTGATTCTGGTTCCAGCCACCAAATATGTACAGCTCTCCATTGTAGGTAAAGGCTGAATGAACACAGCGTCCTTCTGGAAGAGGCTGTGCAGAAGGTGTGCTCAGCCAGAGGTCGGTCTCTGTGTCAAACACTCTGATGTTGTTGTAGTCCTGACCCCCCATACAGCCCCCAAATACAAACATCTTTGTCCCAATGATGGTAGCAGAGTGACACCATGAAGCAGGAGGTGGAGTTCCTCTGGTGTTAATTAAAGACCAATCCATTGTGCTGGTGTCCAACTTGTACATGTCATTAGTGACTCCAGTCAGCTTGGTGTATCCTCCATAGATAAACATGTCCTTCCCCAACACACAGGCTGAGTGGTTGTACCTCTCCTCTGGAACAGCTCCAGAAACCCTCCTGGGTTTCAACCACATGTGGGCGTCCACATCAAATGCATAAAGCTCATTGTAGTGCTCCCCTAACCAGCCACCTCCCCAGATGTAGACTGTATCTTCTATCAGCACAGCTGTGTGGCCGCAGCGCCTGGATGGAACCTCAAGGTGACCGTCTCCTCTTCCAGGACTCACTGGAGGTAACTTCTTCCAGCATAAGGACATTGTGTTGAAGACAAGGACATCAAACAACTGATCCTGGTTGTTACCTCCATCATAGCCTCCAAAGGAATACAGTTTGTTCCTCACTGCTACAGCAGCATGATAGCATCTCTTTGGTCCTCCTGTTTTGGAAATGGTCCAACACAACATCACCCTGTGTGTGTGTGTGTCTGTCTGTCTGTCTGTCTGTCTGTCTGTCTATAAAACAGCTCAAAGCTCTATTTCTGATTACTGAGGATAGAACCCGCCGTAGTGGTGAACTTAAACCAGGATGCTTCGACTTCTGGCTTCTCCCTGAAGCCGACCCTTGTTCTATATTCTCCGACTAGGCTTGTCACGATGACTAAGCCAGTTAGATCTATCCATATATGGTTCTACCACATCTATCTGATGTCAGCACTAGGTCGGCTCGGGCCAAATATAGGGATTGTCATACTGGACATATCATATATCACATAGCCCCAGTGTCCTAGTCGGATATCCCCATATATGGAGACTGTACAGTATATCCAACGAACACTCTCCCAGTCCGGCTAATATGAATGGAAGTGAGTCTTCGTTACAGCCTCCCCAGATGTCACGTTGAAAACTATACCATATCCAGAAGACTTGAACAATGTTGGATTAATTTTCCAATTCTTTTATTCTTTCTTATTTCTTATTTGTTTTTAGTTTTCGATCCGTTATTCCATAATCCTAACGACTCGTCGTCATCGCCCGGTATTTCTTATCTGATGTAACCTCGCTATGCTATCCCCAGCAGCTTAACCAGTGATCTGGTAATCGCTCCACTGGTTCACGGAAGTGTTTTCTCTATGTTGGAGAATAGCACAATGCTCAAGGAGGATTTTCATGAAGCGGAACGATGATGATTGTGGCGCAGTGGTTCTTCCTCAAAGGTTAGTGAAAATGTACGTATAACGCAGTCGACGTGTTAATGGAGTCGACGTGAATGATCAATGAAAGAACACTTGAGGCCAACATCAGTAGGTTTATCTCCTTTACTTACTTCTTTTCACCTGCATAACGCTAGGAACGGCATGCGGTGACTTCCACACTGTAGGGCTGGGTGATATGGAGAGAAATACTTAGCCTGGTTAATAAACCAGACTAATATCGCACGGACCGCAGGATATTAGTCTGGGGAGGCTCAGCTTCACGGACCGCGGGATATTAGTCTGGGGAGGCTCAGCTTCACGGACCGCAGGATATTAGTCTGGGGAGGCTCAGCTTCACGGACCGCGGGATATTAGTCTGGGGAGGCTCAGCTTCACGGACCGCGGGATATTAGTCTGGGGAGGCTCAGCTTCACGGACCGCAGGATATTAGTCTGGGGAGGCTCAGCTTCACGGACCGCAGGATATTAGTCTGGGGAGGCTCAGCTTCACGGACCGCGGGATATTAGTCTGGGGAGGCTCAGCTTCACGGACCGCGGGATATTAGTCTGGGGAGGCTCAGCTTCACGGACCGCGGGATATTAGTCTGGGGAGGCTCAGCTTGGATTTCATTTCCAGGGAAACATTTTCTCTTTGACGCAATTGGTCAGAGCTACTGTCAGTCAAAGGTCTCAAGCGTTGAAAGTCACTGTACCAAAGCCCGCCAATATTGCATACCGTGTCCCAATTGGCCGCCCACATTCTCTGGTGTAGGAAATGGGCGTACAATTGAGCCTCTCCAGACCGAAATCCGCCGGCAGGCAATTTATTTTTGCCAACGGCTGATTCGGTCTGGTTTATTAACCAGGCTAAGAAATACTGTCCAGACCATACGAATGTATGCCTTTTCAGAGATATCTCATTCATATTAGGGATGCACCGAAAGGGAATTTCTTGGCCGAAACCGAATATAAGAAACAGTTGGCCGAAAAACGAATACCGAATTTCCGAATATGATTAATAATATTATACATCTTTTTTCCTACCATTGCTGTCATGGCCGTACCTTAAGGCTACCCGATTTATGGCAAAATGAATGGTTATGGCAAAACGTAACTTAAATAATAATCACAATTATGGGTCCATAAAACATTTATTCAGCTCTTTTGAATGCATTAATTGCATACACTATTCTGTGATATATTTTCTGCCTATTCGGGCCGAAACCGAATAAGCCGAAAATGCATTTTTAGCCATTTTCTGCCGAATATTTTCTTCGGACGAATATTCGGTGCATCACTAATTCATATATATATATATATATATATATATATATATATATATATATATATATTTAAAAAATAATCATGCTAGAAGGCTTTCTTACCTTTATTTGTAGTCGTTACGTCCCCACCAAAGAGGTCCAGGTGTTATTTTGTGCAAGAGCGCATTATTGGCTATTTCCCCTACCATAAGCCCTCAATGCATTGAATTGAATGGGGCATTGGGGGGGTGTCCTCTCTTCATAACAATAATAAACTTTACTACTTATTTCGATGAGAATAAGCAAATTGGCACAAAAAAAAAACAACATTAGGGGAATATATGGGGAAATAGCCAATAATGCACTTTTGCACAAAATAACACCTGGACCTCTTTGGTGGGGACGTAACAACCACATATAAAATAAAAGGTAAGAAAGCCTTCTAGCATGGAATTCTCATACGAGTAACTTGAAAAATAACCATAAAAACAGCATGAAACAATATCGTGATAGTAATCGTGTATCGTGATAACTACTTGGGGAAAAAAGGATTGTGATATTTATGACGTTTCCATATCGCCCACCCCCTAAAACCTTAGAGTATATATGAATAGAGAAGACACCCGAGTTCTCCTTCCATCCACTTGCATTAAGTTGCTCAAAAAGCGCATGAGGCGATTTCACTCCTCCTTCCGTGTATAGGAACAGAGTGCATTCTGGGATGGATTTGCCCCAAACACATGAACGCGCTGCCGTTGACTATCATTGTGCCGTTTGTGCTGCGTTCACGCATGAAACATTCGTTCACGTGTCATGGCCTCAAACACATGAACGTGCGCAATGATAGTCAACGGAGCAGCGCTGGCTCGAGCTGCAATGACAAATTCGGCCACTATGTCCATTTGGCCTCAGGGTTTCCTCTGGGTGCCTTCTCTATTCATATATACTCTAAGCCTAAAACACGTCTCTCCTCCCAACACATCCACAGAGAGGCACAAGTCGCGTTTCCAGTTCCACACGTTGTCGTTTTTTCCCACTAAAAAGAAGTTCATTCAAAGATGGTATTGTTTTGCAGGCGTTTTTTGCAGACCGACGTTTTCCACGTTGTTTCGTCTTCACTCCTCAGGAGTCAAAAGGAAAAGAAAAACGCAGCGAAAACAAATGAAAGATAAAACAGGCCAGTCGACTCACTGCTCCACTTTATATGAAATGTGGGTCGTCTCTCTCCTGAAGCGCTCAGAGAGGGGAGCAGATCTTCACTGAGGCACGTTTTGGGACATGTTTAAATAAATAGCCAAAACTACATATCGGGGGAGGGGGGGGGGATTGCAAAAAAGAAAAAAACAGTTGGCCCCTCCCCCCTTTCTTTCTAAATTCTAAACGTTTTCAGGACGGTGGGAGAACACTGAGGGCCGATTCATACTCCTATTTTAGAGCCGAATAAAAGTGGGTTCGGCTCTGCAGAGCCTACAATGTGACGTCATTTGAGGTTCGGGGGGGGGGGGGGGGGGTGTAAAAAACCTCCTTACCAATAAAAGTCTTCACCCATGTGTTTGTAAAGGCGTCTGCTAACAACATGCTAAGCTAACATGTGTTTGTAAAGGCGTCTGCTAACAACATGCTAAGCTAACATGTGTTTGTAAAGGCGTCTGCTAACAACATGCTAAGCTAACATGTGTTTGTAAAGGCGTCTGCTAACAACATGCTAAGCTAACATGTGTTTGTAAAGGCGTCTGCTAACAACATGCTAAGCTAACATGTGTTTGTAAAGGCGTCTGCTAACAGAAAAGATATGCCAAGGACCCGCAATAAAGAGAATTTCAACCATCTTTATTTTAACCCGTTCTGACCTGAGATCAGATTCTATAAAAATGTTCTTCTACATCCTGACAGTTTTCTGAAAAAGCTATGTTTCTATGTCAGTCGTTATTCGATTTTTCTAAAAAGGTCAGAATGGGTTAAAGATGTTTATACTGGTTTTATGTTCGTATGCTAAATACGAACATAGCATTACAACATAGCATTAGCATTGTGATGACGACGGCTATATGGAACGTTTGTGTTACCGGACACCTTTACGAACACATCGGTGAAGACACGCATCGGTAAAGAATTCCTTTCCAGATTGGACATCGATCTTTTCCAGACATCCCCCCCCCCCCCCCCCCCCCGACTAGCGTAAAAGTCTTTTTTTTTAGTTCTTGGCCGTCGCCGCCGTGGCCGCCGTCGTCGTGGTCGCGGCCCGCACGGCGCTCTCCATCAGCTCCTTGGCGCGGGACGACAGCTGCTCCGCCAGCCGCCTGACGAGCGCCTCCTGCTCGCGGCACCAGCGGAGGGCGCCGTCCGCAGCCGCGGCCAGCGTCGCCGCCGCGCCGCCGGCGGCCGCGGCCAGCGCCAGCGCGGCGCCGTCCGCGGCCTCGCTCAGCGCCACGCACGCGCCCTCCGTCCGCAGCTCCGTCAGCCG
This sequence comes from Protomyctophum parallelum, assembly GCF_964188405.1. NCBI lineage: Eukaryota > Metazoa > Chordata > Actinopteri > Myctophiformes > Myctophidae > Protomyctophum > Protomyctophum parallelum. Next base: position 43,737,200 of record NC_139719.1, read on the forward strand.
GCAGACCGCCACGGCGCCAGCCAGTCCCAGCAGCGGCAGGAGGAGGAGCTTCAGCAGCAGGCCAATGAGGGAGCGGCAGCGCCCTCTGGTGGTGCTGGGTTTGTTGGGGGCCGCGCCTCCCGCCGCGCCTCCCGCCTTTTTGTCTGGGGGGGGGGGGGGAGAGGATGATGATATGAAGACACATGTTCCGTCAACTGCCTCGTTTCACTGACAAAAAACTACAAATAAAAACTATATAAACTACGATGACTAAATATATGTGACCAGATTTGACCGAGGGGCTCCCATTGGATTTTTGAGGGGCGCGCTAGCCCCTCCTTTTTTTTATATATTTTTTTTATCCCACGATTTTGTAACCCATTTTTCACCCCTGTGTCAATCATCTAATGTGATCCTGGGCTCTACACACCCTCCACCAACCTAGTCCCCATATATGGGGGACAAGGGGAGAGCAACGGACTTGAACTCATGCTTCCTTCATGCCTGAGTGTCCAAGTTGCTCCTTTACACCTGACAGGGGGGAGTTTCCCTGGTTGGACGTAGCGTGTGGAAGGAACACGTTATTCCAACCCCTCCATCAGGCGCCCCGGCTGGCCAGGGGGAGGCAGTTTAGAGACCAGGAGCTAGCCCCTCCTATATACAGCTTTAATGTTTGTCTGTCAACGATGCTTGTTTAAGAAAACACCAGACAATAAAGAGAAATGTAATGTTTGTTTTGAGGACTAAAACCACCGTTAACATGTTGTAATTGATGTTGTGAGATGATAAGAGCGCCCCTCACTTCACACTGGTGTGATTTATTTCATGTCATGTGAAAGCAGGGAATCATAGCTTCAAAATTAACATATTGGTTGTTCAGTTTGACCCACCAGGTTTGGAGACATGGCTTATAGAGTAATGTCTTGCAGAGAAACAGTGAGTTGAGAAAACAGGCTTGAAAAGGTTCACTTCTGTGGACTCCAACATTACACCTAGCTACATGTTTATGCATTTATTTCATATTTACATGTATTCTGTGGTCTCTAACATTACACCTATAGCTACATGTTTATGCATTTATTTAATATTTACATGTCTTCTGTGGTCTCTAACATTACACCTAGCTACATGTTTATGCATTTATTTCATATTTACATGTCTTCTGTGGTCTCTAACATTACACCTAGCTACATGTTTATGCATTTATTTAATATTTACATGTCTTCTGTGGTCTCTAACATTACACCTAGCTACATGTTTATGCATTTATTTCATATTTACATGTCTTCTGTGGTCTCTAACATTACACCTAGCTACATGTTTAAGCATTTATTTCATATTTACATGTCTTCTGTGGTCTCTAACATTACACCTATAGCTACATGTTTATGCATTTATTTAATATTTACATGTCTTCTGTGGTCTCTAACATTACACCTAGCTACATGTTTATGCATTTATGTCATATTTACATGTCTTCTGTGGACTCTAACATTACACCTAGCTACATGTTTATGCATTTATTTCATTTTTACATGTCTTCTGTGGACTCTAACATTACACCTAGCTACATGTTTAAGCATTTATTTCATATTTACATGTCTTCTGTGGACTCTAACATTACACCTAGCTACATGTTTAAGCATTTATTTCATATTTGCATGTCTTCTGTGGACTCTAACATTACACCTAGCTACATGTTTAAGCATTTATTTCATATTTACATGTCTTCTGTGGTCTCTAACATTACACCTAGCTACACGTTTAAGCATTTATTTCATATTTACATTCAGCCCTGACATTTATTTCAGACATGCTCTATAATGTGACCTCATTTGGCTCTGTAGAGCCTACAATGTGACGTCATTTGGCTCTGTAGAGCCTACAATGTGACGTCATTTGGCTCTGTAGAGCCTACAATGTGACGTCATTTGGCTCTGTAGAGCCTACAATGTGACGTCATTTGGCTCTGTAGAGCCTACAATGTGACGTCATTTGGCTCTGTAGAGCCTACAATGTGACGTCATTTGGCTCTGTAGAGCCTACAATGTGACATCATTTGTCTCTGTAGAGCCTACAATGTGACGTCATTTGGCTCTGTAGAGCCTACAATGTGACGTCATTTGGCTCTGTAGAGCCTACAATGTGACGTCATTTGGCTCTGTAGAGCCTACAATGTGACGTCATTTGGCTCTGTAGAGCCTACAATGTGACGTCATTTGGCTCTGTAGAGCCTACAATGTGACGTCATTTGGCTCTGTAGAGCCTACAATGTGACGTCATTTGGCTCTGTAGAGCCTACAATGTGACGTCATTTGGCTCTGTAGAGCCTACAATGTGACGTCATTTGGCTCTGTAGAGCCTACAATGTGACCTCATTTGGCTCTGTAGAGCCTACAATGTGACGTCATTGGGCTCTGTAGAGCCTACAATGTGACGTCATTTGGCTCTGTAGAGCCTACAATGTGACCTCATTTGGCTCTGTAGAGCCTACAATGTGACGTCATTTGGCTCTGTAGAGCCTACAATGTGACGTCATTTGGCTCTGTAGAGCCTACAATGGGGGGGGGGGGGGGTACCGTCATAAAGTCGGCTCTTCGGCACTACAGCGCCGAAACAGCGGTAAAATAGGAGTATGAATCGGCCCCACGACTAAATATATCGACAATTTCGTCATGAAATAAAAACTAGACTAAAATGTTAGGAAGGGACTAGTGGACAAGAGATCCATTATAAGTCATTTTACACTTGGTTGCATGCTGAAAATAGCCGATCTACAAGCTCAGTTGTGAGCTTGTAGATCGGCTATTTTCAGCAAGTGTAAAAACACTCATTACGACGGCATCAAGACCCGCCAAAACACATTTCAGTCGACTAAATCACCTGTAGATTTAGCCGACTAAAATCGCATGACATTTAGTCGACTAAAACTAGACTAAACACTAGAACATTCCAGGTGACTAAAATGTGACTAAAACCAAAACTGAAAACTATTCAGGAGACTAAACGACTAAAACTAAAATAGAAACTTGCTGCCAAAAACAACAACAACAACACTGTACCTGCCGCCTGGCCGTTCCTGTTCTTCTTCTTCTCCTCCCTCCTCTTCCTCTGCGTCTCCTGCGCCACCTGCTGGGCCAGCTGCGCGTGGTACTCCTGCCTCCTCCTCTCCTTCTCCTCCGCCTTGTCCTTCTTACGCGCCTCCCTCTCCCTGGCGTCGCGCTCGCGCTGCTTGGCCTCGCGCTTCTTCTCCTGCTCTGTTGTTATGGGGAGAAAATAGATAAGAGATAAGAGAACTCTTGCTACGGGTGTCCGCTACGAGAATGGCGGACCTATCGGAGCGTAGATCTCGGACAGCTGAACGCGCCCATGTCAATTACTTGGCTGACGGACGTATCGTTCTCGAACTATCGCTCGTTGAAAACGAAACCAATTAACTAGCCAATTAAGAATGCTGGAAACGTATCCATACGCTTTATTAATCTCGAACGCCGTATGCGCGAATCTATACGTTTTATACGTTTTTTTATTGATTACTGTACATCAACTTCCTATGCGCCGGGACAACAAAGAAATTAACACTGATCGTCTCTGGGAAGGTCCGGTATGTGATCCGGGAGTTAAAAGCCCCCCCCTCCTTAAAAGAGGTCTGGTCTATGGCGACTGGCGAGCAAGCTCCCTCCTCCAATGCCTCCATTACGACGTACTGGAGTCTGCACGGCAACGGCATAAACCAACGCAGATGTCGGGATCTAAAATGGAGTTACCCATACTCTAGTGTGTGTGAATACACTCGATTCCCCCTCCCCTCCTGTTTCTACATGGTTTCTCCCGAGGCATCTCTCCATCGCATTACAGTTTCATTCCCCCCCCCACTCACTCACACAGATCCACTGGACACAGCCAGTCTGGCTGTGTGTGTCTCCATTCCAACGACAACTCGCCGGTCTGCCGCCTCGTCGTCTCATTCTCGGAAATATAAACCCGTATATAAACCAAGAATAATCTCCAACGGTCGATCGCCATTTCACGCACACGGACAGGTATACGCGAAACGAATGACGTATTCTCGAAGGACCGCCATAGGAGAAGCAGTATAGATATGATCAAATGTCTTTTTTTCGCCGTCGCGTCAGCCATGTTTGGACAAAGAAGCAGTATACTAGCAGATATCACACCGTGGAACCCCCCCCACACTGCGAGTTGCGATCGATCGCTTTGCAGTTTGCAATGCATCTCTCTCATTCTCGGAAAAAAGATTCTCGGCAGTTGATCACCATAATCGCCATTATCCATAGCGCCTTCGCCAGCAAATTGCAGTGATAAGGCGTCTGGGACGTAATCCACCCGTTTGTAATGGATAACGAATACACATAGTTCATCCTAAACTGCGGAAGCCATCGAGTTGTCTGTCATTTTGTCGAAATCACAGCCAGCCGGGATTATTGTCTCTCGCTTATCGCTCCTGTGGTTCATGTCCAGACATGTCAACCTCTCAAGTCACCGTTATGCTATCGTTCTGAAACGAAACGATCTGTGGAAGGTATCCTACACTGGTAGCCTACACTGATCCAAGTTGATTTTGTTTACTGAGACAATGATCACATATGTGCACATAATCATCATGAAGTTATCATAGCGAGTTATAAAGGTTTAAAGTCACAGAGATTGACAGGCAGATATAAACATAAATAAATTATTATCATATACATACTACACACTGAATGAAAGCCCTAAATGTCTAATTTTAGGAGGAAAACAAATAAAATACACATATCCCATATACAGTTTGTCAGTACTAGGCTATTGAATCCTGTTCAGGTATAAAATTCTCTTTTTCAGAGAGAACTTTAGAGAAAGCATGGACCTATAGAACTATTATTCACAAAATAAGGCATATAGCGACATGTACATACTATATACCGTATGAAACAGAAGACTCTCTGCTTTCATAAGAAAAAAACTAATACTGTAATAATAATAAAAATCACACCCATGTGAAGTGAGCAGTGCAATGTTGTGAAGTGAGCAGTGCAACATTGCACTGCTCACTTCAAAGGGGTGTGATTTTTATTATTATTACAGTAGAAGTATTTTTCTTATGAAAGCAGAGAGTCTTATGTTTCATACGGTATATAGTATGTACATGTCGCTATAGGCCTTATTTTGTGAATATTTAGTTGTCGGGTCCATGTCTTGTCTAAAATACGAGAGGATTTCAGAAAATGCATGGACCTGAACTGCTCAATATTCACAAAATAAGGCCTATAGCGACATATACATACTATATACCGTATGAAACATAAGACTCTCTGCTTTCATAAGAAAAATACTTCTACTGTAATAATAATAAAAATCACACCCATGTGAAGTGAGCAGTGCAATGTTGCACTGGCCTTGATGTCGTTGTAATGACATATTTTACACTTTGGTTGCATGCTGAAAATAGCAGATATACAATCTCACAAAGCGTCGCAGTGCGACGCGTTGTGAGATTGTATATCTGCTATTTTCAGCATGCAACCCAGCATAAAACTGGATCTCTTGTCCACTAGTCCTTTCCTAACATTTTTACTAAATTGTCAGTATATTTAGTCTTAGTTTTAGTCATCATAGATTCGTTTTTATTTAGTTTTAGCCAGTGGAAAAAGGTAGTCGACGAACATTTTTCGTCTTAGTTTTAGTCGACGAAAACAACACTGGGTGGGAGAGGTTGGACAGCAGACGGCTGGACTTTGAATTTCTCTAACTATAAACTTTCATGACAGCAGAACAGCCTAAGTACAAATATAATTTATGAAAAGCTACTACAGTGAAGTCTGTTCACAGAAGTTGTTGTAGGATATGTGGGGATTATCTGACGAGGTACCATTTGAGTGTGCAAAACCTTACATATACTAAATAATACTAAATTGTTTATAGGGTCAATATAAGTAAAATGATATAGCCTTTCTACAGGAGTATCTTTTTATATTTTTCCAAAAAGAATACAAACAGCCAATAGCATATTACAAAGTTATCCCCCTCACTGGTGACAATTCCGGCAGGAAAAACGGGCAAGCACCGGGTCGAGTCTTCCGGTATTCTTTTTATTTATATATATTTTTTTTTCTTGTGTGGCTTTTCTTGCCTTTATTTGGTTAGTATCGAGTGAGGACGAACAGGACTCGCATGGTCTGAAAAAAAAATCATTAACATGGTTGAATCACATCTTGATGATGTCATCAAGATGTGATTCTCCATGTTAATGATTTTTTTCAGACCTCCAGTTCCAGGAAACACAGAATGGGGGGGGGGGGGGGGGGGGGGGCTTGTTTTTATTATTTCCACAACAACAGCTCAAAGGTATATTAAAACCCATTCTGACCCGAGATCAGATTCTAAAAATGTCTTCTACATCCTGACCGTTTTCTGAAAAAAGCTATGTTTCTATGTCAGTCGATCATTCTATGTCATTTTTCAAAAAATAGCAGATCTACAAGCTCGTAGCGCACCACCGAGTGGCGCGCTATGAGCTTGTAGATCTGCTATTTTCCAATAGCTAAAAGCATAACGTAACGCTAACACCAAAAGGGGTTCCCGTGCCCAGAATGGGTTAATGACATAGTGGTACTATGCCCCTTTAATCAGACCAGTGTGTGTCCAGTGGAAACCTCGTATGAATCTGATCTCAGGTCAGAATGGGTTAATCAGACCAGTGTGTGTCCAGTGGAAACCTCGTATGAATCTGATCTCAGGTCAGAATGGGTTAATCAGACCAGTGTGTGTCCAGTGGAAACCTCGTATGAATCTGATCTCAGGTCAGAATGGGTTAATCAGACCAGTGTGTGTCCAGTGGAAACCTCGTATGAATCTGATCTCAGGTCAGAATGGGTTAATGGCTTTCAGGTAACCAGCTGGGGAGGAGAAGAGGAGCTCACCTTTCTCCTTCAGGAGACGTTTCTCCTTGGCCACATCCACCTCTTCCTGGAGGCCCTTCATATGCTGCAGGACCTGGAGACAGAACAGAGAATACAGTTATTACTGTACACATCCACCTCTTCCTGGAGGCCCTTCATATGCTGCAGGACCTGGAGATACAGTACAGAGAATACAGTTATTACTGTACACATCCACCTCTTCCTGGAGGCCCTTCATATGCTGCAGGACCTGGAGACATAACAGAGAATACAGTTATTACTGTACACATCGACCTCTTCCTGGAGGCCCTTCATATGCTGCAGGACCTGGAGATACAGTACAGAGAATACAGTTATTACTGTACACATCCACCTCTTCCTGGAGGCCCTTCATATGCTGCAGGACCTGGAGACATAACAGAGAATACAGTTATTACTGTACACATCCACCTCTTCCTGGAGGCCCTTCATATGCTGCAGGACCTGGAGATACAGTACAGAGAATACAGTTATTACTGTACACATCCACCTCTTCCTGGAGGCCCTTCATATGCTGCAGGACCTGGAGACATAACAGAGAATACAGTTATTACTGTACGATTTATACTGTCTGGAGGCCCTTCATATGCTGCAGGACCTGGAGACAGATGAGACACATGAGTACAGTTATTACTGTACGATTTATACTGTCTGGAGACCGAACAGAGAATACAGTTATTACTGTACGATTTATAATGTCTGGAGGCCCTTCATATGCTGCAGGACCTGGAGACACACAACATGAATACAGTTATTACAGTACGAAGAGAACACCCCACATGAATACAGTTATTACAGTACGAAGAGAACACCCCACATGAATACAGTTATTACAGTACGATTTATAATGTCTGGAGACAGAAGACAACACCCCCACATGAATACAGTTATTACAGTACGAAGAGAACACCCCACATGAATACAGTTATTACAGTACGATTTATAATGTCTAGGGACAGAAGACAACACCCCACATGAATACAGTTATTACAGTACGATTTATAATGTCTAGGGACAGAAGACAACACCCCCACATGAATAGGTTTTGTTGTAGGTCTGCTATTTTTGAAAAAATCGAAGAACGACTGACATTTTTTTAGAATCTGATCTCGGGTCAGAATGGGGTTAATCAGACCAGTGTGTGTCCAGTGGAAACCTCGTATGAATCTGATCTCAGGTCAGTTACCTTGACAGAACACTGTCTGCATTGCTTCTCGTCCAGACAGTCTCCTGCAGCCTTCTCCAGCTCCGCCTCCAGGGGGTTGTCCTTTAGGTCCAGCCACTTCAAGCTCTGCACGCACAAACACACACACACACACACACACACGCACACGCACACGCACACGCACACGCACACGCACACGCACACGCACACGCACGCACGCACGCACGCACGCACGCACGCACGCACGCACACACACGATAATATTTGAGTAATGATGACACCTAGAAAGGCTGTCCTTGACTAGCCAGACCATTATCACAGTGTGGCAAAACTGTCAAATGAAACCATTCCGACCAATGGCTGAGGAGGAGGTCGGTGTTTGAGAAGCCGAGGGAGCGGGTTGAGGATGCCTGATATTGCCCGGTGTGTGTGTGTGTGTGTGTGTGTGTGTGTGTGTGTGAGACTCTAGCTTAGAGGAAGCCTTTATGACCAACGTCATTAAATGCCAGCCACTCCTCCGTACCGTCATCACAGAGCTATAGGTTACAGGTGCAATCTACTGGTGGTTATCTTTGGTCAATCTACTGGTGGTTATCTTTGGTCAATCTACTGGTGGTTATCTTTGGTCAATCTACTGGTGGTTATCTTTGGTCAATCTACTGGTGGTTATCTTTGGTCAATCTACTGGTGTTTATCTTTGGTCAATCTACTGGTGGTTATCTTTGGTCAATCTACTGGTGGTTATCTTTGGTCAATCTACTGGTGGTTATCTTTGGTCAATCTACTGGTGTTTATCTTTGGTCAATCTACTGGTGGTTATCTTTGGTCAATCTACTGGTGGTTATCTTTGGTCAATCTACTGGTGGTTATCTTTGGTCAATCTACTGGTGGTTATCTTTGGTCAATCTACTGGTGGTTATCTTTGGTCAATCTACTGGTGGTTATCTTTGGTCAATCTACTGGTGGTTATCTTTGGTCAATCTACTGGTGGTTATCTTTGGTCAATCTACTGGTGGTTATCTTTGGCAGTCTAGGACACACGTACACATTAAATGCCTACATTGTAAATTGTAAATTGACATAAATACATGATAATTGCATGTGTGTGTGTGTGTGTGTGTGCGCGCGTGCGTGCGTGCGTGCGTGTGCGTGCGTGCACGTGCGTGCATGCGTGCGCGTGCGTGCGTGTGTGTGCGTCTCACCCTCAGCTGGGAGAAGCTGACCGGTAGGACGCTCAGCTTGTTGTCGTACAGGTCCAGGTGCTGCAGGTGGACCAGGTTCCCCAGGTCGTCCGGCAGACAGGCCAGCTGGTTCTTGCTTAGGTCCACTTTGATCAGGTGGGTGAGGAGGCAGAACTCTGGCTGCACACACAGAACCAACAGACATGATCGTTATTATTTGACCCATTTTGGGGCCGGGGAACCCCTTTTGGTGTTATGCTTTTAAGCTATTGAAAAATAGCAGATCTACAAGCTCATAGCGCGCCACCGAGTTTAAATGTTTTTTTAAACTTAACTTAAAAAAAAAACGTAACTTAAAATAAATCTTAAAAGTACGTAAATTTATTCTAATTGTTCGCTTTCCGCGTTCAGCGCGTCTTACTTGTGCCAACTAGTGCTCTACCGACTGAGCCACGCAGACACTAGTACTAACTAGTGCTCTACCGACTGAGCCACGCAGACACTAGTGCTAACTAGTGCTCTACCGACTGAGCCACGCAGACACTAGTGCTAATTAGTGCTCTACCGACTGAGCCACGCAGACACTAGCACTAACTAGTGCTCTACCGACTGAGCCACGCAGACACTAGCACTAACTAGTGCTCTACCGACTGAGCCACGCAGACACTAGTGCTAATTAGTGCTCTACCGACTGAGCCACGCAGACACTAGTACTAACTAGTGCTCTACCGACTGAGCCACGCAGACACTAGTACTAACTAGTGCTCTACCGACTGAGCCACGCAGACACTAGCACTAACTAGTGCTCTACCGACTGAGCCACGCAGACACTAGCACTAACTAGTGCTCTACCGACTGAGCCACGCAGACACTAGTGCTAATTAGTGCTCTACCGACTGAGCCACGCAGACACTAGTACTAACTAGTGCTCTACCGACTGAGCCACGCAGACACTAGCACTAACTAGTGCTCTACCGACTGAGCCACGCAGACACTAGTACTAACTAGTGCTCTACCGACTGAGCCACGCAGACACTAGCACTAACTAGTGCTCTACCGACTGAGCCACGCAGACACTAGTACTAACTAGTGCTCTACCGACTGAGCCACGCAGACACTAGCACTAACTAGTGCTCTACCGACTGAGCCACGCAGACACTAGTACTAACTAGTGCTCTACCGACTGAGCCACGCAGACACTAGTACTAACTAGTGCTCTACCGACTGAGCCACGCAGACACTAGTGCTAATTAGTGCTCTACCGACTGAGCCACGCAGACACTAGTGCTAACTAGTGCTCTACCGACTGAGCCACGCAGACACTAGTACTAACTAGTGCTCTACCGACTGAGCCACGCAGACACTAGTGCTAATTAGTGCTCTACCGACTGAGCCACGCAGACACTAGTACTAACTAGTGCTCTACCGACTGAGCCACGCAGACACTAGTGCTAACTAGTGCTCTACCGACTGAGCCACGCAGACACTAGTGCTAACTAGTGCTCTACCGACTGAGCCACGCAGACACTAGTGCTAATTAGTGCTCTACCGACTGAGCCACGCAGACACTAGTGCTAACTAGTGCTCTACCGACTGAGCCACGCAGACACTAGTACTAACTAGTGCTCTACCGACTGAGCCACGCAGACACTAGTGCTAACTAGTGCTCTACCGACTGAGCCACGCAGACACTAGTGCTAATTAGTGCTCTACCGACTGAGCCACGCAGACACTAGTACTAACTAGTGCTCTACCGACTGAGCCACGCAGACACTAGTACTAACTAGTGCTCTACCGACTGAGCCACGCAGACACTAGTGCTAATTAGTGCTCTACCGACTGAGCCACGCAGACACTAGTACTAACTAGTGCTCTACCGACTGAGCCACGCAGACACTAGTACTAACTAGTGCTCTACCGACTGAGCCACGCAGACACTAGTGCTAACTAGTGCTCTACCGACTGAGCCACGCAGACACTAGTGCTAACTAGTGCTCTACCGACTGAGCCACGCAGACACTAGTACTAACTAGTGCTCTACCGACTGAGCCACGCAGACACTAGTGCTAACTAGTGCTCTACCGACTGAGCCACGCAGACACTAGTGCTAACTAGTGCTCTACCGACTGAGCCACGCAGAAACTAGTGCTAATTAGTGCTCTACCGACTGAGCCACGCAGACACTAGTACTAACTAGTGCTCTACCGACTGAGCCACGCAGACACTAGCGCTAACTAGTGCTCTACCGACTGAGCCACGCAGACACTAGCACTAACTAGTGCTCTACCGACTGAGCCACGCAGACACTAGTGCTAACTAGTGCTCTACCGACTGAGCCACGCAGACACTAGTGCTAACTAGTGCTCTACCGACTGAGCCACGCAGACACTAGCACTAACTAGTGCTCTACCGACTGAGCCACGCAGACACTAGTACTAACTAGTGCTCTACCGACTGAGCCACGCAGACACTAGTGCTAACTAGTGCTCTACCGACTGAGCCACGCAGACACTAGCGCTAACTAGTGCTCTACCGACTGAGCCACGCAGACACTAGTGCTAACTAGTGCTCTACCGACTGAGCCACGCAGACACTAGTACTAACTAGTGCTCTACCGACTGAGCCACGCAGACACTAGTGCTAATTAGTGCTCTACCGACTGAGCCACGCAGACACTAGTGCTAACTAGTGCTCTACCGACTGAGCCACGCAGACACTAGCACTAACTAGTGCTCTACCGACTGAGCCACGCAGACACTAGTGCTAACTAGTGCTCTACCGACTGAGCCACGCAGACACTAGTACTAACTAGTGCTCTACCGACTGAGCCACGCAGACACTAGTGCTAATTAGTGCTCTACCGACTGAGCCACGCAGACACTAGTACTAACTAGTGCTCTACCGACTGAGCCACGCAGACACTAGTGCTAACTAGTGCTCTACCGACTGAGCCACGCAGACACTAGTGCTAACTAGTGCTCTACCGACTGAGCCACGCAGACACTAGTGCTAACTAGTGCTCTACCGACTGAGCCACGCAGACACTAGTGCTAACTAGTGCTCTACCGACTGAGCCACGCAGACACTAGTGCTAATTAGTGCTCTACCGACTGAGCCACGCAGACACTAGTGCTAACTAGTGCTCTACCGACTGAGCCACACAGACACTAGTGCTAACTAGTGCTCTACCGACTGAGCCACGCAGACACTAGTGCTAATTAGTGCTCTACCGACTGAGCCACACAGACACTAGTACTAACTAGTGCTCTACCGACTGAGCCACGCAGACACTAGTGCTAACTAGTGCTCTACCGACTGAGCCACGCAGACACTAGTGCTAATTAGTGCTCTACCGACTGAGCCACGCAGACACTAGTGCTAACTAGTGCTCTACCGACTGAGCCACGCAGACACTAGTGCTAATTAGTGCTCTACCGACTGAGCCACGCAGACACTAGTGCTAATTAGTGCTCTACCGACTGAGCCACGCAGACACTAGTGCTAACTAGTGCTCTACCGACTGAGCCACGCAGACACTAGTGCTAATTAGTGCTCTACCGACTGAGCCACGCAGACACTAGTGCTAATTAGTGCTCTACCGACTGAGCCACGCAGACACTAGTGCTAACTAGTGCTCTACCGACTGAGCCACGCAGACACTAGTGCTAACTAGTGCTCTACCGACTGAGCCACGCGGACACTAGTGCTAACGTTTGTTATCGTGTGGTAGACACTAGTGCTAACGTTTGTTATCGTGTGGTAGACACTAGTGCTGACGTTTGTTATCGTGTGGTAGACACTAGTGCTGACGTTTGTTATCGTGTGGTAGACACTAGTGCTAACGTTTGTTATCGTGTGGTAGACACTAGTGCTGACGTTTGTTATCGTGTGGTAGACACTAGTGCTGACGTTTGTTATCGTGTGGTAGACACTAGTGCTAACGTTTGTTATCGTGTGGTAGACACTAGTGCTAACGTTTGTTATCGTGTGGTAGACACTAGTGCTGACGTTTGTTATCGTGTGGTAGACACTAGTGCTAACGTTTGTTATCGTGTGGTAGACACTAGTGCTAACGTTTGTTATCGTGTGGTAGACACTAGTGCTAACGTGTGTTATCGTGTGGTAGACACTAGTGCTAACGTTTGTTATCGTGTGGTAGACACTAGTGCTAACGTGTGTTATCGTGTGGTAGAAGTTGTCGGTACTCACAGGAAGGGAGGTGATGTTGTTGCAGGACAAGTCCAGAACGGTTGCTTTGGGGAACGCAGCCTGGAAGGAGAGAAACACGAAGAAATACACGCTTTAGCAACTGTGTTGATGATTTTTGTCGACTAAAACTAAGCCAGTGGTTCTGACACTCATTAGTCCGCGGACCCCCATTTGAAAACATATGCCAGGGACCCCCGTAAGAGAAGAGATTTTTACGTCTCAAGCAGCACTAGAATCCCAGTTTGACAAATGCGTTTTTTTTGTGTCCATATCACTATGCCCAAAAAAATAGTTCCATGTGATAAGAGGGTCAAAGTTGAATGAAAGTTGCGCCAATACTTTAGAAATAGCTCAACAATACAACAGTTTTGTGGATTAATTTACTTTTAATGTGTGCCCTCCACAAAATGACCGGAACTACTTCATATTGACCAAAATCAGAGCAGAACTCCCACCATGGGACTCGAGCTATCAATTAATACAGTTGCAACCACTATATTAATAGTAGGGCTAATCGATTAATCGATGTTCAATCGATACGCACGGGAATAGATTTTTAAATTTTGAATCGAATAGTCATTAAAAAAAAACAGCCGCTTTTGGTCCGCGAGACGGCCCCATTTGGTCCGCGAGCCATGCTCGCGCCTCGCAGCACCGCAACGCCTCCTCCCCTCTCCCCCTCACTACTCGTGGTAACAACAAGGAAGTCAACACACACACACACACACACACACACACACAGCAGCCTGCCCTGCACTCATGCCGCCACAAAATAAATCTAAAGTGTGGTTGCATTTTAGAATATGCAAGGAGAACAAAGAACAAGTGGTGTACAGTGTCAACTATGTGACAAGAAGAAAAATCGGCGAAATTTCACGCATGGGACAGGGGAAAAATCCCCTGACCTCCTGGGCTCCAGGCGCGCTAATTTGAGCCGCGGTCATCCACACTTCTCTACCCCAAGAAAGAGCCTCGTCGGAAGGGTCTGAGAGCGGTGTAGACCGCGGCGCAAATTAGCGCGCCTGGAGCTCCAGGACTGGTGTTTTTTTTGGTGTTTTCACATCTGAGTTTCAATCGGAAGAGAAGCTTTGATTATAGGCTATATATTTATTTTTTTGAGAGGTAATGCCTGCGTCAGGCAGTTGACTTGTTACGGTCGGATGTTTTATTATTAAGCCTAATTATTTGTGCGTCACTGCTTTCATGAAGGCTGCAACAGTTGTTGCTTCAATGCTTGAAACCCTTTCGAAGCGTCGACGATCGAAACAAATTTAGATCGAAGCGTCGATCATCAAAAACGTAATCGAAGGTCAGCCCTAATTAATAGGCATTTCATACAGCTTAAAGGACCACTTCACCACTTTTCAATTTTTTTCTACTCAGTCTGTGTCTCATAGGAGGGCTGTGGGCAGTTCAGAAACCGTCTTCCAGTGACATCATCTATGGGGAATACAAGCTAATAGAAACTGCAGGCTTTCTAGACCTGAAAAGTTGCAATACGAAAATGGAAGCCACCATTCTCTTGTTTTAAAAGAAAAATCTGCCTAATGATGATGTCACTGGAAGACGGTTTCTGAACTGCCCACAGCCCTCCTATGAGACACTACAGACTGAGTAGAAAAAAATCGTGCCATTTTATCATGATTATTAGTGAGGACCTATTGTATGAAGATAGGTTGAAAAGTGGTCCTTTAACCCATTCTGACCGGGCACCCATTTTGGTGTTGGCATCATGTCGTGCTTTAGCTATTGAAAAATAGCAGATCTACAAGTTCGTATACGAGCTTGTAGGTCTGCTATTTTTGAAAAAAGAACGACTGACATTTTTAGAATCTGATCTCAGGTCAGAATGGGTTCGTCAGACCAGCGTGTGTCCAGTGGAAACCTTGTATGAATCTGATCTCAGGTCAGAATGGGTTAAATTAAATTGTGAACTATCCCTTTAAGTACAGTGCTTAGGTAAAAGTATTACAAAATAATAATGGTCAATAATGATGCCAGAAAAACATAAAGAGCTATCCCTGAATGACCATAAAGCAGGTCTGTAAAATGGTCCATTTGGTTCCATGTGTACACCGTCAGAGTCATGGGGGGTGCTTGCAAATAAATTGCAAATAAATGTGCCATAGTGTCGCAGTAAGTAACATATTCTGAAGAACACCTGGAGACTTGACATTCAATAATCGGGTCAGTCTTATGATCAAAAAAAGAACATTATAATGTAAAAATATTGTTTTTTACTTTGTCACAGACAAGTTTGTCTTTATAGTAAATGGTAAATGGTGCATTTATATATATAGCGCCTTTCTCCACCCATTCACACACCTTTACATAGATTGTGCATTACATTCACCCATTCACACACACATTCACACACCTTTACATAGATTGTGCATTACATTCACCCATTCACACACACCTTTACATAGATTGTGCATTACATTCACCCATTCATTCACACACATTCATACACCGATGGCGGCGGAATCCATGCAAGGCACCAACCTACACATCAGGAGCAATCAGGGGTTCAGCGTCTTGCTCAAGGACACTTCGACACTATAACTCTGGGGGAGCCCACAGGGTTCGGCTGGCCAGGGGGAGGCAGTTTAGAGACCAGAATTACTGCATGTTTTTTGTGAGGGTACCTACCCTAGGGGACACGGGGAGAACATGTGAGGGTACCTACCCTAGGGGACACGGGGAGAACATGTGAGGGTACCTACCCTAGGGGACACGGGGAGAACATGTGAGGGTACCTACCCTAGGGGACACGGGGAGAACATGTGAGGGTACCTACCCTAGGGGACACGGGGAGAACATGTGAGGGTACCTACCCTAGGGGACACGGGGAGAACATGTGAGGGTACCTACCCTAGGGGACACGGGGAGGAGAACATGTGAGGGTACCTACCCTAGGGGACACGGGGAGAACATGTGAGGGTACCTACCCTAGGGGACACGGGGAGAACATGTGAGGGTACCTACCCTAGGGGACACGGGGAGAACATGTGAGGGTACCTACCCTAGGGGACACGGGGAGAACATGTGAGGGTACCTACCCTAGGGGACACGGGGAGAACATGTGAGGGTACCTACCCTAGGGGACACGGGGAGAACATGTGAGGGTACCTACCCTAGGGGACACGGGGAGAACATGTGAGGGTACCTACCCTAGGGGACACGGGGAGAACATGTGAGGGTACCTACCCTAGGGGACACGGGGAGAACATGTGAGGGTACCTACCCTAGGGGACACGGGGAGAACATGAAAACTCCACACAGCTCACACGGGGACCTCGGTGATGTTGCTAGGGACTCACCAGCTCCTTGACGGGGACCTCTGTGAGGTTGCAGAGGCTCAGGTCCATCTCGTTGCCATTGATCTTGTCCTTCAGGTTCAGCACTTTGGTTTTACTCATCCTGTCTGTCTGTCTGTCTGTCTGTCTGTCTGCAGCCGTGGCCTGTCTGTCTGCTCTGCTCTGGAGCTGTCTCTCTGGAGCTGCGGCCTGTCTGTCTGTCTCTCTCTCTCTCTCTCTCTGTGTGTGGAACACAACAGTCACATGATTAGCAACATCCTATAACAACAACAACATACATAACAACAACAACAACATACATGACAACATCCTATAACAACATACATAACAACAACAACATACATACAGTCAAATATGTCCACAAGCAACTTGACCCGTTCAGAACGGGAACCCCAATTGGTGTTTAAAGCATTATGGTATGCTTTAGCTATTGAAAAATAGCTTGTAGATCTGCTATTGTTTTATAAAAAAAAAAATCAAGATTGACATTTGAGCAAGAATCCTGCAGCATTATAAGTAGTACCTCCCCCCCCGCCCCAGGCAAATGACTCACTGATTCATCCTCATCATAAATAATTACATTGTAAAGATATAGCTAGATTTTGATCACAGTGTCCCTGATGTCTCTGTCTGTACATGTTGTATGTATAGAAATATAATAAGACAGTAAACTGTGGACCAAGGTTATAATAGTTAACTAAAACTAACTAAAAAACGAAAACTAGAATTAAAAAAACATTTTAGTTAACTGAAACTAATAAAAACTAAAACTAAATTAAAAAACGATAACTAAACTGAAACTTTGTGTCCTCAAAACTAACTGAAATTATAGACAAAATACGCTTAGTTTTAGTTTTTATCAATATGTATATGCCTTTCGGATATTTATATTATAATCCTTTTAAATTCATTAGATTAATTTCCTCATTTCTCCAACAAGTTTTACCACAGTTTTCAGCACCGTACGGCAGCATGTAGCCACACTAACTCTAAACCAAAGTACGAAAAAAACTAAAACTAAACTAAAACTAAGCATTTTCACCAAAATAAAAACTAAATAAAAACTAGCAAACCCGCTCTAAAAACTAACTAAAACTAACTGAATTAGAAAAAAATATGTCAAAACTAACTAAAACTAAACTATAATGAAAAAAAACAAAACTATTAAAACTTTGCTGTGGACCAAATGACAGAGAGAGACCACATCACATCACATGATCAAATCATGACTATAGTTACAAGTAAGACGCGCAAACGCGTGAAGTGAACGCAGCTTGTGTGTGTGTGGTTGTGTGTGCGTGTGTGTGTGTGTGTGTGTGTGCGCGTGTGCGTGTGTGCTACAGCTGCGCCCTGTGTGTGTGTGTGCTACAGCTGCGCCCTCTGGTGGCGGGCGGGTGGTGTAACAGTGGGACAGACACACACACAGACATTCAGCCCTTGCTGTCATAGTAAGTGGCTCACTGCGTTCGCAACTAGATCAACACAACATGCCGTTCTTAGATTGAGGGGGTCCAAAAAAAAAGCACCTTTCTGTTCACTGAACATAAATCAGTTGTTCTTAAACCTTTTCATGTCAAGGACCCCCAAATTGACACGATAATTATCCCGCAGAACCCCATTAAAAATATATATACCAGGCAGTGTTGTTTTTGGCAGCAAATTTCTATTTTAGTTTTAGTCATAGTCTCTTGAATAGTTTTCACTCCGTTTTAGTCACATTTTTAGTCACCTGGAATGTTCTAGTGTTTAGTCTAGTTTTAGTCGACTAAATGTCATACGATTTTAGTCGACTAAATCTACAGGTGATTTAGTCGACTAAAATGTGTTTTGACAGGCCTTGATGTCGTTGTAATGACATATTTTACACTTTGGTTGCATGCTGAAAATAGCAGATCTACAATCTCTAAATCTCAGATTGTATATCTGCTATTTTCAGCATGCAACCCAGCATAAAACTGTATCTCTAAAACTGTATCCCCCCCCCCCCCATTTAATGGCATTTCTATCTCTGGGACCCCCAATAGTTATTGTAAAATCAGTGTTAATTTAACTCTGAGAGTGTACAAATGGAACCAAATGGACCAGTTAGAGAATGTGCTTTTTTTTTTGACCCCCTCAATCTAAGAACAGCAATTTGTGTTGATCTATAGCATAGTCATGATTTGATTTGAATTGATTTGATGTGGTCTGTCATTTGGACCGGTTAGGATCCATTTGGTTCCATTTGTACACTCTCTGAGTTACAGACCCATAAGGGTCCATTTGGTTCCATTTGTACACTCTCAGAGTTACAGACCCATAAGGGTCCATTTGGTTATTTGGTACACTCTGAGAGTTACAGACCCATAAGGGTCCATTTGGTTCCATTTGTACACTCTCAGAGTTACAGACCCATAAGGGTCCATTTGGTTCCATTGGTACACTCTGAGAGTTACAGACCCGTTAGGGTCCATTTGGTTCCATGTGTTACACTCTCAGAGTTACAGACCCATAAGGGTCCATTTGGTTCCATTGGTACACTCTGAGAGTTACAGACCCATAAGGGTCCATTTGGTTCCATGTGTACACTCTCTGAGTCACAGACCCGTAAGGGTCCATTTGGTTCCATTTGTACACTCTCAGAGTTACAGACCCATAAGGGTCCATTTGGTTCCATGTGTACACTCTCTGAGTTACAGACCCGTTAGGGTCCATTTGGTTCCATGTGTACACTCTCTGAGTTACAGACCCATAAGGGTCCATTTGGTTCCATTTGTACACTCTCAGAGTTACAGACCCATAAGGGTCCATTTGGTTCCATTTGTACACTCTCAGAGTCACAGACCCATAAGGGTCCATTTGGTTCCATTTGTACACTCTCAGAGTTACAGACCCATAAGGGTCCATTTGGTTCCATGTGTTACACTCTCAGAGTTACAGACCCATAAGGGTCCATTTGGTTCCATGTGTACACTCTCTGAGTTACAGACCCATAAGGGTCCATTTGGTTCCATGTGTTACACTCTGAGAGTTACAGACCCATAAGGGTCCATTTGGTTCCATTTGTACACTCTCAGAGTTACAGACCCATAAGGGTCCATTTGGTTCCATTTGTACACTCTCAGAGTCACAGACCCATAAGGGTGCATTTGGTTCCATGTGTTACACTCTCAGAGTTACAGACCCATAAGGGTCCATTTGGTTCCATTTGTACACTCTCAGAGTTACAGACCCGTTAGGGTCCATTTGGTTCCATTTGTACACTCTCTGAGTCACAGACCCATAAGGGTGCATTTGGTTCCATGTGTTACACTCTCAGAGTCACAGACCCATAAGGGTCCATTTGGTTCCATGTGTTACACTCTCAGAGTTACAGACCCATAAGGGTCCATTTGGTTCCATGTGTACACTCTCTGAGTTACAGACCCATAAGGGTCCATTTGGTTCCATTTGTACACTCTCAGAGTTACAGACCCATAAGGGTCCATTTGGTTCCATTGGTACACTCTCAGAGTTACAGACCCATAAGGGTCCATTTGGTTCCATTTGTACACTCTCAGAGTTACAGACCCATATTAAATATCATTTAACTTTGGGAACCACTGAACATTAAATACATCAGTGCTGTGTGTGTGTGTGTGTGTGTGTGTGTGTGTGTGTGTGTGTGTGTGTGTGTGTGAGTGTGTGTGTGTGTGTGTGTAGAGACACATCAGAACGACATGTATAGATAACATTCTAAATGCTTACATCAGAGGAGGTTAAAATAAGCAACATGATTGCTACATGTATGACAGTTAACATCAACACTAGTACACTTATCATATCATAATTAATTATTATCCCACAGGATGGAACAGAAATGACAATGTAAAAGTAACGTTCATTAATTCTCACATCATGTTTTTTAGATTTAACTCACCTCTCTCTCTCTCCCAGTCCCAGCGCAGACACTTGGAGATCTAATAAATGATGACGAGAAGAAAGGAGAGCTCACAGACCTCTTATTGGTGGTGTTTAAACTAACTGATTGATCTGGTGTTGAATAATTTAAGTTTGATCGGAGTAGCGTTTTGTTTGTAAGTCAGTGCTGCTCACTGACTGAATGGAGATCCACGTCACGGCTTGAAACCAAACAGGCAGTGACGTCAGAAGCAGCAGGCGGAGGAGGAGGAGGAGGAGGAGGGGGACGTGAATGAAAAGAGGGGAGAAACAGCGACCCCTACAGCGCCGGATGACTCTCTCTGCCTGCGTCACATTGGACTGGAGCGTCCAGTTTTGATTGATTGAAGTATTTTATTTAATGCATTATTAACCAGTTCTGACCTGAGATCAGATTGTAAAAATGTCTATTACATCCTGACAGTGTCATTATTAACCCATTCTGACCTGAGATCAGATTGTAAAAATGTTCTTCTACATCCTGACAGTTTTCAGAAAAAGCTATGTTTCTATGTCAGTCGTTCTTCGATTTTTAAAAAATAGCAGATCTACAAGCTCGTAGCGCGCCACTCGGTGGCGCGCTATGAGCTTGTAGATCTGCTGTTTTTAAGCATAACATAATGCTAAAAATACATAACACCAAAAGGGGTTCCTGCCTAAAAATGGGTTAACAGTAAGCAGAATAGGTACATTTCAAAGCACAAACTCAAGGCTACAAAAACTGTTAACTGTGAGTGGACGACGCCATAATAAAGTATTACACTTGTTTACAATAGGGTCCATCATTTTCAATTCACCAGAACATTTATAGAGAGACATATAGGCCTACACTTTCAGGTAAAAAAGGGAAAATAAAATATAGGCTACAGTGAGGGGGAAAAGGGGGGGGGGGGGGGGGGGCTTCCTTTGGTTTGTTGATTGATTTATGTATTTATTGATTGCAAAATAACAGTTTGCAGAATGGGTACAGTTTCTAACAGTAGAATAGTTCAAGGAAAGTATAGGCTACAGGTCAAAATGCTAAATCTGGGGGAAAGGGAAACATTTTGAATATTTTTAAAATAATTTAACAAAACAAATCTGGTACCTAGCAGGCACGACATAATTTCAAATACAAATTTAAAAGAAACTGGGGGGGGGGGGGGGGGGGGGGGGTACAAGCCCATAGCGCCACTCGGTGTGTGTCCAGTGGAAACCTCGTATGAATCTGATCTTAGGTCAGAATGGGTTATACAGCATTAGGAAACAAGGCCAAATAAGCAGTACATTTGACAAACCAGCCTAAAAAACCCTCAACTATCCGGCCAGTGCACAGTCTTCCTATAGTGCAGAAGATGACCAGGCTACTGCCCACCCATCATATATGATAGAATGGTTAAACACCGCCACCTGGTGTACAGCCTGGTGTACAGCATCCTTTACATTGACAGCCCCATTATATTCAAACTGAAAATTCCAATAATTAAACAATGTTAAACTTGCAGACCTTTATTGCCACCACTGCAGACGTGTTATTATGAGCTACTTCATGTCGTGTTGGAGAGTTTGGAAGCGCTCCTTTTCAATAACATAATATCCTGCTGCCTGCATTATGTGCAATCTCAAAACAGGTGTCAGCATATGGCTGATAGGATCTCAGATTTCTTGGAAATCAATGATAGTCTAGCTGTTACAGACTCCACTTTGTGGGAAACCTTCAAAGCTGTCAGAGGCCACATTATTTCATTTGAATCATTTATAAGAAAGAAAAGGCGAAAACTATGTTTCTATGTCAGTCACTCTTCGATTTTTCATACTCCAACACGTCAAAGTATCACCTGAACGGAATGTGTCACAAAGCAGCTCATAACATGGATTTTTATTAAACAAAAATGTTGCAGATAGAAAGATGATAATTCAAAGCTTGTTGAACAGTTGGGAAAGACGATAAACCAGCCTTGTACAGTTAAGGATGTTTAACCCATTCTGGGCGGGAACCCATTTGTGTTAGCACTATGTTACTGTATGCTTTAGCTATTGAGAAATAACATCTGCCATTTATGAAAAATCGAAGAGCGACTGACAGAAACATAGTTTTCGCCTTTTCTTTCTTATAAATGATTCAAATGAAATAATGTGGCCTCTGACAGCTTTGAAGGTTTCCCACAAAGTGGAGTCTGTAACAGCTAGATTATCATTGATTTCCAAGAAATCTGAGATCCTTTCAGCCATATGCTGACAAAAAGATGTATCGGAGAGTAATGAGTGAAAACGCCAGTTAAATTGAGGTCAAGAACTAGGGAGACTGGAGAGTGGACAGAAATTAAAATGTAGTGGTATTTTGACAAAATTACATTTGGTATCAATTTAGAGTCTAACAGAAAGAAATAAAGTCTAGAAAATGATTTATGTACCGAGGAGAGAAAAAAAACAAATAGGAGTATTCTCGTTCTTCAGGATGCCCCAGTCTCCAAACATCTACTAGGTTCATAGATGTCATCAAGTTATTTACAACCAATGAAGAGGTGGAGGAGTGGCTAGTCTGGGACGATTTGTCCAAAATAACTGAAGGTTTTAAGATGGGATTTACTCAACCTCGAATATTCAGACGTTACAGCTTGAACCCACATTTAGTAAATTATCACACTAAAAATGGGGAAAGAAGGAGGACACAATGATACGTTTAAACACTTTTAATTTAAGTCGATAGACATGATAAATCGCTGAACATCCTGAGGAAGTCATGATGAAGTCAGATGTTGCCGGCCGCTCGATTTCATTCACTTCTCAAGGTCTTCTCGTCGTCATGTCGTAGCCATAGTCAGGTTGCCAGCACCCATGTCGTGAGCCATCTCAGCCTCGGCCATAGTCAGGTTGCCAGCACCCATGTCGTGAGCCATCTCAGCCATAGTCAGGTTGCCAGCACCCATGTCGTGAGCCATCTCAGCCTCGGCCATAGTCAGGTTGCCAGCACCCATGTCGTGAGCCATCTCAGCCATAGTCAGGTTGCCAGCACCCATGTCGTGAGCCATCTCAGCCTCGGCCATAGTCAGGTTGCCAGCACCCATGTCGTGAGCCATCTCAGCCTCGGCCATAGTCAGGTTGCCAGCACCCATGTCATTAGCCATCTCAGCCTCGGCCATAGTCAGGTTGCCAGCACCCATGTCGTGAGCCATAGTCAGGTTGCCAGCACCCATGTCGTTAGCCATAGTGTGGTTGGCAGCCGTGTCGGATCCTGTTGGCACAAGTCATGGAGTTATTAATACAGCTAATGACTTCAAAAAGAAAATGGACAAATTAAGTTAGCGCCATCAAATATTTGCCCCCTTTGAGGGCACCGGTCCGGGAGATAATTTAGATGTTTCAAAATGTATTTAAAAACCTTTAAGCCTCGGACACACCAACGTTTTTGACCCATCTACACTCGTTTACCTCCCGTTTACTCAAACTAGTTTTAGCTAATGTATCCATTCTATGACTTTAAAAGCAGCGGTTGTCCGGTCAAAACGGTAGCAGCCAAGCACAGCTCTGTGAGCTCCGTACCATGGTCCGGGCAGATCAGGCAGCACTCTCCGTCGGGGATGATGGGGTCGACGCTGCAGTCGGACGTGTCGGCGCAAATCACCTCGTCGCACGTAGCGGTTCCGCTGTCGCACACGCAGGCCTGGCAGGGCTCTGGTTTCCATACATCCCCGTCGTTGTACTGCTGTCCGTCTAACATACAGCTGCCGAATGTGCCTGGAAGGTGGAAGAGAGTGTGTGTGTGAGAGAGAGAGAGAGAGAGAGAGAGAGAGAGAGAGAGAGAGAGAGAGAGAGAGAGAGAGAGAGCGAGCGAGAGCGAGAGCGAGAGCGAGACAGAGACAGAGACAGAGACAGAGACACAGAGAGAGACAGAGACAGAGACAGTATCGGTGAGTTGAGATCATAATACAAACAAAACTTCAATCAGTTTCACATTGACAAACGTCAATTATTGGGCTTCAGCTTTGATTGACTGAATATTTAGACATAAATGTTAACAGCACCAGGTAGCCTACAGTCAGACATTTGGCACAAAATATAGTCCTAGCCTACTAGACCCCATAAAATGTACATCTGGCCACAAAAGATCACAGGATCTATTGCATGTGAAGGTGACAAACTGACATATTGAGCCTATGCCACACAGTATGGCATCCCCTTAGTATCCCCTTCACATTCTGCTTGTAGGCCTATATTAAACAACGTTAAACTCAAACATTGCAGCTCTAGGCCAAGCTTGAATTATCCTCTTTCAATCTGCCGAGCTTTTGTTTCATAAGAATGCACCATAGACATGTTATGAGATACTTTCTGTCAAGAAATTCTGTGCAGGTGATTTTTTCTAAGAGGTGGAGTTTGGAAGCACTCGTCGTAAGTCACTGAACGGCCCTGCGTACCACCTGTTCCAAATTTGCACATAATGCAGGAGGCAGCAATGCGCCCCATTAAAAGATATGAGCGCTTCCAAACTCCAACACATAAAAATAATCACCTGCACAGAATTTCTTGACAGAAAGTAACTCATAACATGTCTATGGTGGATTTTTATGAGACAAAAGCTTGGCAGATTGAAAGAGGATAATTCAAGCTTGGCCTAGAGCTGCAATGTTGGTGAGTTTGTAGTTTAATACAAGCAGATCGCAAACGCAAATTGGATGCATGGGGAGTCAATGGAGGGTATTACAACTCTAGATTCGTCCCATTATAAAAAAAATCTAGAGTTGCAAATTGCGGCTAACCTAAAACATGAACCTTGGTTGAAAGATATTCAGTAAAGTATTGAAAAATAGCAGATCTACAAGCTCATAGCTTGTAGTTCTGCTATTTTTGAAAGAATCAAAGAACGACCGACATAGAAACATAGCTTTTTCAGAAAACTGTCAGGATGTAGAAAACATTTTTAGAATCTGATCTCAGGTCAAAATGCACACTGGAAACAAACCAAAAAGCTCTTACCTGGGGCAAACCCAAGACCGAGAAGAACACCAAAAACAAGATTAAAAGTGCCTAACATCATGGCTGCCACTGTCTGAGGAAGAAGTGAGTGTCTGACTGGTCCTCAGCAGAGGTTTTGAGGCTTTCTGCTGGGCCCACACAGCTGTTCATGATCAGCATTAATGAGTGGAAGAGTTGCTCACCTCACATGACTGTCATTGGATCTAGGACAAATAAAGAGGATAGAGCACGGAGGTGTGGCCCGGTCTCCTGCGGGAGGTTTGCACATGCTCAGTGTAAACAGGAACTGCGATGATGATGGAGTGTTCCAGCAGAGGTGCTACATAGAAAGCTCATACCTTGTGATGTAAATAATGAGATCCAGAACAGTTGAGAGAATTAAACAGCAGCCACCCTTCCCTTTTCAAATGTCTTGTATTATCCACAGCACTTGAATGAACAGTATCCATGTTCCTTTGTCATTTCACAAAAATAAAAGTTTGACAAAGAACATGGAAAGGAAAATATACAAAAACATTTAGTAAATGTACGTGTCCTTTATCTTTCAGTCTGTTATACACAACATTTTTTTCCACAGTTATGACATTTATATACTTTTTAAAATAAAAAACAAAATCAACTTTGTAGGTACTATTCTCTTTTTTGATATCCTTTTTATTATTTCAGTTCAGGGTCAGCAATTCTCATGCACCTCTGGCACCTCTGCTGGAACACTCCATCATCACAGTTCCCGTTTACACTGAGCATGTGCAAACCATTGGATGGGGAAGTTGCGCGTGACATCATCATCATACCCGGAAGTTATGCAGGAACCCCTACTGAGTGAAGTTATGCAGGAACCCCTACTGAGTGAAGTTATGCAGGAACCCCTACTGAGTGAAGTTATGCAGGAACCCCTACTGAGTGAAGTTATGCAGGAACCCCTACTGAGTGAAGTTATGCAGGAACCCCTACTGAGTGAAGTTATGAAGGAACCCCTACTGAGTGAAGTTATGAAGGAACCCCTACTGAGTGAAGTTATGAAGGAACCCCTACTGAGTGAAGTTATGCAGGAACCCCTACTGAGTGAAGTTATGAAGGAACCCCTACTGAGTGAAGTTATGAAGGAACCCCTACTGAGTGAAGTTATGAAGGAACCCCTACTGAGTGAAGTTATGAAGGAACCCCTACTGAGTGAAGTTATGAAGGAACCCCTACTGAGTGAAGTTATGAAGGAACCCCTACTGAGTGAAGTTATGAAGGAACCCCTACTGAGTGAAGTTATGCAGGAACCCCTACTGAGTGAAGTTATGAAGGAACCCCTACTGAGTGAAGTTATGAAGGAACCCCTACTGAGTGAAGTTATGCAGGAACCCCTACTGAGTGAAGTTATGCAGGAACCCCTACTGAGTGAAGTTATGCAGGAACCCCTACTGAGTGAAGTTATGAAGGAACCCCTACTGAGTGAAGTTATGCAGGAACCCCTACTGAGTGAAGTTATGCAGGAACCCCTACTGAGTGGCAAAATGACTACTTTCTGGCCTTGACAGCCCATTTACATCCACACAGAAAAGTCTGATTGCATTAAACAACATTTTAAACTCACTTTGCCACTCACTTTATGCATGAGCATAGCATAGTTCCACTTGGAATGGATTCAGAATCATGAAAACCCCCTAGTTTGACATGTCACATGCTACTTAAAGCAAACTTAGAAAATATTTGCCTTATATTGGATGACTTTCCCCTCAGACAATTCCAGGCAACCTTCTGTCATTCAGGATATATATATTGAAGTTACAAAATCAGCTGAGTTTTGAGGTCAAATTAAATAATTAATGGACTAATGGCCTGCATCACATTTCTGCATTTTTGAGAAAACAGCCCCATCGACAAGGGGGGGGGGGGGATACATAAAGTATAGCGCTAACAATTTCACTAAGTATTGAGGGTCTAAGTGGTTAACAGTTTGTTTTAATATTTGTATTAAGCTTTTTCAAAATAGCACAGACAGATACACAATTAAAAAAAGACAAAGAAAGAAAAGAACAGGGCATGATTTCATTTTAAATGAGTCATTACATTACACTGCTAGAATGTGTAGAGTGGAGGACATACAACTAAATGCTGAGGTTCAATGTGACATTTGAACAAGGTGATCTAGAAATGGCTTATAACATCAAACTTATTTGAGTTGTCCATCATGTCGTAGCGAATTTTCTCCATATACGTGTATTCACTTAGTAAGAGACCACACCTTCGCTCAAGATGAACAGTTTATTGAAACAGAATGAGATGAATGCATGGAGTGGAGTGAGGAACCCAAGGTAGGGCGAGACTCAGGGTGGGGGCGTAGTCTCTGGAGCTGACGGTCATCTTTGCTCTATACTCGGAATGAGCGGCTGATCGTCTCTGCTCCGTCACTGCCCCCCCCTGGATTCCTAGAGAATCGAGGCGGAAGGAGGAGGTTGGGGTGGAGGAGGATGGCGATTTTGAAGAGTAGTGAAAATAGCCGATGTACAAGTGCAGTACTCACAACCCATGTTTGGTCTGTCGTGGAGCAGAACAAACAACTTGGTTGAGAGATCGCAGGTGTATTTATGCTGTGGTGATTGCACCGGGGATTGGCTGGGTGATAATGAAAGGCAGGTGAGTTGATGAGGAGGGAGGAGTTGTTGATAATGAGGGAGGAGTGGTTAAGGTCAAGCGGAAGGAGGTCTCTTCTCCCGAAACTACGTTGTATAAATACAACTTCACTAATTGTTCATAAAACTCTGAAAAAGTGTAATTTATACGCTTCGTCTGAATAATCATTTCTCCAGATTTTGACTTGATTTTATGTATAGCTCTACTTGCTTGTAAACCTCTAAGGTATCGGGCCAATCATTTATGAGGCTTATCCCCCAGTTCAAAATGATTCTGGCTAATCTTATATAGTTGTTCAGTTATTCGAGTGGAAAGAAATATTGTATTCGTATTTTGACGTCAGAATATTTTGTAAAATAGACACATCAGCAGAGTCTCTGTAATTGATTTCCAACTGTGATAGTTCTATTTCAATTTCTGAGAGGCGTTTGCCTTTTCTTTCTTATAAATGATTCAAATGAAATAATGTGGCCTCTCATGATAGCTTTGAAGGTTTCCCACAAAGTGGAGTCTGTAACAGCTAGATTATCATTGATTTCCAAGATATGAGATCCTATCAGCCATATGCTGACAAAAAGATGTATCGGAGAGTAATGAGTGAAAACGCCAGTTAAATTGTTTTTTTTAAATTGAGGTCAAGAACTAGGGAGACTGGAGAGTGGACAGAAATTAAAATGTAGTGGTATTTTGAAGAAATTACATTTGGTATCAATTTAGAGTCTAACAGAAATAAATCAAGTCTAGAAAATGATTTATGTACAGAGGGGAAAAAAAATAGGAGTATTCTCGTTCTTCAGGATGCCCCAGTCTCCAAACATCTACTAGGTTCATAGATGTCATCAAGTTATTTAGAACCAATGAAGAGGTGGAGGAGTGGCTAGTCTGGGACGATTTGTCCAAAATAACTGAAGGTTTTAAGATGGGATTTACTCAACCTCGAATATTCAGACGTTACAGCTTGAACCCACATTTAGTAAATTATCACACTAAAAATGGGGAAAGAAGGAGGACACAATGATACGTTTAAACACTTTTAATTGAAGTCGATAGACATGATAATCGCTGAACATCCTGAGGAAGTCGGGTTGAAGTAACTGCATTATCCTCTAAGTCCATGTCCACGTCCTCCAAGTACGGAAAGAACAGTCTCCTCCTCGGCAGCCTCGGAACAGCCTCCACACACACAGAACAGCCTCCTCCTCGGCAGCCTCGGCCTTGGCTTACGTCAACGCCGAGGCCGCCGAGGTCGTCAAGCCTTGGCTGCCTTGGCCTTGGCTGTCGTCAAGGCCGCGTTGGCTGTCGCCAAGGCGGCCTCGTCCTGGCCGTCCGCCAAGGTGTCCGCCAAGGCGTCTGCCAAGGAGAACACAGGATCTGTTGCACCCATGTCGTTAGCCATAGTCAGGTTGGCAGCACCCATGTCGTTAGCCATAGTCAGGTTGGCAGCACCCATGTCGTTAGCCATAGTCTGGTTGGCAGCACCCATGTCATTAGCCAGTCAGGTTGGCAGCACCCATGTCGTTAGCCATAGTCAGGTTGGCAGCACCCATGTCATTAGCCATAGTCTGGTTGGCAGCCGTGACTGGAATCGTGTAGGATCCTGTTGGCACAAGTCATGGAGTTATTAATACAGCTAATGACTTCAAAAAGAAAATGGACAAATTAAGTTAGCGCCATCAAATATTTGCCCCCTTTGAGGGCACCGGTCCGGGAGATAATTTACCATTCATTTTTCCGTAGATATTTTTAAAAAGTATTTAAAAACCTTTAAGCCTTGGACACACCAACTCGGCTGGTGACAACTCTTGACAAACAAAGGGCAGGGTACAACAATTACTTATTCCACAAGCTTTTCCAAAACCCAACACTTTAGAAAAATAATCACCTGCACATAATTTGTGTCTACGGTGGATTTTTAGGAAACAAACACTTTGGATAATTCAAGCTTTCCCTACAAATGCAATGTTGGTGAGTTTAACACAAGCAGATCTGAAATGCAATTTGGATCAATGGGATGTCAATTGAGGGTATTGCAACTCTAGATTAATCCCATTATTTAAACACAAAAAAATGAAGTGTTGCAATGCAGCTACTGCACAAGCAACAGGATTCACATCTGAGGTACAAGAGGAAAGTGCATAGATTAGAGTAGCAGCTTTAAGGCTCTGTTCATTTAGTGTGTAGCACAACAACTACCAAGGCCCCCGAAATGTACAAATAGACCCATAAACCGAAATTAACATAATGGGTCCATTTGTACAATCAAGAAGAGTTACACCCATGAAGGGTCCATTTGGAACCCCCTCAAAGAACCACCAGGGTACCTGGAGTGAGAAAACATGCACAATATCAGCACCCTGAGGCCTCATTCACACGTATCAAAAACCCATCAAATGTTTGGTCATTCTTTTAGGCCACCACAATGCTTTTCCAATGGGAGTCACATGGTTTGACCAGCATTGAGGTGGCCTAAAAAACAAACAAAATGACCAAACATTTGATTGATCCGTGTTTGATAGGTGTGAATGAGGCCTTACTCTGACCAGAACGGAACAGAGACTATAAGTGGCAACTTTGGCCAGACATGTGAAGGAAGAGAAGCAATTTTATTATGGCTGCTTTGCATATAAAGCCCATTGAGAAATGCTAAAATGACAAAGTCAACAGACTGGAAAAGCTTTATAGTAATTTCAACCAATAAGGTTATTGTTTTAGGTTGTTAGTATAGAGAAAGTAAATGAGTGTCCTTTAATTTCTCATTTGCTGCTTCATTTAATTTTAGCGATTTTTGACAGGGGCTAAATATGTTCCTTTACAAAATGTTAGTGATTTATTTTACTATAGTCCTACTAGACCCCATAAAATGTACATCGCAAAAGGATCACAGGATCTATTGCATGTGAAGGTGACAAACTGACATATTGAGCCTATGCCACACAGTATGGCATCCCCTTAGTATCCCCTTGACATTCTGCTTGTATATTAAACAACGTTAAACTCAAACATTGCAGCTCTAGGCCAAGCCTGAATTATCCTCTTTCAATCTGCCGAGCTTTTGTGTCATAAAAATGCACCGTAGACATGTTATGAGATACTTTGTCAAGAAATTCTGTGCAGGTGATTTTTTCTAAGAGCTGGAGTTTGGAAGCACTCGTTGTAAGTCACTGAACGGCCCTGCGAATTTGCACATAATGCAGGAGGCAGCAGTGCGCCCCATTAAAAGATATGAGCGCTTCCAAACTCCAACACATAAAAATAATCACCTGCACAGAATTTCTTGACAGAAAGTAACTCATAACATGTCTATGGTGGATTTTTATGAGACAAAAGCTCAGCAGATTGAAAGAGGATAATTCAAGCTTGGCCTAGAGCTGCAATGTTGGTGAGGTTGTAGTTTAATACAAGCAGATCGCAAACGCAAATTGGATGCATGGAGAGTCAATGGAGGGTATTGCAACTCTAGATTCATCCCATTATAAAACAAATCTAGAGTTGCAAATTGCGGTCAACCTAAAACATGAACCTTGGTTGAAAGATATTCAGTAAAGTATTGAAAAATAGCAGATCTACAAGCTCATAGCTTGTAGGTCTGTAGATCTGCTATTATTGAAAAATCAAAGGACTGACATAGAAACATAGCTTTTTCAGAAAACTGTCAGGATGTAGAAGACATTTTTAGAATCTGATCTCAGGTCAAAATGTACACTGGAAACAAACCAAAAAGCTCTTACCTGGGGCAAACCCAAGACCGAGAAGAACACCAAAAACAAGATTAAAAGTGCCTAACATCATGGCTGCCACTGTCTGAGGAAGAAGTGAGTGTCTGACTGGTCCTCAGCAGAGGTTTTGAGGCTTTCTGCTGGGCCCACACAGCTGTTCATGATCAGCATTAATGAGTGGAAGAGTTGCTCACCTCACATGACTGTCATTGGATCTAGGACAAATAAAGAGGATAGAGCACGGAGGTGTGGCCCGGTCTCCTGCGGGAGGTTTGCACATGCTCAGTGTAAACAGGAACTGCGATGATGGAGTGTTCCAGCAGAGGTGCTACATAGAAAGCTCATAACTTGTGATGTAAATAATGAGATCCAGAACAGTTGAGAGAATTAAACAGCAGCCACCCTTCCCTTTTCAAATGTTTTGTATCATCCACAGCACTTGAATGAACAGTATCCATGTTCCTTTGTCATTTCACAAAAATAAAAGTTTGACAAAGAACATGGAAAGGAAAATATACAAAAACATTTAGTAAATGTACGTGTCCTTTATCTTTCAGTCTGTTATACACAACATTTTTTTCCACAGTTATGACATTTATATACTTTTTAAAATAAAAACAAAATCAACTTTGTAGGTACTATTCTCTTTTTTGATATCCTTTTTTATTATTTCAGTTCAGGGTCAGCAATTCTCATGCACCTCTGGCACCTCTGCTGGAACACTCCATCATCACAGTTCCCGTTTACACTGAGCATGTGCAAACCATTGGATGGGGAAGTTGCGCGTGACATCATCGTACCAAGGAAGCTCTTAGAAGGAAGTGAAGTGGTCACGTGACTGGGCTGCGACATGACACTTCATGGACACTTTCATGGGAGCCAAACTCACACCGGTAGTGCAATGAATACATGGCAGTGAATGGAGCCGGCTGGACCAGCTCATAACAAACATTATTAATGAACGATTGCGAGCTTTGTCATATAATTGGTTCAGGAATATGAAAGAAGACATAAGTGATATCACACGTTTTTTCCGAGTGGTTGTTTTTCGACTTAATAACTATTTATTTTTATTATAGAAGAGCACATAGTAAGTTTTCTGCCTGGGCTGCATATGCATCGCGAGACTGTCAACGGCCAAAACATCTCACCAAAACAAACAACGCATGCTAGTCAACGAGTGACGTTCCACCCTCACTTTCTTGATCATAACAGTCCGTGTGTGGAACCGACCGGAGGCGGAGTAAAGCAATCTGAACTCTGAAGTCAACAAAGGGGTAAGGGGGTATTGTATTGAAATTAGATCATTTACGCATGAATGATAATAAATATAGCTTTGTGTGTTCCTAACCTTCCGAATACATTTGCAACTGCAAGATAGAAGCCATTAGTAAATTGGCATCATCATCAAGTGAGAACCTAGAAAGAAGTTATAATACTCTTAAGATATTCAGTAGTTAATTACATTAGTTACATTTAATGTGCCCTGACCCATTTAAACAGTGCTTGATTTAGCTGAACATTTATACTGTCAAATTAGAGCTCTTCCTATAGAGCCCACATACCGTACATACTATAGAAACATACGTGTGGTTGACACAGACAGGAGACAGCATAGATTAAATGGTACACCGCTATGAATGTGCCCTACAGTTTTGACCAGCTGTCTGCAGTCATGCTGTCTTAACCGTTTGTCTCTCCCCCTCCTTTTTCCATCTATAGCCTACAAGAAAATAAGTCAGTGCTGGACAGACATCTAAGGAATGCTTCTATTTAACACTGAATCCAAGATATGAGGTACATGCCTATAAACATTAAGCCCAATTTATCAACTTCACATTACTGTCAGAACACAGGATGTTTGGTGCAAGATCCATGTTTATTATATTACACATAACATATTCATATGGTGCAGTATGTACATGTGGTTAAACATAAGGTGTATAGCAGCACTCACTGTACATGGTAGGCTGTTCAGGTGCAAAATAAATAAATATCAGCTCATTGTAGTGTGCAAAGAGTAACAACGCATTGTCAGGTTCAACCAAGTTGAAATGCCAAAACAAAGATTAACAAACAAAGGAAAAATGCAGGCTTTTTTTTACCTCTGCACTAGGGCTGGTCAATAAACTGAATATATCAAAATAATATTGCTTAACCATTTAAGCCCTGTATTACGTTATGTAATGGCATCATGCAAAAAAGGGAAAATAGACTACAAGGACAATGCATTGACTTTTTTTTTTTTTAAAGGTATAGGAAAAAAAGAAAAAAATACATCATTTAACAGATGTCGCTCTAAGGGCAGACTTGCTGTCATATTGCTGGATTTCACCAGTCTGGCTCGTTTTCTGCTTTACGAGCATATGCAGCTTTAAAGTGGCCAGTCTTTTAATAATCTTTCTTGTCACATTGTGACACGGAGGGAGCCAGGTGGTGGTGGTGTCCATCCACCTCATGACGACATCTAAGGGCTTCTCCATTGTGAGGAGTGCCAGGTTTGCATCCATGAGGTGGTGGAGCCTCTCGTGCAGGTGATGCACATCTGAGGATGGGTGGACCAGTTTGCCTTTGCTCTTCACTGTAGTGAGTACTGCCTCTGACTCCACGGGGTGGAGGCTGTGGTAGCCGTGCTCGCTTAGAGCACTGCTTGAGAGGCAGTACTCACTACAGGCTTCACACCTAGTCTTTCGTAGTGCTGTGAACACGGCCCACCCTGAGAGGTAATACAGAACCTGCCCTTGTATCAAGGGCAGGGGTTGTTGCTCAACTGAGGCCTGAGCTGGCAAGTCTGGAATGTTGACTGGCTCTTCTGTTTTGGCCAAGGTGTCCATGTAGTCAACCATAGTGTATTCCGTTGAGGGGCCCTTAATGCCGTCATACTGTGAGAGGGCAATAGCCTTCAATCTCCCACGGCAGGTTTTGGCACTGGGGTGGATGACGTTGTCAGCCCTCAACTGTGAATGCAAATTTTCATTTGCATCGGTAGAGATGCGCCCAGTATAGAATCGGTCGAGGGCTGATCCTTGTCCTGTCATCTGTACCATCCAGACCCTGTTTGATGGCAGAAATGA
The DNA here is from genome assembly GCF_964188405.1 of Protomyctophum parallelum. Taxonomy (NCBI): domain Eukaryota; kingdom Metazoa; phylum Chordata; class Actinopteri; order Myctophiformes; family Myctophidae; genus Protomyctophum; species Protomyctophum parallelum. Next base: position 43,772,281 of record NC_139719.1, read on the forward strand.
CGGGGGAATAGATGGCAGGTGCTGCTCCAGTTCCTCTGGGAAGAGAGCAGCACCTGCCATCACCAGCATGGTGGTGGTTGCCATTCTCACCCCAGTCTGAGATGGCTTCCAGGCTGTGAATAAAACAGATTAATTTAGTATTGTAAGTCCCATAACTGCTGCCATTAATTCTGCTTTTGGTTGTTTGTTTCAGGCACTTACGCTGCGTCCCCTTTCTTTTGTTGTGAAACAAGATTGCATTGTATGTTCCCATGAACTCCTGGAGCCTCTCCAACTTCCACTTTGCCCCGGCAGTGGCGTTAGGTGGATAAAGTGCTGCATAAATCAAACACATGTCATTAGTGTCAGACAGAAGGAGCAATTAAGCACTGCCTGGGCTCAGTTGATTTCTCAAACAGGTGTTCTTCAGTGAAACGGGTAGGTATACTGTATATTTATAAATCCCCAAAGTTCAAGATAAGAAGGTGTGTGTGTGTGTGTGTGTGTGTGTGTGTGTGTGTGTGTGTGTGTGTGTGCGGACCATAAAGGGGACCTCTCGATGTCATCAGGTCGAACCAGTCATTCACCATATCGATAAACCAGGCTGTGGTCAAGGCCTCATTGGGGAGTTTATCACAGTGCACCAGCATACGGATGGCACTTGCAGTGCTGTGTGAATAGACCTTACATGCAGGTAGGACCTGAAGAGAACATAAATGTTAAGTATGGACATTACTGCACATACCCTGTCTGTCTGTATCTAGATCTACCTGGTCATTGTATGTCAGAGAAAGAGAAGACACTTGTAGTATTTGATACACTCAAGGCCAGATTTACCAAGCCTTTTGTACCTCATTTTAGATATTGTCTGCACTTAAACATGAATCATTGAATGTAAGGCCTTTGTTCATGAATATGACCGTCAGTGTTTACAGTATACCAAAGTAACCAAAGCGTAAATGTGTGTTGTTAGTGCAACATACTTTCATTTTCTCAAAGCTGTTGCCTGTCGATATGGCTCTTTGTGTCAGACCAGGCACCAGTTTCTCTGCAGTGTCAGCCTGCACAGAGATCACCTTCTCAACTGCACATATGGACACCTGGAAAACATTTCAAGCAGAAGTAGGTAGATTTAGTAAAATTACACTTTTCAATAATTCAGTAAGTATATCTCATTTTGGGTGAACATTTATGAATGATGTTGCATGTCAAAATTATCATTAATTTGCCATTTGCTTTTTGGTATTTGGTAATTGATCAGAGTAGTCTCTGGAGCTGACGGTCATCTTTGCTCTATACTCGGAATGAGCGGCTGGTCGTCTCTGCTCCGTCACTGCCCCCCCCTGGATTCCTAGAGAATCGAGGCGGAAGGAGGAGGTTGGGGTGGAGGAGGATGGCGATTTTGAAGAGTAGTGAAAATAGCCGATCTACAAGTGCAGTACTCACAACCCATGTTTGGTCTGTCGTGGAGCAGAACAAACAACTTGGTTGAGAGATCGCAGGTGTATTTATGCTGTGGTGATTGCACCGGGGATTGGCTGGGTGATAATGAAAGGCAGGTGAGTTGATGAGGAGGGAGGAGTTGTTGATAATGAGGGAGGAGTGGTTAAGGTCAAGCGGAAGGTCTCTTCTCCCGAAACTACGTTGTATAAATACAACTTCCCTAATTGTTCATAAGTGTCATTTATACGCTTCGTCTGAATAATCATTTCTCCAGATTTTGACTTGATTTTATGTATAGCTCTACTTGCTTGTAAACCTCTAAGGTATCGGGCCAATCATTTATGAGGCTTATCCCCCAGTTCAAAATTATTCTGTCTAATCTTATATAGTTGTTCAGTTATTCGAGTGGAAAGAATATTGTATTCGTATTTTGACGTCAGACTATTTTGTAAAATAGACACATCAGCAGAGTCTCTGTAATTGATTTCCAACTGTGATAGTTCTATTTCAATTTCTGAGAGGCGTTTGACTTTTCTTTCTTATAAATGATTCAAATGAAATAATGTGGCCTCTCATGATAGCTTTGAAGGTTTCCCACAAAGTGGAGTCTGTAACAGCTAGATTATCATTGATTTCCAAGAAATGAGATCCTATCAGCCATATGCTGACAAAAAGGTGTATCGGAGAGTAATGAGTGAAAACGCCAGTTATATTGAGGTCAAGAACTAGGGAGACTGGACAGAAATTAAAATGTAGTGGTATTTTGACGAAATTACATTTGGTATCAATTTAGAGTCTAACAGAAAGAAATCAAGTCTAGAAAAAGATTTATGTACAGAGGAAATGTTTTTTTAGGAGATTTCTCGTTCTTCAGGATGCCCCGGTATCCAAATATCTACTAGGTTCATAGATGTCATCAAGTTATTTAGAACCAATGCAGAGGTGGAGGAGGGGCTAGTCTGGGACGATTTGTCCAAAATAACTGAAGGTTTTAAGATGGGATTTACTCAACCTCGAATATTCAGACGTTACAGCTTGAACCCACATTTAGTAAATTATCACACTAAAAAAATGGGGAAAGAAGGAGGACACAATGATACGTTTAAACACTTTTAATTGAAGTCGATAGACATGATAATCGCTGAACATCCTGAGGAAGTCGGGTTGAAGTAACTGCATTATCCTCTAAGTCCATGTCCACGTCCTCCAAGTACGGAAAGAACAGCCTCCTCCTCGGCAGCCTCGGAACAGCCTCCACACACACAGAACAGCCTCCTCCTCGGCAGCCTCGGCCTTGGCTTACGTCAACGCCGAGGCCGCCGAGGCCTTGACGTAAGCCAAGGCCGAGGCTGTCGTCAAGCCTTGGCTGCCTTGGCCTTGGCTGTCGTCAAGGCCGCGTTGGCTGTCGCCAAGGCGGCCTCGTCCTGGCCGTCCGCCAAGGTGTCCGCCAAGGCATTGGCGTCCGCCGAGGCGGACGCCAAGTCCTTGGCGGCCTTGTAGTCCGCCAAGGAGAACACAGGATCTGTTGCACCCATGTCATTAGCCATAGTCTGGTTGGCAGCACCCATGTCATTAGCCATAGTCTGGTTGGCAGCACCCATGTCGTTAGCCATAGTCAGGTTGACAGCACCCATGTCATTAGCCATAGTCTGGTTGGCAGCACCCATGTCATTAGCCATAGTCTGGTTGGCAGCACTCATGTCATTAGCCATAGTCTGGTTGGCAGACACACCCATGTCATTAGCCATAGTCTGGTTGGCAGACACACCCATGTCATTAGCCATAGTCTGGTTGGCAGCACCCATGTCATTAGCCATAGTCTGGTTGGCAGCACCCATGTCATTAGCCATAGTCTGGTTGGCAGACACACCCATGTCATTAGCCATAGTGACAGCCTTCTCAGCCTCGGCCGTGACTGGAATCGTGTAGGATCCTGTTGGCACAAGTCATGGAGTTATTAATACAGCTAATGACTTCAAAAAGAAAATAGACAAATTAAGTTAGCGCCATCAAATATTTGCCCCCTTTGAGGGCACCGGTCCGGGAGATAATTTACCATTCATTTTTCCGTAGATATTTTTAAAAAGTATTTAAAAACCTTTAAGCCTCGAACACACCAACTCGGCTGGTGACAACTCTTGACAAACAAAGGGCATGGTACAAAATTACTTATTCGACAAGCTTTTCCAAAACCCAACACTTTAGAAAAATAATCACCTGCACATCATTTCTGTCTACGGTGGATTTTTAGGAAACAAACCCTTTGGATAATTCAAGCTTTCCCTACAGCTGCAATGTTGGTGAGTTTAACATTGTTTAACACAAGCAGATCAGAAATGCAATTTGGATCAATGGGATGTCAATTGAGGGTATTGCAACTCTAGATTAATCCCATTATTTAAACACAAAAAATGAAGTGTTGCAATGCAGCTACTGCACAAGCAACAGGATTCACATCTGAGGTACAAGAGGAAAGTGCATAGATTAGAGTAGCAGCTTTAAGGCTCTGTTCATTTAGTGTGTAGCACAACAACTACTGTACCAAGGACCCCAACATGTACAAATAGACCCATAAACCGAAATTAACATAAAGGGTCCATTTGTACAATCAAGAAGTGTTACACCCATGAAGGGTCCATTTGGAACCCCCTCAAAGAACCACCAGGGTACCTGGAGTGAGAAATCATGCACAATATCAGCACCCTGAGGCCTCATTCACACGTATCAAAAACCGATCAAATGTTTGGTCATTCTTTTAGGCCACCACAATGCTTTTCCAATGGGAGTCACATGGTTTGACCAGCATTGAGGTGGCCTAAAATACAAACAAAATGACCAAACATCTGGGTCCACAGAACAGTCTGAGGTAGAGTCAAGTCTGCCATGTTTTGATGACATTTAAGTCGACCTGAGTGTTTTTAAATTTTGGTGAAACGAGCCGGACGCAATCGGCAAGCAGGGTGATCTTGCTTTTGGCAGGACGAAAGGTTTTGCCAGGACGAAAGCAAGTGCGAGATCACTTTGCTTTGCCAATTGCGTCCGACTCGTTTCACCAAAATTAAAAAAAACACTCTGGGTAATGGGAGAGGACAAGTGTATCTTGTTCACAAAAAAGTTTGGTTACTTGAAATGAATTAATCTCTGTGCAGGGAGGGAATTAGTCAAATGCACGTCAACCGACCTGGCTCTCCCCTACTGAACTTGCAAAGCGTGCAAAAACACAAAAGGGTCTGACCCCGCTCTCCCCTACCATGGTCCGGGCAGATCTGGCAGCACGCTCCGTCGGGGATGATGGGGTCGGCGCAGTCGGACAGGTCCTCGCAGATCACCATGTCGCACGTAGCGTTTCCGCTGTCGCACACGCAGATCTGGCAGGGCACGGGTTTCCATACATCCCCGTCGTTGTACTGCTGTCCGTCTAACATACAGCTGCCGAATGTGCCTGGAAGGTGGAAGAGAGAGAGAGAGAGAATCAGTGAGATGATAATACAAAAACAAAACTTCAATCAGTTTCACATTGAAAAAAACGTCAATTATTGGGCTTCAACTTTGATTGACTGAATATTTAGACATAAATGTAAACAGCACCAGACATTTGGCACAAAATATAATAATATAGTCCTACTAGACCCCATAAAATGTACATCTGGCCACAAAGGATCACAGGATCTATTGCATGTGAAGGTGACAAACTGACATATTGAGCCTATGCCACACAGTATGGCATCCCCTTAGTATCCCCTTGACATTCTGCTTGTATATTAAACAACGTTAAACTCACCAACATTGGAGCTCTAGGCCAAGCTTGAATTATCCTCTTTCAATCTGCCAAGCTTTTGTGTCATAAAAATGCACCGTAGACATGTTACATGTTACATGTTACTTTCTGTCAAGAAATTCTGTGCAGGTGATTTTTTCTAAGAGCTGGAGTTTGGAAGCACTCGTCGTAAGTCACTGAACGGCCCTGCGTACCACCTGTTCCGAATTTGCACATATGCAGGAGGCAGCAGTGCGCCCCATTAAAAGATATGAGCGCTTCCAAACTCCAACACATAAAAATAATCACCTGCACAGAATGTCTTGACAGAAAGTAACATGTCTATGGTGGATTTTTATGAGACAAAAGCTCAGATTGAAAGAGGATAATTCAAGCTTGGCCTAGAGCTGCAATGTTGGTGAGGTTGTAGTTTAATACAAGCAGATCGCAAACGCAAATTGGATGCATGGGGAGTCAATGGAGGGTATTACAACTCTAGATTCATCGCATTATAAAACAAATCTAGAGTTGCAAATTGCGGCCAACCTAAAACATGAACCTTGGTTGAAAGATATTCAGTAAAGTATTGAAAAATAGCAGATCTACAAGCTCATAGCTTGTAGGTCTGTAGGTCTGCTATTTTTGAAAGATCGAAGAACGACCGACATAGAAACATAGCTTTTTCAGAAAACTGTCAGGATGTAGAAAACATTTTTAGAATCTGATCTCAGGTCAAAATGCACACTGGAAACAAACCAAAAAGCTCTTACCTGGGGCAAACCCAAGACCGAGAAGAACACCAAAAACAAGATTAAAAGTGCCTAACATCATGGCTGCCACTGTCTGAGGAAGAAGTGAGTGTCTGACTGGTCCTCAGCAGAGGTTTTGAGGCTTTCTGCTGGGCCCACACAGCTGTTCATGATCAGCATTAATGAGTGGAAGAGTTGCTCACCTCACATGACTGTCATTGGATCTAGGACAAATAAAGAGGATAGAGCACGGAGGTGTGGCCCGGTCTCCTGCGGGAGGTTTGCACATGCTCAGTGTAAACAGGAACTGCGATGATGGAGTGTTCCAGCAGAGGTGCTACATAGAAAGCTCATAACTTGTGATGTAAATAATGAGATCCAGAACAGTTGAGAGAATTAAACAGCAGCCACCCTTCCCTTTTCAAATGTTTTGTATCATCCACAGCACTTGAATGAACAGTATCCATGTTCCTTTGTCATTTCACACAAATAAAAGTTTGACAAAGAACATGGAAAGGAAAATATACAAAAACATTTAGTAAATGTACGTGTCCTTTATCTTTCAGTCTGTTATACACAACATTTTTTTCCACAGTTATGAAATTTATATACTTTTTAAAATAAAAAACAAAATCAACTTTGTAGGTACTATTCTCTTTTTTTATATCCTTTTTATTATTTCAGTTCAGGGTCAGCAATTATCATGCACCTCTGGCACCTCTGCTGGAACACTCCATCATCACAGTTCCCGTTTACACTGAGCATGTGCAAACCATTGGATGGGGATGTTGCGCGTGACATCATCGTACCTGGAAGTTATGCGGGAACGCCCACTCAGTGGCAAAAAACTACTTTCTGGCCTTGACAGCCCATCAAAATGATTCTGGCTAATCTTATATAGTTGTTCAGTTATTCGAGTGGAAAGAATATTGTATTCGTATTTTGACGTCAGAATATTTTGTAAAATAGACACATCAGCAGAGTCTCTGTAATTGATTTCCAACTGTGATAGTTCTATTTCAATTTCTGAGAGGCGTTTTCGCCTTTTCTTTCTTATAAATGATTCAAATGAAATAATGTGGCCTCTCATGATAGCTTTGAAGGCTTCCCTACTGTAACAGCTAGATTATCATTGATTTCCAAGATATGAGATCCTATCAGCCATATGCTGACAAAAAGATGTATCGGAGAGTAATGCGTGAAAACGCCAGGTAAATTGATGTCAAGAACAGCCTCCTCCTCCTCGGCAGCCTCGACGCCAAGGCCTTGACTGCCGCCGAGGCGGCAGTCAAGGCCTTGACGTCTGCCAAGGCCGCCTTGGCAGCCGCCAAGGCCTCCTATGCCTTGGACGCCAAGGCGGCCTTGGCGGCCTTGGGCTTGGCGGCCTTGGGCTTGGCGGCCTTGGGCTTGGCGGCCTTGGGCTTGGCGGCCTTGGGCTTGGCGGCAGTCATGGCCTTGGCGTCGAGGACGCCAAGGCGAGGACGCCTTGGCGTCGAGGACGCCAAGGCGGCCCTGGCCTTGGCGGCCTTGGCCTTGGCGTCCGCCAAGGCCAAGGCCAAGGCTGCCAAGGCCAGGGCCGCCTTGGCAGCCTTGGCCTTGGCGGACGCCAAGGCCAAGGCGGGATTGGGGGACTTGGACTTCTGGTTGGCAGCACCCATGTCATTAGCCATAGTCTGGTTGGCAGCACCCATGTCGTTAGCCATAGTCAGGTTGGCAGCACCCATGTCGTTAGCCATAGTCAGGTTGGCAGCACCCATGTCGTTAGCCATAGTCTGGTTGGCAGCACCCATGTCGTTAGCCATAGTCAGGTTGGCAGCACCCATGTCGTTAGCCATAGTCAGGTTGGCAGACACACCCATGTCATTAGCCATAGTCAGGTTGGCAGCACCCATGTCGTTAGCCATAGTCAGGTTGGCAGCACCCATGTCGTTAGCCATAGTCAGGTTGGCAGCACCCATGTCGTTAGCCATAGTCAGGTTGGCAGCACCCATGTCGTTAGCCATAGTCAGGTTGGCAGACACACCCATGTCATTAGCCATAGTCAGGTTGGCAGCACCCATGTCATTAGCCATAGTCAGGTTGGAAGCACCCATGTCGTTAGCCATAGTCAGGTTGGCAGCACCCATGTCGTTAGCCATAGTCAGGTTGGCAGCACCCATGTCGTTAGCCATAGTCAGGTTGGCAGCACCCATGTCATTAGCCATAGTCAGGTTGGCAGCACCCATGTCGTTAGCCATAGTCTGGTTGGCAGACACACCCATGTCGTTAGCCATAGTCTGGTTGGCAGACACACCCATGTCGTTAGCCATAGTCTGGTTGGCAGCCGTGACTGGAATCGTGTAGAATCCTGTTGGCACAAGTCATGGAGTTATTAATACAGCTAATGACTTCAAAAAGAAAATAGACAAATTAAGTTAGCGCCATAAAAATATTTGCCCCCTTTGAGGGCACCGGTCCGGGAGATAATTTACCATTCATTTTTAAAAAGTATTTAAAAACCTTTAAGCCTTTAAGACACACCAACTCGGCTGGTGACAACTCTTGACAAACAAAGGGCAGGGTACAACAATTACTTATTCGACAAGCTTTTCCAAAACCCAACACTTTAGAAAAATAATCACCTGCACATCATTTGTGTCTATGGTGGATTTTTAGGAAACAAACACTTTGGATAATTCAAGCTTTCCCTACAGCTGCAATGTTGGTGAGTTTAACACAAGCAGATCGGAAATGCAATTTGGATCAATGGGATGTCAATTGAGGGTATTGCAACTCTAGATTCATCCCATTATTTAAACACAAAAAAATCAAGTGTTGCAATGCAGCTACTGCACAAGCAACAGGATTCACATCTGAGGTACAAGAGGAAAGTGCATAGATTAGAGTAGCAGCTTTAAGGCTCTGTTCATTTAGTGTGTAGCACAACAACTACCAAGGACCCCGAAATGTACAAATAGACCCATAAACCGAAATTAACATAATGGGTCCATTTGTACAATCAAGAAGAGTTACACCCATGAAGGGTCCATTTGGAACCCCCTCAAAGAACCACCAGGGTACCTGGAGTGAGAAAACATGCACAATATCAGCACCCTGAGGCCTCATTCACACGTATCAAAAACCGATCAAATGTTTGGTCATTCTTTTAGGCCACCACAATGCTTTTCCAATGGGAGTCACATGGTTTGACCAGCATTGAGGTGGCCTAAAAAACAAACAAAATGACCAAACATTTGATTGATCCGTGTTTGATACGTGTGAATGAGGCCTGACTCTGACCAGAACGGAACAGAGACTATAATTGGCAACTTTGGCCAGACATGTGAAGGAAGAGAAGCAATTTCATTATGGCTGCTTTGCATATAAAGCCCATTCAGAAATGCTAAAATGACAAAGTCAGACTGGAAAAGCTTTATAGTCATTTCAACAAATAAGGTTATTGTTTTAGGTTGTTAGTATAGAGAAAGTAAATGAGTGTCCTTTAATTTCTCATTTGCTGCTTCATTTAATTTTAGCGATTTTTGACAGGGGCTAAATATGTTCCTTTACAAAATGTTAGTGATTTATTTTACTATAGTCCTACTAGACCCCATAAAGTTTACATCTGGCCACAAAAGATCACAGGATCTATTGCATGTGAAGGTGACAAACTGACATATTGAGCCTATGCCACACAGTATGGCATCCCCTTAGTATCCCCTTGACATTCTGCTTGTATATTAAACAACGTTAAACTCAAACATTGCAGCTCTAGGCCAAGCCTGAATTATCCTCTTTCAATCTGCCGAGCTTTTGTGTCATAAAAATGCACCGTAGACATGTTATGAGATACTTTGTCAAGAAATTCTGTGCAGGTGATTTTTTCTAAGAGCTGGAGTTTGGAAGCACTCGTTGTAAGTCACTAAAAGGCCCTGCGTACCACCTGTTCCGAATTTGCACATAATGCAGGAGGCAGCAGTGCGCCCCATTAAAAGATATGAGCGCTTCCAAACTCCAACACATAAAAATAATCACCTGCACAGAATTTCTTGACAGAAAGTAACTCATAACATGTCTATGGTGGATTTTTATGAGACAAAAGCTCAGCAGATTGAAAGAGGATAATTCAAGCTTGGCCTAGAGCTGCAATGTTGGTGAGGTTGTAGTTTAATACAAGCAGATCGCAAACGCAAATTGGATGCATGGGGAGTCAATGGAGGGTATTACAACTCTAGATTCATCCCATTATAAAACAAATCTAGAGTTGCAAATTGCGGCCAACCTAAAACATGAACCTTGGTTGAAAGATATTCAGTAAAGTATTGAAAAATAGCAGATCTACAAGCTCATAGCTTGTAGGTCTGTAGGTCTGCTATTTTTGAAAAATCAAACGACCGACATAGAAACATAGCTTTTTCAGAAAACTGTCAGGATGTAGAAAACATTTTTAGAATCTGATCTCAGGTCAAAATGCACACTGGAAACAAACCAAAAAGCTCTTACCTGGGGCAAACCCAAGACCGAGAAGAACACCAAAAACAAGATTAAAAGTGCCTAACATCATGGCTGCCACTGTCTGAGGAAGAAGGAAGGAAGAAGTCTGACTGGTCCTCAGCAGAGGTTTTGAAGAAGTGAGTGTCTGACTGGTCCTCAGCAGAGGTTTTGAAGAAGTGAGTGTCTGCCTGGTCCTCAGCAGAGGTTTTGAGGCTTTCTGCTGGTCCCACACAGCTGTTCATGATCAGCATTAATGAGTGGAAGAGTTGCTCACCTCACATGACTGTCATTGGATCTAGGACAAATAAAGAGGATAGAGCACGGAGGTGTGGCCCGGTCTCCTGCGGGAGGTTTGCACATGCTCAGTGTAAACAGGAACTGCGATGATGGAGTGTTCCAGCAGAGGTGCTACATAGAAAGCTCATAACTTGTGATGTAAATAATGAGATCCAGAACAGTTGAGAGAATTAAACAGCAGCCACCCTTCCCTTTTCAAATGTCTTGTATCATCCACAGCACTTGAATGAACAGTATCCATGTTCCTTTGTCATTTCACAAAAATAAAAGTTTGACAAAGAACATGGAAAGGAAAACATACAAAAACATTTAGTAAATGTACGAGTCCTTTATCTTTCAGTCTGTTATACACAACATTTTTTTCCACAGTTATGACATTTATATACTTTTTAAAATAAAAAACAAAATCAACTTTGTAGGTACTATTCTCTTTTTTGATATCCTTTTTTATTATTTCAGTTCAGGGTCAGCAATTCTCATGCACCTCTGGCACCTCTGCTGGAACACTCCATCATCACAGTTCCCGTTTACACTGAGCATGTGCAAACCATTGGATGGGGAAGTTGCGCGTGACATCATCGTACCTGGAAGTTATGCGGGAACGCCCACTCAGTGGCAGAAAACTACTTTCTGGCCTTGACAGCCCATATATCCAAAAAGTCCTGTCTGATTGCATTAAACAATGTTAAATTCACCAACATTTGTATGCTGTATGAAAAGATCTTTCTATCTGCAAAGTTTTTGTTTCATAAAAATCCACCATAGAAACGTTATGAGCTACTTTCTGTCAAGAAATGCCCTGCATTTGATTATTTTTCATCCATTGTTATCGGCTTCGTCCATGACCAACGTTTGATACTGTGTGTTTGTTTTGGGGGGGTTTTTTGTCACTTTCGTTACAACTATAGAGGGTATGCACATCACATCATCATCATACCCGGAAGTTATGCAGGAACCCCTACTGAGTGAAGTTATGAAGGAACCCCTACTGAGTGGCAAAATGACTACTTTCTGGCCTTGACAGCCCATTTACATCCACACAGAAAAGTCTGATTGCATTAAACAACATTTTAAACTCACTTTGCCACTCACTTTATGCATGAGCATAGCATAGTTCCACTTGGAATGGATTCAGAATCATGAAAACCCCCTAGTTTGACATGTCACATGCTACTTAAAGCAAACTTAGAAAATATTTGCCTTATATTGGATGACTTTCCCCTCAGACAATTCCAGGCAACCTTCTGTCATTCAGGATATATATATTGAAGTTACAAAATCAGCTGAGTTTTGAGGTCAACTTAAATAATTAATGGACTAATGGCCTGCATCACATTTCTGCTACTCAGCATATGAAGATTAGCATTTTTGAGAAAACAGCCCCATCGACAAGGAGGGGGGGGGGGGGGGATACATAAAGTAGGCTATAGCGCTAACAATTTCACTAAGTATTGAGGGTCTAAGTGGTTAACAGTTTGTTTTAATATTTGTATTAAGCTTTTTCAAAATAGGACAGACAGATACACAATTAAAAAAAGACAAAGAAAGAAAAGAACAGGGCATGATTTCATTTTAAATGAGTCATTACATTACACTGCTAGAATGTGTAGAGTGGAGGACATACAACTAAATGCTGAGGTTCAATGTGACATTTGAACAAGGTGATCTAGAAATGGCTTTTAACATCAAACTTATTTGAGTTGTCCATCATTTGTCGTAGCGAATTTTCTCCATATACGTGTATTCACTTAGTAAGAGACCACACCTTCGCTCAAGATGAACAGTTTATTGAAACAGAATGAGATGAATGCATGGAGTGGAGTGAGGAACCCAAGGTAGGGCGAGACTCAGGGTGGGGGCGTAGTCTCTGGAGCTGACGGTCATCTTTGCTCTATACTCGGAATGAGCGGCTGGTCGTCTCTGCTCCGTCACTGCCCCCCCCCCCTGGATTCCTAGAGAATCGAGGCGGAAGGAGGAGGTTGGGGTGGAGGAGGATGGCGATTTTGAAGAGTAGTGAAAATAGCCGATCTACAAGTGCAGTACTCACAACCCATGTTTGGTCTGTCGTGGAGCAGAACAAACAACTTGGTTGAGAGATCGCAGGTGTATTTATGCTGTGGTGATTGCACCGGGGATTGGCTGGGTGATAATGAAAGGCAGGTGAGTTGATGAGGAGGGAGGAGTTGTTGATAATGAGGGAGGAGTGGTTAAGGTCAAGCGGAAGGAGGTCTCTTCTCCCGAAACTACGTTGTATAAATACAACTTCCCTAATTGTTCATAAAACTCTGAAAAAGTGTCATTTATACGCTTCGTCTCAATCATTTCTCCAGATTTTGACTTGATTTTATGTATAGCTCTACTTGCTTGTAAACCTCTAAGGTATCGGGCCAATCATTTATGAGGCTTATCCCCCAGTTCAAAATGATTCTGGCTAATCTTATATAGTTGTTCAGTTATTAGAGTGGAAAGAAATATTGTATTCGTATTTTGACGTCAGAATATTTTGTAAAATAGACACATCAGCAGAGTCTCTGTAATTGATTTCCAACGGTGATAGTTCTATTTCAATTTCTGAGAGGCGTTTTCACCTTTTCTTTCTTATAAATGATTCAAATGAAATAATGTGGCCTCTCATGATAGCTTTGAAGGTTTCCCACAAAGTGGAGTCTGTAACAGCTAGATTATCATTGATTTCCAAGATATTTGAGATCCTATCAGCCATATGCTGACAAAATGATGTATCGGAGAGTAATGAGTGAAAACGCCAGGTAAATTGAGGTCAAGAACTAGGGAGACTGGAGAGTGGACAGAAATTAAAATGTAGTGGTATTTTGAAGAAATTACATTTGGTATCAATTTAGAGTCTAACAGAAATAAATCAAGTCTAGAAAATGATTTATGTACCGAGGAGAAAATAAATAGGAGTATTCTCGTTCTTCAGGATGCCCCAGTCTCCAAACATCTACTAGGTTCATAGATGTCATCAAGTTATTTAGAACCAATGCAGAGGTGGAGGAGTGGCTAGTCTGGGACGATTTGTCCAAAATAACTTTAGGTTTTAAGATGGGATTTACTCAACCTCGAATATTCAGACGTTACAGCTTGAACCCACATTTAGTAAATTATCACACTAAACAATGGGGAAAGAAGGAGGACACAATGATACGTTTAAACACTTTTAATTGAAGTCGATAGACATGATAATCGCTGAGCATCCTGAGGAAGTCGGGTTGAAGTAACTGCATTATCCTCTAAATCCATGTCCACATCCAAGTCCTCCAGGTCCATGTCCATGTGCACGTCCTCCAAGTCCGGAAAGAACAGCCTCCTCCTCGGCAGCCTCGGAACAGCCTCCACACACACACACAGTACAGCCTCCTCCTCGGCAGCCTCGGCCTTACGCCAAGGCCACCTTGAGGTACTCCAAGGTGGCCGTCAAGGCCTTGACTGAAAAGGCCGAGGAGTCCTTGGCGTCATCCGAGGCCTCCTTGACGCCAGTCAAGGCCTTGGTGTCAGTCAAGGCCTTGGTGTCCGCCAAGGCCGCCTTGGGGTACATCAAGGCGACCTCGGTGTCAGTCAACAACAAGGCCTCGTGGTCAGACAAGACCATGCCGTACATCAAGGCGGACTCAGTGGACGCCAAGGCCGCCAAGGCACCCTCCTTCTCGGCAGCCACACCCATGTCGTTAGCCAGAGTCTGGTTGGCAGCCACACCCATGTCGTTAGCCATAGTCTGGTTGGCAGCCACACCCATGTCGTTAGCCATAGTCTGGTTGGCAGACACACCCATGTCGTTAGCCATAGTCTGGTTGGCAGACACACCCATGTCGTTAGCCATAGTCTGGTTGGCAGACACACCCATGTCGTTAGCCATAGTCTGGTTGGCAGACACACCCATGTCGTTAGCCATAGTCTGGTTGGCAGACACACCCATGTCGTTAGCCATAGTCTGGTTGGCAGACACACCCATGTCGTTAGCCATAGTCTGGTTGGCAGACACACCCATGTCGTTAGCCATAGTCTGGTTGGCAGACACACCCATGTCGTTAGCCATAGTCTGGTTGGCAGACACACCCATGTCGTTAGCCATAGTCTGGTTGGCAGACACACTCATGTCGTTAGCCATAGTCTGGTTGGCAGACACACCCATGTCGTTAGCCATAGTCTGGTTGGCAGACACACTCATGTCGTTAGCCATAGTCTGGTTGGCAGCACCCATGTCATTAGCCATAGTCTGGTTGGCAGACACACCCATGTCGTTAGCCATAGTCTGGTTGGCAGACACCCATGTCGTTAGCCATAGTCTGGTTGGCAGCCGTGACTGGAATCGTGTAGAATCCTGTTGGCACAAGTCATGGAGTTATTAATACAGCTAATGACTTCAAAAAGAAAATAGAAAAATTAAGTTAGCGCCATAAACATATTTGCCCCCTTTGAGGGCACCGGTCCGGGAGATAATTTACCATTCATTTTTAAAAAGTATTTAAAAACCTTTAAGCCTTTAAGACACACCAACTCGGCTGGTGACAACTCTTGACAAACAAAGGGCAGGGTACAACAATTACTTATTCGACAAGCTTTTCCAAAACCCAACACTTTAGAAAAATAATCACCTGCACATCATTTGTGTCTATGGTGGATTTTTAGGAAACAAACACTTTGGATAATTCAAGCTTTCCCTACAGCTGCAATGTTGGTGAGTTTAACACAAGCAGATCGGAAATGCAATTTGGATCAATGGGATGTCAATTGAGGGTATTGCAACG
Source organism: Protomyctophum parallelum (assembly GCF_964188405.1). Classification (NCBI taxonomy): domain Eukaryota; kingdom Metazoa; phylum Chordata; class Actinopteri; order Myctophiformes; family Myctophidae; genus Protomyctophum; species Protomyctophum parallelum. The sequence goes on from NC_139719.1 coordinate 43,787,745, forward strand.
CTAGATTCATCCCATTATTTAAACACAAAAAAATCAAGTGTTGCAATGCAGCTACTGCACAAGCAACAGGATTCACATCTGAGGTACAAGAGGAAAGTGCATAGATTAGAGTAGCAGCTTTAAGTCTCTGTTCATTTAGTGTGTAGCACAACAACTACCAAGGCCCCCGAAATGTACAAATAGACCCATAAACCGAAATTAACATAATGGGTCCATTTGTACAATCAAGAAGTTACACCCATGAAGGGTCCATTTGGAACCCCCTCAAAGAACCACCAGGGTACCTGGAGTGAGAAAACATGCACAATATCAGCACCCTGAGGCCTCATTCACACGTATCAATAACCCATCAAATGTTTGGTCATTCTTTTAGGCCACCACAATGCTTTTCCAATGGGAGTCACATGGTTTGACCAGCATTGAGGTGGCCTAAAAAACAAACAAAATGACCAAACATTTGATTGATCGGTGTTTGATATGTGTGAATGAGGCCTGACTGACCAGAACGGAACAGAGACTATAATTGGCAACTTTGGCCAGACATGTGAAGGAAGAGAAGCAATTTCATTATGGCTGCTTTGCATATAAAGCCCATTGAGAAATGCTAAAATGACAAAGTCAACAGACTGGAAAAGCTTTAGTCATTTCAACCAATAAGGTTCTTGTTTTAGGTTGTTAGTATAGAGAAAGTAAATGAGTGTCCTTTAATTTCTCATTTGCTGCTTTATTTAATTTTAGCGATTTTTGACAGGGGCTAAATATGTTCCTTTACAAAATGTTAGTGATTTATTTTACTATAGTCCTACTAGACCCCATAAAACGTACATCTGGCCACAAAAGATCACAGGATCTATTGCATGTGAAGGTGACAAACTGACATATTGAGCCTATGCCACACAGTATGGCATCCCCTTAGTATCCCCTTCACATTCTGCTTGTATATTAAACAACGTTAAACTCGCCAACATTGCAGCTCTAGGCCAAGCTTGAATTATCCTCTTTCAATCTGCCGAGCTTTTGTGTCATAAAAATGCACCATAGACATGTTATGAGATACTTTCTGTCAAGAAATTCTGTGCAGGTGATTTTGTCTAAGGGCTGGAGTTTGGAAGCACTCGTCGTAAGTCACTGAACGGCCCTGCGTACCACCTGTTCCGAATTTGCACAATGCAGGAGGCTGCAGTGCGCCCCATTAAAAGATATGAGCGCTTCGCAAACTCCAACACAAAAATAATCACCTGCACAGAATTTGACAGAAAGTAACTCATAACATGTCTATGGTGGATTTTTATGAGACCAAAGCTCAGCAGATTGAAAGAGGATAATTCAAGCTTGCCCTTCAGCTGCAATGTTGGTGAGTTTGTAGTTTAATACAAGCAGATCGCAAACGCAAATTGGATGCATGGAGAGTCAATGGAGGGTATTGCAACTCTAGATTCATCGCATTATAAAACAAATCTAGAGTTGCAAATTGCGGCCAACCTAAAACATGAACCTTGGTTGAAAGATATTCAGTAAAGTATTGAAAAATAGCAGATCTACAAGCTCATAGCTTGTAGGTCTGCTATCTTTGAAAAATCGAAGAACGACCGACATAGAAACATAGCTTTTTCAGAAAACTGTCAGGATGTAGAAGACATTTTTAGAATCTGATCTCAGGTCAAAATGCACACTGGAAACAAACCAAAAAGCTCTTACCTGGGGCAAACCCAAGACCGAGAAGAACACCAAAAACAAGATTAAAAGTGCCTAACATCATGGCTGCCACTGTCTGAGGAAGAAGTGAGTGTCTGACTGGTCCTCAGCAGAGGTTTTGAAGAAGTGAGTGTCTGCCTGGTCCTCAGCAGAGGTTTTGAGGCTTTCTGCTGGTCCCACACAGCTGTTCATGATCAGCATTAATGAGTGGAAGAGTTGCTCACCTCACATGACTGTCATTGGATCTAGGACAAATAAAGAGGATAGAGCACGGAGGTGTGGCCCGGTCTCCTGCGGGAGGTTTGCACATGCTCAGTGTAAACAGGAACTGCGATGATGGAGTGTTCCAGCAGAGGTGCTACATAGAAAGCTCATAACTTGTGATGTAAATAATGAGATCCAGAACAGTTGAGAGAATTAAACAGCAGCCACCCTTCCCTTTTCAAATGTCTTGTATCATCCACAGCACTTGAATGAACAGTATCCATGTTCCTTTGTCATTTCACAAAAATAAAAGTTTGACAAAGAACATGGAAAGGAAAACATACAAAAACATTTAGTAAATGTACGTGTCCTTTATCTTTCAGTCTGTTATACACAACATTTTTTCCACAGTTATGACATTTATATACTTTTTAAAATAAAAACAAAATCAACTTTGTAGGTACTATTCTCTTTTTTGATATCCTTTTTATTATTTCAGTTCAGGGTCAGCAATTCTCATGCACCTCTGGCACCTCTGCTGGTACACTCCATCATCACAGTTCCCGTTTACACTGAGCATGTGCAAACCATTGGATGGGGAAGTTGCGCGTGACATCATCGTACCTGGAAGTTATGCGGGAACGCCCACTCAGTGGCAAAAAACTACTTTCTGGCCTTGACAGCCCATATATCCAAAAAGTCCTGTCTGATTGCATTAAACAATGACGTTGTATAAATACAACTTCCCTAATTGTTCATAAAACTCTGAAAAAGCGTCATTTATACGCTTCGTCTCAATAATCATTTCTCCAGATTTTGACTTGATGTTATGTATAGCTCTAGTTCCTTGTAAACCATAAGGTATCAGGCCAATCATTTATGAGGCTTATCCCCCAGTTCAAAATGATTCTGTCTAATCTTATATAGTTGTTCAGTTATTCGAGTGGAAAGAAATATTGTATTCGTATTTTGACGTCAGAATATTTTGTAAAATAGACACAGCAGCAGAGTCTCTGTAATTGATTTCCAACGGTGATAGTTCTATTTAAATTTCTGAGAGGCGTTTTCGCCTTTTCTTTCTTATAAATTATTCAAATTAAATAATGTGGCCTCTCATGATAGCTTTGAAGGTTTCCCACAAAGTGGAGTCTGTAACAGCTAGATTATCATTGATTTCCAAGAAATCTGAGATCCTATCAGCCATATGCTGACAAAAAGGTGTATCGGAGAGTAATGAGTGAAAACGCCAGTTAAATTGAGGTCAAGAACTAGGGAGACTGGAGAGTGGACAGAAATTAAAATGTAGTGGTATTTTGACGAAATTACATTTGGTATCAATTTAGAGTCTAACAGAAAGAAATCAAGTCTAGAAAATGATTTATGTACCGAGGGGAGAAAAAAAAAAAAATAGGAGTATTCTCGTTCTTCAGGATGCCCCAGTCTCCAAATATCTACTAGGTTCATAGATGTCATCAAGTTATTTAGAACCAATGAAGAGGTGGAGGAGTGGCTAGTCTGGGACGATTTGTCCAAAATAACTGAAGGTTTTAAGATGGGATTTACTCAACCTCGAATATTCAGACGTTACAGCTTGAACCCACATTTAGTAAATTATCACACTAAAAAAAAAATGGGGAAAGAAGGAGGACACAATGATACGTTTAAACACTTTTAATTGAAGTCGATAGACATGATAATCGCTGAACATCCTGAGGAAGTCGGGTTGAAGTAACTGCATTATCCTCTAAGTCCACGTCCTCCAAGTCCGGAAAGAACAGCCTCCTCCTCGGCAGCCTCGGAACAGCCTCCACACACACAGAACAGCCTCCTCCTCGGCAGCGGCTTACGTCAAGGCCGAGGCCGCCGAGGCCTTGACTGTCGCCAAGGCGGCCGCCGAGGTGGCAGTCAAGGCCTCGGCCGCCGCCTTGACAAGGCCTTGCCGTCTGCCTTGGCTGTCGTCAAGGCCGCGTTGGCTGTCACCAAGGCGGCCTCGTCCTTGGCGTCCGCCAAGGCGTACCAGGCGGAGGCGTCCGCCCTGGCGTCCACCAAGGCGTACCAGGCGGCGATGTCCACCCTGGCGTCCGCCCTGGCGGCGGCGTTCGACCTGGCGTCCACCAAGGCGTACCAGGCGGCGATGTACGCCCTGCCGTCCGGCAAGGCGTACCAGGCGGCGGCGTCCACCCTGGCGTCCGCCAAGGCGTACCAGGCGGCGATGTCCACCCTGGCGTCCGCCCTGGCGGCGGCGTTCGACCTGGCGTCCGCCCTGGCGTACGCCAAGGCGTCCGCCAAGGCCTCGGCGGCAGTCAAGGCCTTGACTGCCTTGGCGGCAGCCTCACCCATGTCATTAGCCATAGTCTGGTTGGCAGCACCCATGTCATTAGCCATAGTCTGGTTGGCAGCACCCATGTCATTAGCCATAGTCTGGTTGGCAGACACACCCATGTCATTAGCCATAGTCTGGTTGGCAGACACACCCATGTCATTAGCCATAGTCTGGTTGGCAGACACACCCATGTCATTAGCCATAGTCTGGTTGGCAGACACACCCATGTCATTAGCCATAGTCTGGTTGGCAGACACACCCATGTCATTAGCCATAGTCTGGTTGGCAGCAGTCATGTCATTAGCCATAGTGACAGCCTTCTCAGCCTCGGCCGTGACTGGAATCGTGTAGAATCCTGTTGGCACAAGTCATGGAGTTATTAATACAGCTAATGACTTCAAAAAGAAAATAGACAAATTAAGTTAGCGCCATCAAATATTTGCCCCCTTTGAGGGTACCGGTCCGGGAGATAATTTACCATTTATTTTTCCGTAGATATTTTTAAAAAGTATTTAAAAACCTTTAAGCCTCGAACACACCAACTCGGCTGGTGACAACTCTTGACAAACAAAGGGCAGGGTACAACAATTACTTATTCGACAAGCTTTTCCAAAACCCAACACTTTAGAAAAATAATCACCTGCACATAATTTCTGTGGATTTTTAGGAAACTAACCCTTTGGATAATTCAAGCTTTCCCTACAGCTGCAATGTTGGTGAGTTTAACGTTGTTTAACACAAGCAGATCGGAAATGCAATTTGGATCAATGGGATGTCAATTGAGGGTATTGCAACTCTAGATTCATCCCATTATTTAAACACAAAAAAATCAAGTGTTGCAATGCAGCTACTGCACAAGCAACAGGATTCACATCTGGGGTACAAGAGGAAAGTGCATAGATTAGAGTAGCAGCTTTAAGGCTCTGTTCATTTAGTGTGTAGCACAACAACTACCAAGGACCCCAAAATGTACAAATGGACCCATAAACCGAAATTAACATAATGGGTCCATTTGTACAATCAAGAAGAGTTACACCCATGAAGGGTCCATTTGGAACCCCCTCAAAGAACCACCAGGGTACCTGGAGTGAGAAAACATGCACAATATCAGCACCCTGAGGCCTCATTCACACGTATCAAAAACCGATCAAATGTTTGGTCATTATTTTAGGCCACCACAATGCTTTTCCAATGGGAGTCACATGGTTTGACCAGCATTGAGGTGGCCTAAAAAAACAAACAAAATGACCAAACATTTGATTGATCCGTGTTTGATAGGTGTGAATGAGGCCTGACTCTGACCAGAACGGAACAGAGACTATAATTGGCAACTTTGGCCAGACATGTGAAGGAAGAGCAGCAATTTCATTATGGCTGCTTTGCATATAAAGCCCATTCAGAAATGCTAAAATGACCAAGTCAGACTGGAAAAGCTTTATAGTCATTTCAACCAATAAGGTTATTGTTTTAGGTTGTTAGTATAGAGAAAGTAAATGAGTGTCCTTTAATTTCTCATTTGCTGCTTCATTTAATTTTAGCGATTTTTGACAGGGGCTAAATATGTTCCTTTACAAAATGTTAGTGATTTATTTTACTATAGTCCTACTAGACCCCATAAAATGTACATCGCAAAAGGATCACAGGATCTATTGCATGTGAAGGTGACAAACTGACATATTGAGCCTATGCCACACAGTATGGCATCCCCTTAGTATCCCCTTCACATTCTGCTTGTATATTAAACAACGTTAAACTCAAACATTGCAGCTCTGGGCCAAGCCTGAATTATCCTCTTTCAATCTGCCGAGCTTTTGTGTCATAAAAATGCACCGTAGACATGTTATGAGATACTTTGTCAAGAAATTCTGTGCAGGTGATTTTTTCTAAGAGCTGGAGTTTGGAAGCACTCGTCGTAAGTCACTGAACAGCCCTGCGTACCACCCGTTCCAAATTTGCACATAATGCAGGAGGCAGCAGTGCGCCCCATTAAAAGATATGAGCGCTTCCAAATGCCAACACATAAAAATAATCACCTGCACAGAATTTCTTGACAGAAAGTAACTCATAACATGTCTATGGTGGATTTTTATGAGACAAAAGCTCGGCAGATTGAAAGAGTATAATTCAAGCTTGCCCTTCAGTTGCAATGTTGGTGAGTTTGTAGTTTAATACAAGCAGATCGCAAACGCAAAATGGATGCATGGGGAGTCAATGGAGGGTATTGAAACTCTAGATTCATCCCATTATAAAACAAATCTAGAGTTGCAAATTGCGGCCAACCTAAAACATGAACCTCGGTTGAAAGATATTCAGTAAAGTATTGAAAAATAGCAGATCTACAAGCTCATAGCTTGTAGGTCTGTAGATCTGCTATTATTGAAAAATCAAAGGACTGACATAGAAACATAGCTTTTTCAGAAAACTGTCAGGATGTAGAAGACATTTTTAGAATCTGATCTCAGGTCAAAATGCACACTGGAAACAAACCAAAAAGCTCTTACCTGGGGCAAACCCAAGACCGAGAAGAACACCAAAAACAAGATTAAAAGTGCCTAACATCATGGCTGCCACTGTCTGAGGAAGAAGTGAGTGTCTGACTGGTCCTCAGCAGAGGTTTTGAGGCTTTCTGCTGGGCCCACACAGCTGTTCATGATCAGCATTAATGAGTGGAAGAGTTGCTCACCTCACATGACTGTCATTGGATCTAGGACAAATAAAGAGGATAGAGCACGGAGGTGTGGCCCGGTCTCCTGCGGGAGGTTTGCACATGCTCAGTGTAAACAGGAACTGCGATGATGATGGAGTGTTCCAGCAGAGGTGCTACATAGAAAGCTCATACCTTGTGATGTAAATAATGAGATCCAGAACAGTTGAGAGAATTAAACAGCAGCCACCCTTCCCTTTTCAAATGTGTTGTATCATCCACAGCACTTGAATGAACAGTATCCATGTTCCTTTGTCATTTCACAAAAATAAAAGTTTGACAAAGAACATGGAAAGGAAAACATACAAAAACATTTAGTAAATGTACGAGTCCTTTATCTTTCAGTCTGTTATACACAACATTCTTTTCCACATTATGACATTTATATACTTTTTAAAATAAAAACGAAATCAACTTTGTAGGTACTATTCTCTTTTTTGATATCCTTTTTTATTATTTCAGTTCAGGGTCAGCAATTCTCATGCACCTCTGGCACCTCTGCTGGAACACTCCATCATCACAGTTCCCGTTTACACTGAGCATGTGCAAACCATTGGATGGGGAAGTTGCGCGTGACATCATCGTACCTGGAAGTTATGCGGGAACGCCCACTCAGTGGCAGAAAACTACTTTCTGGCCTTGACAGCCCATACATCCACACAGAAAAGTCCTGTCTGATTGCATTAAACAATGTTAAATTCACCAACATTAAAGTCCTGTCTGATTGCATTAAACAATGTTAAACTGACCAACATTAAAGTCCTGTCTGATTGCATTAAACAATGTTAAATTAACCAACATTGCATGCTGTAGGAAAAGATCTTTCTATCTGCAAAGTTTTTGTTTCATAAAAATCCACCATAGAAACGTTATGAGCTTCTTTCTGTCAAGAAATGCCCTGCATTTGATTATTTTTCATCCATTGTTATCGGCTTCGTCCATGACCAACGTTTGATACTGTGTGTTTTTTTTGGGGGGGGTTTTTGTCACTTAAGTTACAAATATAGAGGGTATGCACATGACATCATCATCATACCCGGAAGTTATGCAGGAACCCCTACTGAGTGAAGTTATGAAGGAACCCCTACTGAGTGAAGTTATGCAGGAACCCCTACTGAGTGAAGTTATGAAGGAACCCCTACTGAGTGAAGTTATGCAGGAACCCCTACTGAGTGAAGTTATGAAGGAACCCCTACTGAGTGAAGTTATGAAGGAACCCCTACTGAGTGAAGTTATGTAGGAACCCCTACTGAGTGAAGTTATGCAGGAACCCCTACTGAGTGAAGTTATGAAGGAACCCCTACTGAGTGAAGTTATGCAGGAACCCCTACTGAGTGAAGTTATGAAGGAACCCCTACTGAGTGAAGTTATGCAGGAACCCCTACTGAGTGAAGTTATGCAGGAACCCCTACTGAGTGAAGTTATGAAGGAACCCCTACTGAGTGAAGTTATGAAGGAACCCCTACTGAGTGAAGTTATGCAGGAACCCCTACTGAGTGAAGTTATGAAGGAACCCCTACTGAGTGAAGTTATGAAGGAACCCCTACTGAGTGAAGTTATGAAGGAACCCCTACTGAGTGAAGTTATGAAGGAACCCCTACTGAGTGAAGTTATGAAGGAACCCCTACTGAGTGAAGTTATGAAGGAACCCCTACTGAGTGAAGTTATGAAGGAACCCCTACTGAGTGAAGTTATGAAGGAACCCCTACTGAGTGAAGTTATGAAGGAACCCCTACTGAGTGAAGTTATGAAGGAACCCCTACTGAGTGAAGTTATGAAGGAACCCCTACTGAGTGAAGTTATGAAGGAACCCCTACTGAGTGAAGTTATGAAGGAACCCCTACTGAGTGAAGTTATGAAGGAACCCCTACTGAGTGAAGTTATGTAGGAACCCCTACTGAGTGAAGTTATGAAGGAACCCCTACTGAGTGAAGTTATGAAGGAACCCCTACTGAGTGAAGTTATGCAGGAACCCCTACTGAGTGAAGTTATGTAGGAACCCCTACTGAGTGAAGTTATGTAGGAACCCCTACTGAGTGAAGTTATGAAGGAACCCCTACTGAGTGAAGTTATGAAGGAACCCCTACTGAGTGAAGTTATGAAGGAACCCCTACTGAGTGAAGTTATGAAGGAACCCCTACTGAGTGAAGTTATGAAGGAACCCCTACTGAGTGAAGTTATGAAGGAACCCCTACTGAGTGAAGTTATGAAGGAACCCCTACTGAGTGAAGTTATGAAGGAACCCCTACTGAGTGAAGTTATGAAGGAACCCCTACTGAGTGAAGTTATGCAGGAACCCCTACTGAGTGAAGTTATGAAGGAACCCCTACTGAGTGAAGTTATGAAGGAACCCCTACTGAGTGAAGTTATGAAGGAACCCCTACTGAGTGAAGTTATGAAGGAACCCCTACTGAGTGAAGTTATGAAGGAACCCCTACTGAGTGAAGTTATGAAGGAACCCCTACTGAGTGAAGTTATGAAGGAACCCCTACTGAGTGAAGTTATGAAGGAACCCCTACTGAGTGAAGTTATGACGGGACCCCTACTGAGTGAAGTTATGTAGGAACCCCTACTGAGTGAAGTTATGTAGGAACCCCTACTGAGTGAAGTTATGAAGGAACCCCTACTGAGTGAAGTTATGAAGGAACCCCTACTGAGTGAAGTTATGAAGGAACCCCTACTGAGTGAAGTTATGAAGGAACCCCTACTGAGTGAAGTTATGAAGGAACCCCTACTGAGTGAAGTTATGCAGGAACCCCTACTGAGTGAAGTTATGTAGGAACCCCTACTGAGTGAAGTTATGAAGGAACCCCTACTGAGTGAAGTTATGTAGGAACCCCTACTGAGTGAAGTTATGAAGGAACCCCTACTGAGTGAAGTTATGCAGGAACCCCTACTGAGTGAAGTTATGAAGGAACCCCTACTGAGTGAAGTTATGCAGGAACCCCTACTGAGTGAAGTTATGAAGGAACCCCTACTGAGTGAAGTTATGCAGGAACCCCTACTGAGTGAAGTTATGAAGGAACCCCTACTGAGTGAAGTTATGCAGGAACCCCTACTGAGTGAAGTTATGCAGGAACCCCTACTGAGTGAAGTTATGAAGGAACCCCTACTGAGTGAAGTTATGCAGGAACCCCTACTGAGTGGCAAAATGACTACTTTCTGGCCTTGACAGCCCATTTACATCCACACAGAAAAGTCTGATTGCATTAAACAACATTTTAAACTCACTTTGCCACTCACTTTATGCATGAGCATACCATAGTTCCACTTGGAATGGATTCAGAATCATGAAAACCCCCTAGTTTGACATGTCACATGCTACTTAAAGCAAACTTAGAAAATATTTGCCTTATATTGGATGACTTTCCCCTCAGACAATTCCAGGCAACCTTCTGTCATTCAGGATATATATATATTGAAGTTACAAAATCAGCTGAGTTTTGAGGTCAAATTAAATAATTAATGGACTAATGGCCTGCATCACATTTCTGCTACTCAGCATATAAAGATTAGCATTTTTGAGAAAACAGCCCCATCGACAAGGGGGGGGGGGGGGATACATAAAGTATAGCGCTAACAATTTCACTAAGTATTGAGGGTCTAAGTGGTTAACAGTTTGTTTTAATATTTGTATTAAGCTTTTTCAAAATAGGACAGACAGATACACAATTTAAAAAAGACAAAGAAAGAAAAGAACAGGGCATGATTTCATTTTAAATGAGTCATTACATTACACTGCTAGAATGTGTAGAGTGGAGGACATACAACTAAATGCTGAGGTTCAATGTGACATTTGAACAAGGTGATCTAGAAATGGCTTATAACATCAAACTTATTTGAGTTGTCCATCATGTCGTAGCGAATTTTCTCCATATACGTGTATTCACTTAGTAAGAGACCACACCTTCGCTCAAGAACAGTTTATTGAAACAGAATGAGATGAATGCATGGAGTGGAGTGAGGAACCCAAGGTAGGGCGAGACTCAGGGTGGGGGCGTAGTCTCTGGAGCTGACGGTCATCTTTGCTCTATACTCGGAATGAGCGGCTGGTCGTCTCTGCTCCGTCACTGCCCCCCCCCTGGATTCCTAGAGAATCGAGGCGGAAGGAGGAGGTTGGGGTGGAGGAGGATGGCGATTTTGAAGAGTAGTGAAAATAGCCGATGTACAAGTGCAGTACTCACAACCCATGTTTGGTCTGTTGTGGAGCAGAACAAACAACTTGGTTGAGAGATCGCAGGTGTATTTATGCTGTGGTGATTGCACCGGGGATTGGCTGGGTGATAATGAAAGGCAGGTGAGTTGATGAGGAGGGAGGAGTTGTTGATAATGAGGGAGGAGTGGTTAAGGTCAAGCGGAAGGAGGTCTCTTCTCCCGAAACTACGTTGTATAAATACAACTTCCCTAATTGTTCATAAGTGTCATTTATACGCTTCGTCTCAATAATCATTTCTCCAGATTTTGACTTGATTTTACGTATAGCTCTACTTGCTTGTAAACCTCTAAGGTATCGGGCCAATCATTTATGAGGCTTATCCCCCAGTTCAAAATGATTCTGTCTAATCTTATATAGTTGTTCAGTTATTCGAGTGGAAAGAATATTGTATTCGTATTTTGACGTCAGACTATTTTGTAAAATAGACACATCAGCAGAGTCTCTGTAATTGATTTCCAACTGTGATAGTTCCATTTCAATTTCTGAGAGGCGTTTTCGCCTTTTCTTTCTTATAAATGATTCAAATGAAATAATGTGGCCTCTCATGATAGCTTTGAAGGTTTCCCACAAAGTGGAGTCTGTAACAGCTAGATTATCATTGATTTCCAAGATATTTGAGATCCTATCAGCCATATGCTGACAAAAAGGTGTATCGGAGAGTAATGAGTGAAAACGCCAGTTAAATTGAGGTCAAGAACTAGGGAGACTGGAGAGTGGACAGAAATTAAAATGTAGTGGTATTTTGACGAAATTACATTTGGTATCAATTTAGAGTCTAACAGAAAGAAATCAAGTCTAGAAAAAGATTTATGTACAGAGGATTTTTTTTTTTTTTTTTTTTAGTATTCTCGTTCTTCAGGATGCCCCGGTATCCAAATATCTACTAGGTTCATAGATGTCATCAAGTTATTTAGAACCAATGCAGAGGTGGAGGAGGGGCTAGTCTGGGACGATTTGTCCAAAATAACTGAAGGTTTTAAGATGGGATTTACTCAACCTCGAATATTCAGACGTTACAGCTTGAACCCACATTTAGTAAATTATCACACTAAAAATGGGGAAAGAAGGAGGACACAATGATACGTTTAAACACTTTTAATTGAAGTCGATAGACATGATAATCGCTGAACATCCTGAGGAAGTCGGGTTGAAGTAACTGCATTATCCTCTAAGTCCATGTCCACGTCCTCCAAGTACGGAAAGAACAGTCTCCTCCTCGGCAGCCTCGGAACAGCCTCCTCCTCGGCAGCCTCGGAACAGCCTCCTCCTCGGCAGCCTCGGAACAGCCTCCACACACAGAACAGCCTCCTCCTCGGCAGCCTCGACGCCAAGGCCACGACTGCCGCCGAGGCGGCAGTCAAGGCCTTGTCGTCTGCCAAGGCCGCCTTGGCTGCCGCCAAGGCCTCCTATGCCTTGGCCTCCTATGCCTTGGACACCAAGGGGGCCTTGGGCTTGGCGGCCTTGGCCTTGGCGTCCGCCAAGGCGGCCTTGGCCGTGGCGGCCTTGGCCTTGGCCTTGGCGGCCTTGGCCTTGGCCTGGGCCTTGGCCTGGGCCTGGGCCTTGGCCTTGACATGGGCCTTGGCCTTGGCCTTGGCGTCCGCCTTGGCGGACTTGGCGTCTGCCAAGGAGAACACAGGATCTATTGCACCCATGTCGTTAGCCATAGTCTGGTTGGCAGCACCCATGTCATTAGCCATAGTCTGGTTGGCAGCACCCATGTCATTAGCCATAGTCTGGTTGGCAGCACCCATGTCGTTAGCCATAGTCTGGTTGGCAGCACCCATGTCATTAGCCATAGTCTGGTTGGCAGCACCCATGTCGTTAGCCATAGTCAGGTTGGCAGCACGCATGTCATTAGCCATAGTCTGGTTGGCAGCACGCATGTCATTAGCCATAGTCTGGTTGGCAGACACACCCATGTCGTTAGCCATAGTCTGGTTGGCAGACACACCCATGTCGTTAGCCATAGTCTGGTTGGCAGACACACCCATGTCGTTAGCCATAGTCTGGTTGGCAGACACACCCATGTCGTTAGCCATAGTCTGGTTGGCAGCACCCATGTCATTAGCCATAGTCTGGTTGGAAGACACACCCATGTCGTTAGCCATAGTCTGGTTGGCAGACACACCCATGTCGTTAGCCATAGTCTGGTTGGCAGACACACCCATGTCATTAGCCATAGTCTGGTTGGCAGACACACCCATGCCATTAGCCATAGTCTGGTTGGCAGACACACCCATGTCATTAGCCATAGTCTGGTTGGCAGACACACCCATGTCATTAGCCATAGTCTGGTTGGCAGACACACCCATGTCATTAGCCATAGTCTGGTTGGCAGACACACCCATGTCATTAGCCATAGTGACAGCCTTCTCAGCCTCGGCCGTGACTGGAATCGTGTAGAATCCTGTTGGCACAAGTCATGGAGTTATTAATACAGCTAATGACTTCAAAAAGAAAAGACAAATTAAGTTAGCGCCATCAAATATTTGCCCCCTTTGAGGGCACCGGTCCGGGAGATAATTTACCATTCATTTTTCCGTAGATATTTTTAAAAAGTATTTAAAAACCTTTAAGCCTCGGACACACCAACTCGGCTGGTGACAACTCTTGACAAACAAAGGGCAGGGTACAACAATTACTTATTCCACAAGCTTTTCCAAAACCCAACACTTTAGAAAAATAATCACCTGCACATAATTTGTGTCTACGGTGGATTTTTAGGAAACAAACACTTTGGATAATTCAAGCTTTCCCTACAGCTGCAATGTTGGTGAGTTTAACATTGTTTAACACAAGCAGATCGGAAATGCAATTTGGATCAATGGGATGTCAATTGAGGGTATTGCAACTCTAGATTCATCCCATTATTTAAACACAAAGAAAACAAGTGTTGCAATGCAGCTACTGCACAAGCAACAGGATTCACATCTGAGGTACAAGAGGAAAGTGCATAGATTAGAGTAGCAGCTTTAAGGCTCTGTTCATTTAGTGTGTAGCACAACAACTACCAAGGACCCAAACATGTACAAATAGACCCATAAACCGAAATTAACATAATGGGTCCATTTGTACAATCAAGAAGTGTTACACCCATGAAGGGTCCATTTGGAACCCCCTCAAAGAACCACCAGGGTACCTGGAGTGAGAAAACATGCACAATATCAGCACCCTGAGGCCTCATTCACACGTATCAAAAACCGATCAAATGTTTGGTCATTCTTTTAGGCCACCACAATGCTTTTCCAATGGGAGTCACATGGTTTGACCAGCATTGAGGTGGCCTAAAAAACAAACAAAATGACCAAACATCTGGGTCCACATAACAGTCTGAGGTAGAGTCAAGTCTGCCATGTTTTGATGACATTTAAGTCGACCCGAGTGTTTTTTAATTTTGGTGAAACGAGTCGGACGCAATCGGCAAGCAAAGTGATTTTGCTTTTGGCAGGACGAAAGGTTTTGCCAGGACGAAAGCTGCGGAAGTAAGAGCGAGATCACTTTGCTTGCCGATTGCGTCCGACTAGTTCACCAAAATTAAAAATTAAAAATTAAAAAACAAGTTTGGTTACTTGAAATGAATTAATCTCTGTGCAGGGAGGGAATTAGTCAAATGCGCGTCAACCGACCTGGCTCTCCCCTACTGAACTTGCAAAGCGTGCAAAAACACAAAAGGGTCTGTATCTCGGTCAATCTTTGGCGGAAATGGATTGTTTTTGTCGGCGAGGCTTTGGGGCGCTGTGGAATCGAATGACGTCGCCTGAAATACGCAACAAAAAAGTGTTGCATGGTATCCAGTCCGAGGTGGAACCGTCCTACCGCGCCAACTGACCTGGCTCTGCCCTACCATGGTCCGGGCAGATCTGGCAGCACTCTCCGTCGGGGATGATGGGGTCGGCGCTGCAGTCGGACAGGTCCTCGCAGATCACCTCGTCGCACGTAGCGGTTCCGCTGTCGCACACGCAGATCTGGCAGGGCACGGGTTTCCATACATCCTTTTCGTTCCTTGTCTGTCCGTCTAACGTGCAGCTGCCGAATGTGCCTGGAAGGTGGAAGAGAGAGAGAGAGATAGATAGATAGATAGATAGATATCGGTGAGTTTATCGGTGAGTTGAGATGATAATACAAAAACAAAACTTCAATCAGTTTCACATTGAAAAAAACGCCAATTATTGGGCTTCAGCTTTGATTGACTGAATATTTAGACATAAATGTAAACAGCACCAGACATTTGGCACAAAATATAATAATATAGTCCTACTAGACCCCATAAAATGTACATCTGGCCACAAACGATCACAGGATCTATTGCATGTGAAGGTGAGAAACTGACATATTGAGCCTATGCCACACCCTAAACAACGTTAAACTCAACATTGCAGCTCTAGGCCAAGCTTGAATTATCCTCTTTCAATCTGCCGAGCTTTTCTGTCATAAAAATGCACCATAGACATGTTATGAGCTACTTTCTGTCAAGAAATTCTGTGCAGGTGATTTCTTCTAAGTGCTGGAGTTTGGAAGCACTCGTCGTAAGTCACTGAACGGCCCTGCGTACCACCTGTTCCGAATTTGCACATAATGCAGGAGGCAGCAGTGCGTCCCATTAAAAGATATGAGCGCTTCCAAACTCCACACATAAAAATAATCACCTGCACAGAATTTGACAGAAAGTAACTCATAACATGTCTATGGTGGATTTTTATGAGACAAAAGCTCAGCAGATTGAAAGAGGATAATTCAAGCTTGGCCTAGAACTGCTATGTTGGTGAGGTTGTAGTTTAATACAAGCAGATCGCAAACGCAAATTGGATGCATGGAGAGTCAATGGAGGGTATTGAAACTCTAGATTCATCCCATTATAAAACAAATCTAGAGTTGCAAATTGCGGCCAACCTAAAACATGAACCTTGGTTGAAAGATATTCAGTAAAGTATTGAAAAATAGCAGATCTACAAGCTCATAGCTTGTAGGTCTGTAGATCTGCTATTATTGAAAAATCAAAGGACTGACATAGAAACATAGCTTTTTCAGAAAACTGTCAGGATGTAGAAAACATTTTTAGAATCTGATCTCAGGTCAAAATGCACACTGGAAACAAACCAAAAAGCTCTTACCTGGGGGAAACCCAAGACCGAGAAGAACACCAAAAACAAGATTAAAAGTGCCTAACATCATGGCTGCCACTGTCTGAGGAAGAAGTGAGTGTCTGACTGGTCCTCAGCAGAGGTTTTGAGGCTTTCTGCTGGTCCCACACAGCTGTTCATGATCAGCATTAATGAGTGGAAGAGTTGCTCACCTCACATGACTGTCATTGGATCTAGGACAAATAAAGAGGATAGAGCACGGAGGTGTGGCCCGGTCTCCTGCGGGAGGTTTGCACATGCTCAGTGTAAACAGGAACTGCGATGATGGAGTGTTCCAGCAGAGGTGCTACATAGAAAGCTCATAACTTGTGATGTAAATAATGAGATCCAGAACAGTTGAGAGAATTAAACAGCAGCCACCCTTCCCTTTTCAAATGTCTTGTATCATCCACAGCACTTGAATGAACAGTATCCATGTTCCTTTGTCATTTCACAAAAATAAAAGTTTGACAAAGAACATGGAAAGGAAAACATACAAAAACATTTAGTAAATGTACGTGTCCTTTATCTTTCAGTCTGTTATACACAACATTTTTTTCCACAGTTATGACATTTATATACTTTATAAAATAAAAACGAAATCAACTTTGTAGGTACTATTCTCTTTTTTGATATCCTTTTTTATTATTTCAGTTCAGGGTCAGCAATTCTCATGCACCTCTGGCACCTCTGCTGGAACACTCCATCATCACAGTTCCCGTTTACACTGAGCATGTGCAAACCATTGGATGGGGAAGTTGCGCGTGACATCATCGTACCTGGAAGTTATGCAGGAACCCCTACTGAGTGAAGTTATGAAGGAACCCCTACTGAGTGAAGTTATGAAGGAACCCCTACTGAGTGGAGTTATGAAGGAACCCCTACTGAGTGAAGTTATGCAGGAACCCCTACTGAGTGAAGTTATGAAGGAACCCCTACTGAGTGAAGTTATGAAGGAACCCCTACTGAGTGAAGTTATGCAGGAACCCCTACTGAGTGAAGTTATGAAGGAACCCCTACTGAGTGAAGTTATGTAGGAACCCCTACTGAGTGAAGTTATGCAGGAACCCCTACTGAGTGAAGTTATGCAGGAACCCCTACTGAGTGGCAAAATGACTACTTTCTGGCCTTGACAGCCCAGACATCCACACAGAAAAGTCTGATTGCATTAAACAACATTTTAAACTCACTTTGCCACTCACTTTATGCATGAGCATAGCATAGTTCCACTTGGAATGGATTCAGAATCATGAAAACCCCCTAGTTTGACATGTCACATGCTACTTAAAGCAAACTTAGAAAATATTTGCCTTATATTGGATGACTTTCCCCTCAGACAATTCCAGGCAACCTTCTGTCATTCAGGATATATTGAAGTTACAAAATCAGCTGAGTTTTGAGGTCAAATTAAATAATTAATGGACTAATGGCCTGCATCACATTTCTGCTACTCAGCATATAAAGATTAGCATTTTTGAGAAAACAGCCCCATCGACGAGGGGGGGGGGGGGGGGGGATACATAAAGTAGGCTATAGCGCTAACCATTTCACTAAGTATTGAGGGTCTAAGTGGTTAACAGTTTGTTTTAATATTTGTATTAAGCTTTTTCAAAATAGGACAGACAGATACACAATTAAAAAAAGACAAAGAAAGAAAAGAACAGGGCATGATTTCATTACATTACACTGCTAGAATGTGTAGAGTGGAGGACATAGAACTAAATGTTGAGGTTCAATGTGACATTTGAACAAGGTGATCTAGAAATGGCTTATAACATCAAACTTATTTGAGTTGTCCATCATGTCGTAGCGAATTTTCTCCATATACGTGTATTCACTTAGTAAGAGACCACACCTGTGGGTGCTGGCGGCGTGTTTCCTCCTCCGCGTCATCAGTGCCCATACCCGAAGGCGGGGTTGGTGAAAGGGCCTTTCTGTGTGGAGTTTGCATGTTCTCCCGTGTCCCCTAGGGTAGGTACCCTCACATGTTCTCCCCATGTCCCCTAGGGTAGGTACCCTCACATGTTCTCCCCGTGTCCCCTAGGGTAGGTACCCTCACATGTTCTCCCCGTGTCCCCTAGGGTAGGTACCCTCACATGTTCTCCCCGTGTCCCCTAGGGTAGGTACCCTCACAAAAACATGCAGTAATCCTGGTCTCTAAACTGCCTCCCCCTGGCCAGCCGGGGCGCCTGATGGAGGGGAAAGGAACTGGTTGGAATAACGTGTTCCTTCCACGCGCTACGTCCAACCAGGGAAACTCCCCCCTGTCAGGTGTAAAGGAGCAACTTGGACACTCAAGCATGAAGGAAGCATGAGTTAAGCCCGTTGCTCTCCCCAGGTTGGTGGAGGGTGTGTAGAGCCCAGGATCACATTAGATGATTGACACAGGGGTGAAAAATGGGTTACAAAATCGTGGGATAAAAAATAAGTTAAAAAAAAAAAAAGTAAGAGACCACACCTTCGCTCAAGATGAACAGTTTATTGAAACAGAATGAGATGAATGCATGGAGTGGAGTGAGGAACCCAAGGTAGGGCGAGACTCAGGGTGGGGGCGTAGTCTCTGGAGCTGACGGTCATCTTTGCTCTATACTCGGAATGAGCGGCTGGTCGTCTCTGCTCCGTCACTGCCCCCCCCCCTGGATTCCTAGAGAATCGAGGCGGAAGGAGGAGGTTGGGGTGGAGGAGGATGGCGATTTTGAAGAGTAGTGAAAATAGCCGATCTACAAGTGCAGTACTCACAACCCATGTTTGGTCTGTCGTGGAGCAGAACAAACAACTTGGTTGAGAGATCGCAGGTGTATTTATGCTGTGGTGATTGCACCGGGGATTGGCTGGGTGATAATGAAAGGCAGGTGAGTTGATGAGGAGGGAGGAGTTGTTGATAATGAGGGAGGAGTGGTTAAGGTCAAGCGGAAGGAGGTCTCTTCTCCCGAAACTACGTTGTATAAATACAACTTCCCTAATTGTTCATAAAACTCTGAAAAAGTGTCATTTATACGCTTCGTCTCAATAATCATTTCTCCAGATTTTGACTTGATTTTATGTATAGCTCTACTTGCTTGTAAACCTCTAAGGTATCAGGCCAATGATTTATGAGGCTTATCCCCCAGTTCAAAATGATTCTGTCTAATCTTATATAGTTGTTCAGTTACTCGAGTGGAAAGAATATTGTATTCATATTTTGACGTCAGACTATTTTGTAAAAGACACATCAGCAGAGTCTCTGTAATTGATTTCCAACGGTGATAGTTCCATTTCAATTTCTGAGAGGCGTTTTCGCCTTCTTTCTTATAAATGATTCAAATGAAATAAGGTGGCCTCTCATGATAGCTTTGAAGGCTTCCCTACTGTAACAGCTAGATTATCATTGATTTCCAAGAAATTAGATCCTATCAGCCATATGCTGACAAAAAGGTGTATCGGAGAGTAATGAGTGAAAACGCCAGTTAAATTGAGGTCAAGAACTAGGGAGACTGGAGAGTGGACAGAAATTAAAATGTAGTGGTATTTTGACGAAATTACATTTGGTATCAATTTAGAGTCTAACAGAAAGAAATCAAGTCTAGAAAATGATTTATGTACTGAGGAGAAAAAAAAAAATAGGAGTATTCTCGTTCAGGATGCCCCAGTCTCCAAACATCTACTAGGTTCATAGATGTCATCAAGTTATTTAGAACCAATGCAGAGGTGGAGGAGTGGCTAGTCTGGGACGATTTGTCCAAAATAACTGAAGCTTTTAAGATGGGATTTACTCAACCTCGAATATTCAGACGTTACAGCTTGAACCCACATTTAGTAAATTATCACACTAAAAATGGGGAAAGAAGGAGGACACAATGATACGTTTAATTAAACACTTTTAATTGAAGTCGATAGACATGATAATCGCTGAACATCCTGAGGAAGTCGGGTTGAAGTAACTGCATTATCCTCTAAGTCCATGTCCACGTCCTCCAAGTACGGAAAGAACAGCCTCCACACACAGAACAGCTTCCTCCTCGGCAGCCTCGGAACAGCCTCCTCCTCGGCAGCCTCGGAACAGCCTCCACACACAGAACAGCCTCCTCCTCGGCAGCCTCGACGCCAAGGCCTTGACTGCCGCCAAGGCGGCCGCCGAGGCGGCAGTCAAGGCCTTGACCAGGCCGCCAAGGCAGCCGCCCAGGCGTCCGCCCAGGCGTCCGCCAAGGCAGCTGCCTTGGCGTCCGCCTTGGCGTCCGCCTTGGCGTCCGCCTTGGCGTCCGCCCTGGCGTCCGCCAAGGCGTCCGCCCAGGCGTCCGCCAAGGACGGGGAGGAGGAGACTGCCGCCAAGGCATAGGAGGCCAAGGAGAACACAGGATCTATTGCACCCATGTCGTTAGCCATAGTCTGGTTGGCAGCACCCATGTCATTAGCCATAGTCTGGTTGGCAGCACCCATGTCGTTAGCCATAGTCTGGTTGGCAGCACCCATGTCGTTAGCCATAGTCTGGTTGGCAGCACCCATGTCATTAGCCATAGTCTGGTTGGCAGCACCCATGTCATTAGCCATAGTCTGGTTGGCAGACACACCCATGTCATTAGCCATAGTCTGGTTGGCAGACACACCCATGTCATTAGCCATAGTGACAGCCTTCTCAGCCTCGGCCGTGACTGGAATCGTGTAGGATCCTGTTGGCACAAGTCATGGAGTTATTAATACAGCTAATGACTTCAAAAAGAAAATAGACAAATTAAGTTAGCGCCATCAAATATTTGCCCCCTTAGAGGGCACCGGTCCGGGAGATAATTTACCATTCATTTTTCCGTAGATATTTTTTTTTAAATATTTAAAAACCTTTAAGCCTCGAACACACCAACTCGGCTGGTGACAACTCTTGACAAACAAAGGGCATGGTACAACAATTACTTATTCGACAAGCTTTTCCAAAACCCAACACTTTAGAAAAATAATCACCTGCACATCATTTGTGTCTATGGTGGATTTTTAGGAAACAAACACTTTGGATAATTCAAGCTTTCCCTACAGCTGCAATGTTGGTGAGTTTAACATTGTTTAACACAAGCAGATCGGAAATGCAATTTGGATCAATGGGATGTCAATTGAGGGTATTGCAACTCTAGATTCATCCCATTATTTAAACACAAAGAAAACAAGTGTTGCAATGCAGCTACTGCACAAGCAACAGGATTCACATCTGAGGTACAAGAGGAAAGTGCATAGATTAGAGTAGCAGCTTTAAGGCTCTGTTCATTTAGTGTGTAGCACAACAACTACCAAGGACCCCAACATGTACAAATAGACCCATAAACCGAAATTAACATAATGGGTCCATTTGTACAATCAAGAAGTGTTACACCCATGAAGGGTCCATTTGGAACCCCCTCAAAGAACCACCAGGGTACCTGGAGTGAGAAAACATGCACAATATCAGCACCCTGAGGCCTCATTCACACCTATCAAAAACCGATCAAATGTTTGGTCATTCTTTTAGGCCACCACAATGCTTTTCCAATGGGAGTCACATGGTTTGACCAGCATTGAGGTGGCCTAAAAAACAAACAAAATGACCAAACATCTGGGTCCACATAACAGTCTGAGGTAGAGTCAAGTCTGCCATGTTTTGATGACATTTAAGTCGACCCGAGTGCTTTTTAATTTTGGTGAAACGAGTCGGACGCAATCGGCAAGCAAAGTGATCTTGCTTTTGGCAGGACGAAAGGTTTTGCCAGGACGAAAGCTGCGGAAGTAAGAGCGAGATCACTTTGCTTGCCGATTGCGTCCGACTAGTTCACCAAAATTAAAAAAAACACTCGGGGTAATGGGAGAGGACAAGTGTATCTTGTTCACAAAAAAGTTTGGTTACTTGAAATGAATTAATCTCTGTGCAGGGAGGGAATTAGTCAAATGCGCGTCAACCGACCTGGCTCTCCCCTACTGAACTTGCAAAGCGTGCAAAAACACAAAAGGGTCTGTATCTCGGTCAATCTTTGGCGGAAATGGATTGTTTTTGTCGGCGAGGCTTTGGGGCGCTGTGGAATCGAATGACGTCGCCTGAAATACGCAACAAAAAAGTGTTGCATGGTATCCAGTCCGAGGTGGAACCGTCCTACCGCACCAACTGACCTGGCTCTGCCCTACCATGGTCCGGGCAGATCTGGCAGCACTCTCCGTCGGGGATGATGGGGTCGGCGCAGTCGGACAGGTCCTCGCAGATCACCTCGTCGCACGTAGCGGTTCCGCTGTCGCACACGCAGATCTGGCAGGGCACGGGTTTCCATACATCCTTTTCGTTCCTTGTCTGTCCGTCTAACGTGCAGCTGCCGAATGTGCCTGGAAGGTGGAAGAGAGAGAGAGAGAGATAGATAGATATCGGTGAGTTGAGATGATAATACAAAAACATAACTTCAATCAGTTTCACATTGAAAAAAACGCCAATTATTGGGCTTCAGCTTTGATTGACTGAATATTTAGACATAAATGTAAACAGCACCAGACATTTGGCACAAAATATAATAATATAGTCCTACTAGACCCCATAAAATGTACATCTGGCCACAAAAGATCACAGGATCTATTGCATGTGAAGGTGAGAAACTGACATATTGAGCCTATGCCACACCCTAAACAACGTTAAACTCAACATTGCAGCTCTAGGCCAAGCTTGAATTATCCTCTTTCAATCTGCCGAGCTTTTCTGTCATAAAAATGCACCATAGACATGTTATGAGCTACTTTCTGTCAAGAAATTCTGTGCAGGTGATTTCTTCTAAGTGCTGGAGTTTGGAAGCACTCGTCGTAAGTCACTGAACGGCCCTGCGTACCACCTGTTCCGAATTTGCACATAATGCAGGAGGCAGCAGTGCGCTCCATTAAAAAATATGAGCGCTTCCAAACTCCAACACAAAAATAATCACCTGCACAGAATTTGACAGAAAGTAACTCATAACATGTCTATGGTGGATTTTTATGAGACAAAAGCTCGGCAGATTGAAAGAGGATAATTCAAGCTTGGCCTAGAGCTGCAATGTTGGTGAGGTTGTAGTTTAATAGAAGCAGATCGCAAACGCAAATTGGATGCATGGGGAGTCAATGGAGGGTATTGCAACTCTAGATTCATCCCATTATAAAACAAATCTAGAGTTGCAAATTGCGGCCAACCTAAAACATGAACCTTGGTTGAAAGATATTCAGTAAAGTATTGAAAAATAGCAGATCTACAAGCTCATAGCTTGTAGGTCTGTAGATCTGCTATTATTGAAAAATCAAAGGACTGACATAGAAACATAGCTTTTTCAGAAAACTGTCAGGATGTAGAAAACATGTTTAGAATCTGATCTCAGGTCAAAATGCACACTGGAAACAAACCAAAAAGCTCTTACCTGGGGCAAACCCAAGACCGAGAAGAACACCAAAAACAAGATTAAAAGTGCCTAACATCATGGCTGCCACTGTCTGAGGAAGAAGTGAGTGTCTGACTGGTCCTCAGCAGAGGTTTTGAGGCTTTCTGCTGGGCCCACACAGCTGTTCATGATCAGCATTAATGAGTGGAAGAGTTGCTCACCTCACATGACTGTCATTGGATCTAGGACAAATAAAGAGGATAGAGCACGGAGGTGTGGCCCGGTCTCCTGCGGGAGGTTTGCACATGCTCAGTGTAAACAGGAACTGCGATGATGGAGTGTTCCAGCAGAGGTGCTACATAGAAAGCTCATAACTTGTGATGTAAATAATGAGATCCAGAACAGTTGAGAGAATTAAACAGCAGTCACCCTTCCCTTTTCAAATGTTTTGTATCATCCACAGCACTTGAATGAACAGTATCCATGTTCCTTTGTCATTTCACAAAAATAAAAGTTTGACAAAGAACATGGAAAGGAAAACATACAAAAACATTTAGTAAATGTACGTGTCCTTTATCTTTCAGTCTGTTATACACAACATTTTTTTCCACAGTTATGAAATTTATATACTTTTTAAAATAAAAAACAAAATCAACTTTGTAGGTACTATTCTCTTTTTTGATATCCTTTTTATTATTTCAGTTCAGGGTCAGCAATTCTCATGCACCTCTGGCACCTCTGCTGGAACACTCCATCATCACAGTTCCCGTTTACACTGAGCATGTGCAAACCATTGGATGGGGAAGTTGCGCGTGACATCATCATCATACCCGGAAGTTATGCAGGAACCCCTACTGAGTGAAGTTATGCAGGAACCCCTACTGAGTGAAGTTATGAAGGAACCCCTACTGAGTGAAGTTATGAAGGAACCCCTACTGAGTGAAGTTATGCAGGAACCCCTACTGAGTGGCAAAATGACTACTTTCTGGCCTTGTCAGCCCATTTACATCCACACAGAAAAGTCTGATTGCATTAAACAACATTTTAAACTCACTTTGCCACTCACTTTATGCATGAGCATAGCATAGTTCCACTTGGAATGGATTCAGAATCATGAAAACCCCCTAGTTTGACATGTCACATGCTACTTAAAGCAAACTTAGAAAATATTTGCCTTATATTGGATGACTTTCCCCTCAGACAATTCCAGGCAACCTTCTGTCATTCAGGATATATTGAAGTTACAAAATCAGCTGAGTTTTGAGGTCAAATTAAATAATTAATGGACTAATGGCCTGCATCACATTTCTGCTACTCAGCATATAAAGATTAGCATTTTTGAGAAAACAGCCCCATCGACAAGGAGGGGGGGGGGGGGGGGGGATACATAAAGTAGGCTATAGCGCTAACCATTTCACTAAGTATTGAGGGTCTAAGTGGTTAACAGTTTGTTTTAATATTTGTATTAAGCTTTTTCAAAATAGGACAGACAGATACACAATTAAAAAAAGACAAAGAAAGAAAAGAACAGGGCATGATTTCATTACATTACACTGCTAGAATGTGTAGAGTGGAGGACATAGAACTAAATGTTGAGGTTCAATGTGACATTTGAACAAGGTGATCTAGAAATGGCTTATAACATCAAACTTATTTGAGTTGTCCATCATGTCGTAGCGAATTTTCTCCATATACGTGTATTCACTTAGTAAGAGACCACACCTGTGGGTGCTGGCGGCGTGTTTCCTCCTCCGCGTCATCAGTGCCCATACCCGAAGGCGGGGTTGGTGAAAGGGCCTTTCTGTGTGGAGTTTGCATGTTCTCCCCGTGTCCCCTAGGGTAGGTACCCTCACATGTTCTCCCCATGTCCCCTAGGGTAGGTACCCTCACATGTTCTCCCCGTGTCCCCTAGGGTAGGTACCCTCACATGTTCTCCCCGTGTCCCCTAGGGTAGGTACCCTCACATGTTCTCCCCGTGTCCCCTAGGGTAGGTACCCTCACAAAAACATGCAGTAATCCTGGTCTCTAAACTGCCTCCCCCTGGCCAGCCGGGGCGCCTGATGGAGGGGAAAGGAACTGGTTGGAATAACGTGTTCCTTCCACGCGCTACGTCCAACCAGGGAAACTCCCCCCTGTCAGGTGTAAAGGAGCAACTTGGACACTCAAGCATGAAGGAAGCATGAGTTAAGTCCGTTGCTCTCCCCAGGTTGGTGGAGGGTGTGTAGAGCCCAGGATCACATTAGATGATTGACACAGGGGTGAAAAATGGGTTACAAAATCGTGGGATAAAAAATAAGTTAAAAAAAAATAAAAGTAAGAGACCACACCTTCGCTCAAGATGAACAGTTTATTGAAACAGAATGAGATGAATGCATGGAGTGGAGTGAGGAACCCAAGGTAGGGCGAGACTCAGGGTGGGGGCGTAGTCTCTGGAGCTGACGGTCATCTTTGCTCTATAGCCTACTCGGAATGAGCGGCTGGTCGTCTCTGCTCCGTCACTGCCCCCCCCCCTGGATTCCTAGAGAATCGAGGCGGAAGGAGGAGGTTGGGGTGGAGGAGGAGGATGGCGATTTTGAAGAGTAGTGAAAATAGCCGATGTACAAGTGCAGTACTCACAACCCATGTTTGGTCTGTCGTGGAGCAGAACAAACAACTTGGTTGAGAGATCGCAGGTGTATTTATGCTGTGGTGATTGCACCGGGGATTGGCTGGGTGATAATGAAAGGCAGGTGAGTTGATGAGGAGGGAGGAGTTGTTGATA
This sequence comes from Protomyctophum parallelum, assembly GCF_964188405.1. NCBI lineage: Eukaryota > Metazoa > Chordata > Actinopteri > Myctophiformes > Myctophidae > Protomyctophum > Protomyctophum parallelum. Next base: position 43,814,087 of record NC_139719.1, read on the forward strand.
ATGAGGGAGGAGTGGTTAAGGTCAAGCGGAAGGAGGTCTCTTCTCCCGAAACTACGTTGTATAAATACAACTTCCCTAATTGTTCATAAAAGTGTCATTTATACGCTTCGTCTCAATAATAATTTCTCCAGATTTTGACTTGATTTTATGTATAGCTCTACTTGCTTGTAAACCTCTAAGGTATCAGCCCAATCATTTATGAGGCTTATCCCCCAGTTCAAAATGATTCTGTCTAATCTTATATAGTTGTTCAGTTATTCGAGTGGAAAGAATATTGTATTCGTATTTTGACGTCAGACTATTTTGTAAAATAGACACATCAGCAGAGTCTCTGTAATTGATTTCCAACGGTGATAGTTCCATTTCAATTTCTGAGAGGCGTTTTCGCCTTTTCTTTCTTATAAATGATTCAAATGAAATAATGTGGCCTCTCATGATAGCTTTGAAGGTTTCCCACAAAGTGGAGTCTGTAACAGCTAGATTATCATTGATTTCCAAGATATTTGAGATCCTATCAGCCATATGCTGACAAAAAGGTGTATCGGAGAGTAATGAGTGAAAACACCAGTTAAATTGAGGTCAAGAACTAGGGAGACTGGAGAGTGGACAGAAATTAAAATGTAGTGGTATTTTGACGAAATTACATTTGGTATCAATTTAGAGTCTAACAGAAAGAAATCAAGTCTAGAAAAAGATTTATGTACAGAGGATTTTTTTTTTTTTTTTTTTAGTATTCTCGTTCTTCAGGATGCCCCGGTATCCAAATATCTACTAGGTTCATAGATGTCATCAAGTTATTTAGAACCAATGCAGAGGTGGAGGAGGGGCTAGTCTGGGACGATTTGTCCAAAATAACTGAAGGTTTTAAGATGGGATTTACTCAACCTCGAATATTCAGACGTTACAGCTTGAACCCACATTTAGTAAATTATCACACTAAAAATGGGGAAAGAAGGAGGACACAATGATACGTTTAAACACTTTTAATTGAAGTCGATAGACATGATAATCGCTGAACATCCTGAGGAAGTCGGGTTGAAGTAACTGCATTATCCTCTAAGTCCATGTCCACGTCCTCCAAGTACGGAAAGAACAGCCTCCTCCTCGGCAGCCTCGGAACAGCCTCCTCCTCGGCAGCCTCGGAACAGCCTCCTCCTCGGCAGCCTCGGAACAGCCTCCACACACAGAACAGCCTCCTCCTCGGCAGCCTCGGAACAGCCTCCACACACAGAACAGCCTCCTCCTCGGCAGCCTCGACGCCAAGGCCACGACTGCCGCCGAGGCGGCAGTCAAGGCCTTGTCGTCTGCCAAGGCCGCCTTGGCTGCCGCCAAGGCCTCCTATGCCTTGGCCTCCTATGCCTTGGACACCAAGGGGGCCTTGGGCTTGGCGGCCTTGGCCTTGGCGTCCGCCAAGGCGGCCTTGGCCGTGGCGGCCTTGGCCTTGGCGGCCTTGGCCTTGGCCTTGGCCTGGGCCTTGGCCTTGGCCTGGGCCTTGGCCTTGGCCTGGGCCTGGGCCTGGGCCTGGGCCTTGGCCTTGACATGGGCCTTGGCCTTGGCCTTGGCGTCCGCCTTGGCGGACTTGGCGTCTGCCAAGGAGAACACAGGATCTATTGCACCCATGTCGTTAGCCATAGTCTGGTTGGCAGCACCCATGTCATTAGCCATAGTCTGGTTGGCAGCACCCATGTCATTAGCCATAGTCTGGTTGGCAGCACCCATGTCGTTAGCCATAGTCTGGTTGGCAGCACCCATGTCATTAGCCATAGTCTGGTTGGCAGCACCCATGTCGTTAGCCATAGTCAGGTTGGCAGCACGCATGTCATTAGCCATAGTCTGGTTGGCAGCACGCATGTCATTAGCCATAGTCTGGTTGGCAGCACCCATGTCGTTAGCCATAGTCTGGTTGGCAGACACACCCATGTCGTTAGCCATAGTCTGGTTGGCAGACACACCCATGTCGTTAGCCATAGTCTGGTTGGCAGACACACCCATGTCGTTAGCCATAGTCTGGTTGGCAGACACACCCATGTCGTTAGCCATAGTCTGGTTGGCAGCACCCATGTCATTAGCCATAGTCTGGTTGGAAGACACACCCATGTCGTTAGCCATAGTCTGGTTGGCAGACACACCCATGTCATTAGCCATAGTCTGGTTGGCAGACACACCCATGTCATTAGCCATAGTCTGGTTGGCAGACACACCCATGCCATTAGCCATAGTCTGGTTGGCAGACACACCCATGTCATTAGCCATAGTCTGGTTGGCAGACACACCCATGTCATTAGCCATAGTCTGGTTGGCAGACACACCCATGTCATTAGCCATAGTCTGGTTGGCAGCACCCATGTCGTTAGCCATAGTCTGGTTGGCAGACACACTCATGTCATTAGCCATAGTCTGGTTGGCAGCACCCATGTCGTTAGCCATAGTCTGGTTGGCAGACACACTCATGTCATTAGCCATAGTCTGGTTGGCAGCACCCATGTCGTTAGCCATAGTCTGGTTGGCAGACACACCCATGTCATTAGCCATAGTGACAGCCTTCTCAGCCTCGGCCGTGACTGGAATCGTGTAGAATCCTGTTGGCACAAGTCATGGAGTTATTAATACAGCTAATGACTTCAAAAAGAAAAGACAAATTAAGTTAGCGCCATCAAATATTTGCCCCCTTTGAGGGCACCGGTCCGGGAGATAATTTACCATTCATTTTTCCGTCGATATTTTTAAAAAGTATTTAAAAACCTTTAAGCCTCGGACACACCAACTCGGCTGGTGACAACTCTTGACAAACAAAGGGCAGGGTACAACAATTACTTATTCCACAAGCTTTTCCAAAACCCAACACTTTAGAAAAATAATCACCTGCACATAATTTGTGTCTACGGTGGATTTTTAGGAAACAAACACTTTGGATAATTCAAGCTTTCCCTACAGCTGCAATGTTGGTGAGTTTAACATTGTTTAACACAAGCAGATCGGAAATGCAATTTGGATCAATGGGATGTCAATTGAGGGTATTGCAACTCTAGATTCATCCCATTATTTAAACACAAAGAAAACAAGTGTTGCAATGCAGCTACTGCACAAGCAACAGGATTCACATCTGAGGTACAAGAGGAAAGTGCATAGATTAGAGTAGCAGCTTTAAGGCTCTGTTCATTTAGTGTGTAGCACAACAACTACCAAGGACCCAAACATGTACAAATAGACCCATAAACCGAAATTAACATAATGGGTCCATTTGTACAATCAAGAAGTGTTACACCCATGAAGGGTCCATTTGGAACCCCCTCAAAGAACCACCAGGGTACCTGGAGTGAGAAAACATGCACAATATCAGCACCCTGAGGCCTCATTCACACCTATCAAAAACCGATCAAATGTTTGGTCATTCTTTTAGGCCACCACAATGCTTTTCCAATGGGAGTCACATGGTTTGACCAGCATTGAGGTGGCCTAAAAAACAAACAAAATGACCAAACATCTGGGTCCACATAACAGTCTGAGGTAGAGTCAAGTCTGCCATGTTTTGATGACATTTAAGTCGACCCGAGTGTTTTTTAATTTTGGTGAAACGAGTCGGACGCAATCGGCAAGCAAAGTGATTTTGCTTTTGGCAGGACGAAAGGTTTTGCCAGGACGAAAGCTGCGGAAGTAAGAGCGAGATCACTTTGCTTGCCGATTGCGTCCGACTAGTTCACCAAAATTAAAAAACACTCGGGGTAATGGGAGAGGACAAGTGTATCTTGTTCACAAAAAAGTTTGGTTACTTGAAATGAATTAATCTCTGTGCAGGGAGGGAATTAGTCAAATGCGCGTCAACCGACCTGGCTCTCCCCTACTGAACTTGCAAAGCGTGCAAAAACACAAAAGGGTCTGTATCTCGGTCAATCTTTGGCGGAAATGGATTGTTTTTGTCGGCGAGGCTTTGGGGCGCTGTGGAATCGAATGACGTCGCCTGAAATACGCAACAAAAAAGTGTTGCATGGTATCCAGTCCGAGGTGGAACCGTCCTACCGCGCCAACTGACCTGGCTCTGCCCTACCATGGTCCGGGCAGATCTGGCAGCACTCTCCGTCGGGGATGATGGGGTCGGCGCAGTCGGACAGGTCCTCGCAGATCACCTCGTCGCACGTAGCGGTTCCGCTGTCGCACACGCAGATCTGGCAGGGCACGGGTTTCCATACATCCTTTTCGTTCCTTGTCTGTCCGTCTAACGTGCAGCTGCCGAATGTGCCTGGAAGGTGGAAGAGAGAGAGAGAGATAGATAGATAGATAGAGATCGGTGAGTTGAGATGATAATACAAAAACATAACTTCAATCAGTTTCACATTGAAAAAAACGCCAATTATTGGGCTTCAGCTTTGACTGACTGAATATTTAGACATAAATGTAAACAGCACCAGACATTTGGCACAAAATATAATAATATAGTCCTACTAGACCCCATAAAATGTACATCTGGCCACAAAAGATCACAGGATCTATTGCATGTGAAGGTGAGAAACTGACATATTGAGCCTATGCCACACCCTAAACAACGTTAAACTCAACATTGCAGCTCTAGGCCAAGCTTGAATTATCCTCTTTCAATCTGCCGAGCTTTTCTGTCATAAAAATGCACCATAGACATGTTATGAGCTACTTTCTGTCAAGAAATTCTGTGCAGGTGATTTCTTCTAAGTGCTGGAGTTTGGAAGCACTCGTCGTAAGTCACTGAACGGCCCTGCGTACCACCTGTTCCGAATTTGCACATAATGCAGGAGGCAGCAGTGCGCTCCATTAAAAAATATGAGCGCTTCCAAACTCCAACACAAAAATAATCACCTGCACAGAATTTGACAGAAAGTAACTCATAACATGTCTATGGTGGATTTTTATGAGACAAAAGCTCGGCAGATTGAAAGAGGATAATTCAAGCTTGGCCTAGAGCTGCAATGTTGGTGAGGTTGTAGTTTAATAGAAGCAGATCGCAAACGCAAATTGGATGCATGGGGAGTCAATGGAGGGTATTGCAACTCTAGATTCATCCCATTATAAAACAAATCTAGAGTTGCAAATTGCGGCCAACCTAAAACATGAACCTTGGTTGAAAGATATTCAGTAAAGTATTGAAAAATAGCAGATCTACAAGCTCATAGCTTGTAGGTCTGTAGATCTGCTATTATTGAAAAATCAAAGGACTGACATAGAAACATAGCTTTTTCAGAAAACTGTCAGGATGTAGAAAACATGTTTAGAATCTGATCTCAGGTCAAAATGCACACTGGAAACAAACCAAAAAGCTCTTACCTGGGGCAAACCCAAGACCGAGAAGAACACCAAAAACAAGATTAAAAGTGCCTAACATCATGGCTGCCACTGTCTGAGGAAGAAGTGAGTGTCTGCCTGGTCCTCAGCAGAGGTTTTGAGGCTTTCTGCTGGGCCCACACAGCTGTTCATGATCAGCATTAATGAGTGGAAGAGTTGCTCACCTCACATGACTGTCATTGGATCTAGGACAAATAAAGAGGATAGAGCACGGAGGTGTGGCCCGGTCTCCTGCGGGAGGTTTGCACATGCTCAGTGTAAACAGGAACTGCGATGATGGAGTGTTCCAGGGGCCTATTTCACGAAACTTGGATTAGAGATTAAGCCGGGCTTTAACACATATCCTGGTTTAATATATCCTGGATCAGTGCTTAACCGGTTTCATGAAAGCTGGTTGATCTTGCCAGATTAACTTAACCAGTTAACCTGGATATGTTGAGGCTTGATTCGGTTTCATGAAAGTGATGCTACATAAGTTACCATGGAAACTAATGCTTTGGACTTAGCCTGCTCCGGACCAGGCTAACAGCCAGGTTTAACCTAATCCTGATGTCTTTACTGTTCATTAAGCAGTCAAACTGATCACAAACCAATTATGTTTTCCAGATTTATTCAATTATTATGGGTTTATGTTGCCTTATTTGTATCGGTCTGCATTAAAGGACTAATTTAAGCACTATATAAAATCAAATAACCAAAATATATAGGCTGCACAACATCATGACAGCTTGTGAGCTTGTAGATCAGCTGCTTTGAATGTTCCCCATGAATAGGTTTGCTGTCGTGCAAGTGCACGGTTAAGAAGAATTATTATATTATATTATATTATTTTTTATTATTTTTGTAAAAGTGAAAACCACTAAATATTACCATTACTCATTGTTTTACAACATATTACCATTGTAACGTTTCACCCACTACTAGTCCTACATACTTACACCTAGAAACCCCATCCAAACCTATTTAGGTTCATCCTACGGTGGACATGTGTGCCTGAAAAGGAATCTTTGAAATGTTTCATAGTTTTAGAAATATAGTGCTTTCAAATTTGAGACATTTATAGGCAGATAGTGGCACTTCAAAAAATCACTTTCACCTAGAAACTCCATTCACACTTTGTAAAATTCAGCTTACTGTGGAGACACATGCTGGAACTTTTTACTTTGAAATGTTTTGTAGTTTCTGAGTTATTTAACTTAAACGCCCAATGCATTCTCAATGGCAATAGCACAAACTTTGGCATGCTACATGAACCCATGACCCGGCCCTGTCTGGGCAACAACCCCCTTCCCCAAAGGTAGCTCCCTCAGAGGAGGGAGTTATGGCCAAATATCACAATGCGACAATATCATTATGCTTACAATATTAAGAATTCTGTTTTAAGTTAATAGTAGTGGTAAAATGTAAACTATATTTTTGGGGTAGTTAATGTTCTCTCTTTAATTACAGCAGCAATATTTATTTTAGAAGCTTAAGTCCTTGTATCAGTAAGTCTTGAATAGATTAGTAAAGATAATGAGATATACAGAAGGGGGCTGTAATGCAACTATTAAGGATGCAAACTGCCATAATACCGCATGAAGAAGAAGGATCAGTAAATCTGTGATCCACATAAGGGGTCTAGAGACAAAAAGCCAGACTGTCTATTAAGCCAGGCTTGCTGATCCCGGCTCGCCAAATCCACCAATTCTGAGCCTCGATTGGCTTTAGTGGAACGGAATAAACCAGGCTGTAAAGATCAGGATTTAAAAAGCCTGGCTTTGGCCTAAATCCTGGATTAGTTAATCCAAGTTTCGTGAAATAGGCCCCAGCAGAGGTGCTACATAGAAAGCTCATAACTTGTGATGTAAATAATGAGATCCAGAACAGTTGAGAGAATTAAACAGCAGTCACCCTTCCCTTTTCAAATGTCTTGTATCATCCACAGCACTTGAATGAACAGTATCCATGTTCCTTTGTCATTTCACACAAATAAAAGTTTGACAAAGAACATGGAAAGGAGAATATACAAAAACATTTAGTAAATGTACGTGTCCTTTATCTTTCAGTCTGTTATACACAACATTTTTTTCCACAGTTATGAAATTTATATACTTTTTAAAATAAAAAACAAAATCAACTTTGTAGGTACTATTCTCTTTTTTGATATCCTTTTTTATTATTTCAGTTCAGGGTCAGCAATTCTCATGCACCTCTGGCACCTCTGCTGGAACACTCCATCATCACAGTTCCCGTTTACACTGAGCATGTGCAAACCATTGGATGGGGAAGTTGCGCGTGACCTCATCGTACCTGGAAGTTATGCGGGAACGCCCACTCAGTGGAAAAAAACTACTTTCTGGCCTTTACAGCCCATCCATCCACACAGAAAAGTCCTGTCTGATTGCCTTAAACAATGTTAAACTCACCAACATTAAAGTCCTGTCTGATTGCATTAAACAATGTTAAACTCACCAACATTAAAGTCCTGTCTGATTGCATTAAACAATGTTAAATTAACCAACATTGCATGCTGTAGGAAAAGATCTTTCTATCTGCAAAGTTTTTGTTTCATAAAAATCCACCATAGAAACTTTATGAGCTTCTTTCTGTCAAGAAATGCCCTGCATTTGATTATTTTTCATCCATTGTTATCGGCTTCGTCCATGACCAACGTTTGATACTGTGTGTTTGTTTTGGGGGGGTTTTTTGTCACTTAAGTTACAAATATAGAGGGTATGCACATGACATCATCATCATACCCGGAAGTTATGCAGGAACCCCTACTGAGTGAAGTTATGCAGGAACCCCTACTGAGTGAAGTTATGAAGGAACCCCTACTGAGTGAAGTTATGCAGGAACCCCTACTGAGTGAAGTTATGCAGGAACCCCTACTGAGTGGCAAAATGACTACTTTCTGGCCTTGACAGCCCATTTACATCCACACAGAAAAGTCTGATTGCATTAAACAACATTTTAAACTCACTTTGCCACTCACTTTATGCATGAGCATACCATAGTTCCACTTGGAATGGATTCAGAATCATGAAAACCCCCTAGTTTGACATGTCACATGCTACTTAAAGCAAACTTAGAAAATATTTGCCTTATATTGGATGACTTTCCCCTCAGACAATTCCAGGCAACCTTCTGTCATTCAGGATATATATATTGAAGTTACAAAATCAGCTGAGTTTTGAGGTCAACTTAAATAATTAATGGACTAATGGCCTGCATCACATTTCTGCTACTCAGCATATGAAGATTAGCATTTTTGAGAAAACAGCCCCATCGACAAGGAGGGGGGGGGGGGGATACATAAAGTAGGCTATAGCGCTAACCATTTCACTAAGTATTGAGGGTCTAAGTGGTTAACAGTTTGTTTTAATATTTGTATTAAGCTTTTTCAAAATAGGACAGACAGATACACAATTAAAAAAAGACAAAGAAAGAAAAGAACAGGGCATGATTTCATTTTAAATGAGTCATTACATTACACTGCTAGAATGTGTAGAGTGGAGGACATACAACTAAATGCTGAGGTTCAATGTGACATTTGAACAAGGTGATCTAGAAATGGCTTTTAACATCAAACTTATTTGAGTTGTCCATCATTTGTCGTAGCGAATTTTCTCCATATACGTGTATTCACTTAGTAAGAGACCACACCTTCGCTCAAGATGAACAGTTTATTGAAACAGAATGAGATGAATGCATGGAGTGGAGTGAGGAACCCAAGGTAGGGCGAGACTCAGGGTGGGGGCGTAGTCTCTGGAGCTGACGGTCATCTTTGCTCTATACTCGGAATGAGCGGCTGATCGTCTCTGCTCCGTCACTGCCCCCCCCCCTGGATTCCTAGAGAATCGAGGCGGAAGGAGGAGGTTGGGGTGGAGGAGGATGGCGATTTTGAAGAGTAGTGAAAATAGCCGATCTACAAGTGCAGTACTCACAACCCATGTTTGGTCTGTCGTGGAGCAGAACAAACAACTTGGTTGAGAGATCGCAGGTGTATTTATGCTGTGGTGATTGCACCGGGGATTGGCTGGGTGATAATGAAAGGCAGGTGAGTTGATGAGGAGGGAGGAGTTGTTGATAATGAGGGAGGAGTGGTTAAGGTCAAGCGGAAGGAGGTCTCTTCTCCCGAAACTACGTTGTATAAATACAACTTCCCTAATTGTTCATAAAACTCTGAAAAAGTGTCATTTATACGCTTCGTCTCAATAATCATTTCTCCAGATTTTGACTTGATTTTATGTATAGCTCTACTTGCTTGTAAACCTCTAAGGTATCGGGCCAATCATTTATGAGGCTTATCCCCCAGTTCAAAATGATTCTGGCTAATCTTATATAGTCGTTCAGTTACTCGAGTGGAAAGAATATTGTATTCGTATTTTGACGTCAGACTATTTTGTAAAATAGACACATCAGCAGAGTCTCTGTAATTGATTTCCAACGGTGATAGTTCTATTTCAATTTCTGAGAGGCGTTTTCGCCTTTTTTCTTATAAATGATTCAAATGAAATAATGTGGCCTCTCATGATAGCTTTGAAGGCTTCCCTACTGTAACAGCTAGATTATCATTGATTTTCAAGAAATGAGATCCTATCAGCCATATGCTGACAAAAAGGTGTATCGGAGAGTAATGAGTGAAAACGCCAGTTAAATTGAGGTCAAGAACTAGGGAGACTGGAGAGTGGACAGAAATTAAAATGTAGTGGTATTTTGACGAAATTACATTTGGTATCAATTTAGAGTCTAACAGAAAGAAATCAAGTCTAGAAAATGATTTATGTACCGAGGAGAAAAAAAAAAATAGGAGTATTCTCGTTCAGGATGCCCCAGTCTCCAAACATCTACTAGGTTCATAGATGTCATCAAGTTATTTAGAACCAATGCAGAGGTGGAGGAGTGGCTAGTCTGGGACGATTTGTCCAAAATAACTGAAGCTTTTAAGATGGGATTTACTCAACCTCGAATATTCAGACGTTACAGCTTGAACCCACATTTAGTAAATTATCACACTAAAAATGGGGAAAGAAGGAGGACACAATGATACGTTTAATTAAACACTTTTAATTGAAGTCGATAGACATGATAATCGCTGAACATCCTGAGGAAGTCGGGTTGAAGTAACTGCATTATCCTCTAAGTCCATGTCCACGTCCTCCAAGTACGGAAAGAACAGCCTCCTCCTCGGCAGCCTCGGAACAGCCTCCTCCTCGGCAGCCTCGGAACAGCCTCCACACACAGAACAGCCTCCTCCTCGGCAGCCTCGACGCCAAGGCCTTGACTGCCGCCAAGGCGGCCGCCGAGGCGGCAGTCAAGGCCTTGACCATGCCGCCAAGGCAGCCGCCCAGGCGTCCGCCAAGGCAGCTGCCTTGGCGTCCGCCCTGGCGTCCGCCCTGGCGTCCGCCAAGGCGTCCGCCAAGGCGTCCGCCCTGTCCCTGGCGTCCGCCAAGGCGTCCGCCAAGGCATCCGCCCTGTCCCTGGCGTCCGCCCTGGCGTCCGCCAAGGACTGGGAGGAGGAGACTGCCGCCAAGGCATAGGAGGCCAAGGAGAACACAGGATCTATTGCACCCATGTCGTTAGCCATAGTCTGGTTGGCAGCACCCATGTCATTAGCCATAGTCTGGTTGGCAGCACCCATGTCGTTAGCCATAGTCTGGTTGGCAGCACCCATGTCGTTAGCCATAGTCTGGTTGGCAGCACCCATGTCATTAGCCATAGTCTGGTTGGCAGACACACCCATGTCATTAGCCATAGTCTGGTTGGCAGACACACTCATGTCATTAGCCATAGTCTGGTTGGCAGCACCCATGTCGTTAGCCATAGTCTGGTTGGCAGACACACCCATGTCATTAGCCATAGTCTGGTTGGCAGCACCCATGTCGTTAGCCATAGTCTGGTTGGCAGCACCCATGTCATTAGCCATAGTCTGGTTGGCAGACACACCCATGTCATTAGCCATAGTCTGGTTGGCAGACACACCCATGTCATTAGCCATAGTGACAGCCTTCTCAGCCTCGGCCGTGACTGGAATCGTGTAGGATCCTGTTGGCACAAGTCATGGAGTTATTAATACAGCTAATGACTTCAAAAAGAAAATAGACAAATTAAGTTAGCGCCATCAAATATTTGCCCCCTTTGAGGGCACCGGTCCGGGAGATAATTTACCATTCATTCTTCCGTAGATATTTTTTTTTAAATATTTAAAAACCTTTAAGCCTCGAACACACCAACTCGGCTGGTGACAACTCTTGACAAACAAAGGGCATGGTACAACAATTACTTATTCGACAAGCTTTTCCAAAACCCAACACTTTAGAAAAATAATCACCTGCACATCATTTGTGTCTATGGTGGATTTTTAGGAAACAAACACTTTGGATAATTCAAGCTTTCCCTACAGCTGCAATGTTGGTGAGTTTAACATTGTTTAACACAAGCAGATCGGAAATGCAATTTGGATCAATGGGATGTCAATTGAGGGTATTGCAACTCTAGATTCATCCCATTATTTAAACACAAAGAAAACAAGTGTTGCAATGCAGCTACTGCACAAGCAACAGGATTCACATCTGAGGTACAAGAGGAAAGTGCATAGATTAGAGTAGCAGCTCTGTTCATTTAGTGTGTAGCACAACAACTACCAAGGACCCCAACATGTACAAATAGACCCATAAACCGAAATTAACATAATGGGTCCATTTGTACAATCAAGAAGTGTTACACCCATGGTCCATTTGGAACCCCCTCAAAGAACCACCAGGGTACCTGGAGTGAGAAAACATGCACAATATCAGCACCCTGAGGCCTCATTCACACCTATCAAAAACCGATCAAATGTTTGGTCATTCTTTTAGGCCACCACAATGCTTTTCCAATGGGAGTCACATGGTTTGACCAGCATTGAGGTGGCCTAAAAAACAAACAAAATGACCAAACATCTGGGTCCACATAACAGTCTGAGGTAGAGTCAAGTCTGCCATGTTTTGATGACATTTAAGTCGACCCGAGTGTTTTTTAATTTTGGTGAAACGAGTCGGACGCAATCGGCAAGCAAAGTGATCTTGCTTTTGGCAGGACGAAAGGTTTTGCCAGGACGAAAGCTGCGGAAGTAAGAGCGAGATCACTTTGCTTGCCGATTGCGTCCGACTAGTTCACCAAAATTAAAAAAAACACTCGGGGTAATGGGAGAGGACAAGTGTATCTTGTTCACAAAAAAGTTTGGTTACTTGAAATGAATTAATCTCTGTGCAGGGAGGGAATTAGTCAAATGCGCGTCAACCGACCTGGCTCTCCCCTACTGAACTTGCAAAGCGTGCAAAAACACAAAAGGGTCTGTATCTCGGTCAATCTTTGGCGGAAATGGATTGTTTTTGTCGGCGAGGCTTTGGGGCGCTGTGGAATCGAATGACGTCGCCTGAAATACGCAACAAAAAAGTGTTGCATGGTATCCAGTCCGAGGTGGAACCGTCCTACCGCGCCAACTGACCTGGCTCTGCCCTACCATGGTCCGGGCAGATCTGGCAGCACTCTCCGTCGGGGATGATGGGGTCGGCGCAGTCGGACAGGTCCTCGCAGATCACCTCGTCGCACGTAGCGGTTCCGCTGTCGCACACGCAGATCTGGCAGGGCACGGGTTTCCATACATCCTTTTCGTTCCTTGTCTGTCCGTCTAACGTGCAGCTGCCGAATGTGCCTGGAAGGTGGAAGAGAGAGAGAGAGATAGATAGATAGATAGAGATCGGTGAGTTGAGATGATAATACAAAAACATAACTTCAATCAGTTTCACATTGAAAAAAACGCCAATTATTGGGCTTCAGCTTTGACTGACTGAATATTTAGACATAAATGTAAACAGCACCAGACATTTGGCACAAAATATAATAATATAGTCCTACTAGACCCCATAAAATGTACATCTGGCCACAAAAGATCACAGGATCTATTGCATGTGAAGGTGAGAAACTGACATATTGAGCCTATGCCACACCCTAAACAACGTTAAACTCAACATTGCAGCTCTAGGCCAAGCTTGAATTATCCTCTTTCAATCTGCCGAGCTTTTGTTTCATAAGAATGCACCATAGACATGTTATGAGCTACTTTCTGTCAAGAAATTCTGTGCAGGTGATTTTTTCTAAGTGCTGGAGTTTGGAAGCACTCGTCGTAAGTCACTGAACGGCCCTGCGTACCACCTGTTCCGAATTTGCACATAATGCAGGAGGCAGCAGTGCGCCCCATTAAAAGATATGAGCGCTTCCAAACTCCACACATAAAAATAATCACCTGCACAGAATTTGACAGAAAGTAACTCATAACATGTCTATGGTGGATTTTTATGAGACAAAAGCTCAGCAGATTGAAAGAGGATAATTCAAGCTTGGCCTAGAACTGCTATGTTGGTGAGGTTGTAGTTTAATACAAGCAGATCGCAAACACAAATTGGATGCATGGAGAGTCAATGGAGGGTATTGAAACTCTAGATTCATCCCATTATAAAACAAATCTAGAGTTGCAAATTGCGGCCAACCTAAAACATGAACCTTGGTTGAAAGATATTCAGTAAAGTATTGAAAAATAGCAGATCTACAAGCTCATAGCTTGTAGGTCTGTAGATCTGCTATTATTGAAAAATCAAAGGACTGACATAGAAACATAGCTTTTTCAGAAAACTGTCAGGATGTAGAAAACATTTTTAGAATCTGATCTCAGGTCAAAATGCACACTGGAAACAAACCAAAAAGCTCTTACCTGGGGGAAACCCAAGACCGAGAAGAACACCAAAAACAAGATTAAAAGTGCCTAACATCATGGCTGCCACTGTCTGAGGAAGAAGTGAGTGTCTGACTGGTCCTCAGCAGAGGTTTTGAGGCTTTCTGCTGGTCCCACACAGCTGTTCATGATCAGCATTAATGAGTGGAAGAGTTGCTCACCTCACATGACTGTCATTGGATCTAGGACAAATAAAGAGGACAGAGCACGGAGGTGTGGCCCGGTCTCCTGCGGGAGGTTTGCACATGCTCAGTGTAAACAGGAACTGCGATGATGGAGTGTTCCAGCAGAGGTGCTACATAGAAAGCTCATAACTTGTGATGTAAATAATGAGATCCAGAACAGTTGAGAGAATTAAACAGCAGCCACCCTTCCCTTTTCAAATGTCTTGTATCATCCACAGCACTTGAATGAACAGTATCCATGTTCCTTTGTCATTTCACACAAATAAAAGTTTGACAAAGAACATGGAAAGGAGAATATACAAAAACATTTAGTAAATGTACGTGTCCTTTATCTTTCAGTCTGTTATACACAACATTTTTTTCCACAGTTATGAAATTTATATACTTTTTAAAATAAAAAACAAAATCAACTTTGTAGGTACTATTCTCTTTTTTGATATCCTTTTTTATTATTTCAGTTCAGGGTCAGCAATTCTCATGCACCTCTGGCACCTCTGCTGGAACACTCCATCATCACAGTTCCCGTTTACACTGAGCATGTGCAAACCATTGGATGGGGAAGTTGCGCGTGACATCATCGTACCTGGAAGTTATGCGGGAACGCCCACTCAGTGGCAAAAAACTACTTTCTGGCCTTGACTGCCCCATTCATCCACACAGAAAAGTCCTGTCTGATTGCATTAAACAATGTTAAACTCACCAACATTGCATGCTGTAGGAAAAGATCTTTCTATCTGCAAAGTTTTTGTTTCATAAAAATCCACCATAGAAACGTTATGAGCTAGTTTCTGTCAAGAAGTCTGATTGCATTAAAGATGGAGTGCCACATTTTTTGTATTTTTCCAGTTTGTCATGTGTCTATGAGGTGACAGTACTTCATTAGACACCCTGGAGTTGTTTTTATGTGCAATGGTGTATTAACTTTGTATTTAGGGTTTCTTCCTGGAGGCTGAACCCTTGACAGTCAAACGGGCCAATGAAGTAAACAGTAATATAGTGACACCACAATATCAGCCCCTCCCCTAACCCCTCCCCCTTTATCATACAACTACAGCTGTGGGTGCGGCTTCAGTTCAGGTGGATCACCACCCACCACCACCCACCAGGCAGACCAGGCATACTTAATGAACTGGTGGGCGTGTCCACATAAAAGCATGATTTTAACAAATACTGTACACTTTTTGGAAAAAGTTCTTCCCCCTTATATTGTAATAATACCTGATGATCATGTTTTAGGGTGGAAAGAAATGGTGGCACTCCATCTTTAAACAACATTTTAAACTCACTTTATGCATGAGCATACCATAGTTCCACTTGGAATGGATTCAGAATCATGAAAACCCCCTAGTTTGACATGTCACATGCTACTTGAGTTGAGTAGAGTTTGAATCTTTATTTCAAACTCAACTCAACTCAACTCAACTTAAAGCAAACTTAGAAAATATTTGCCTTATATTGGATGACTTTCCCCTCAGACAATTCCAGGCAACCTTCTGTCATTCAGGATATATTGAAGTTACAAAATCAGCTGAGTTTTGAGGTCAAATTAAATAATTAATGGACTAATGGCCTGCATCACATTTCTGCTACTCAGCATATAAAGATTAGCATTTTTGAGAAAACAGCCCCATCGACAAGGAGGGGGGGATACATAAAGTAGGCTATAGCGCTAACAATTTCACTAAGTATTGAGGGTCTAAGTGGTTAACAGTTTGTTTTAATATTTGTATTAAGCTTTTTCAAAATAGGACAGACAGATACACAACTAAAAAAAGACAAAGAAAGAAAAGAACAGGGCATGATTTCATTACATTACACTGCTAGAATGTGTAGAGTGGAGGACATACAACTAAATGCTGAGGTTCAATGTGACATTTGAACAAGGTGATCTAGAAATGGCTTATAACATCAAACTTATTTGAGTTGTCCATCATGTCGTAGCGAATTTTCTCCATATACGTGTATTCACTTAGTAAGAGACCACACCTGTGGGTGCTGGCGGCGTGTTTCCTCCTCCGCGTCATCAGTGCACATACCCGAAGGCGGGGTTGGTGAAAGGGCCTTTCTGTGTGGAGTTTGCATGTTCTCCCCGTGTCCCCTAGGGTAGGTACCCTCACAAAAACATGCAGTAATCCTGGTCTCTAAACTGCCTCCCCCTGGCCAGCCGGGGCGCCTGATGGAGGGGAAAGGAACTGGTTGGAATAACGTGTTCCTTCCACGCGCTACGTCCAACCAGGGAAACTCCCCCCTGTCAGGTGTAAAGGAGCAACTTGGACACTCAAGCATGAAGGAAGCATGAGTTAAGTCCGTTGCTCTCCCCAGGTTGGCGGAGGGTGTGTAGAGCCCAGGATCACATTAGATGATTGACACAGGGGTGAAAAATGGGTTACAAAATTGTGGGATAAAAAATAAGTTAAAAAAAAAAAAAGTAAGAGACCACACCTTCGCTCAAGATGAACAGTTTATTGAAACAGAATGAGATGAATGCATGGAGTGGAGTGAGGAACCCAAGGTAGGGCGAGACTCAGGGTGGGGGCGTAGTCTCTGGAGCTGACGGTCATCTTTGCTCTATACTCGGAATGAGCGGCTGGTCGTCTCTGCTCCGTCACTGCCCCCCCTGGATTCCTAGAGAATCGAGGCGGAAGGAGGAGGTTGGGGTGGAGGAGGATGGCGATTTTGAAGTGAAAATAGCCGATGTACAAGTGCAGTACTCACAACCCATGTTTGGTCTGTCGTGGAGCAGAACAAACAACTTGGTTGAGAGATCGCAGGTGTATTTATGCTGTGGTGATTGCACCGGGGATTGGCTGGGTGATAATGAAAGGCAGGTGAGTTGATGAGGAGGGAGGAGTTGTTGATAATGAGGGAGGAGTGGTTAAGGTCAAGCGGAAGGAGGTCTCTTCTCCCGAAACTACGTTGTATAAATACAACTTCACTAATTGTTCATAAAACTCTCAAAAAGTGTAATTTATACGCTTCGTCTCAATAATCATTTCTCCAGATTTTGACTTGATTTTATGTATAGCTCTACTTGCTTGTAAACCTCTAAGGTATCGGGCCAATCATTTATGAGGCTTATCCCCCAGTTCAAAATGATTCTGGCTAATCTTATATAGTTGTTCAGTTATTCGAGTGGAAAGAAATATTGTATTCGTATTTTGACGTCAGAATATTTTGTAAAATAGACACATCAGCAGAGTCTCTGTAATTGATTTCCAACTGTGATAGTTCTATTTCAATTTCTGAGAGGCGTTTGCCTTTTCTTTCTTATAAATGATTCAAATGAAATAATGTGGCCTCTCATGATAGCTTTGAAGGTTTCCCACAAAGTGGAGTCTGTAACAGCTAGATTATCATTGATTTCCAAGATATGAGATCCTATCAGCCATATGCTGACAAAAAGATGTATCGGAGAGTAATGAGTGAAAACGCCAGTTAAATTGTTTTTTTAAATTGAGGTCAAGAACTAGGGAGACTGGAGAGTGGACAGAAATTAAAATGTAGTGGTATTTTGAAGAAATTACATTTGGTATCAATTTAGAGTCTAACAGAAATAAATCAAGTCTAGAAAATGATTTATGTACAGAGGGGAAAAAAAAAATAGGAGTATTCTCGTTCTTCAGGATGCCCCAGTCTCCAAACATCTACTAGGTTCATAGATGTCATCAAGTTATTTAGAACCAATGAAGAGGTGGAGGAGTGGCTAGTCTGGGACGATTTGTCCAAAATAACTGAAGGTTTTAAGATGGGATTTACTCAACCTCGAATATTCAGACGTTACAGCTTGAACCCACATTTAGTAAATTATCACACTAAAAATGGGGAAAGAAGGAGGACACAATGATACGTTTAAACACTTTTAATTGAAGTCGATAGACATGATAATCGCTGAACATCCTGAGGAAGTCGGGTTGAAGTAACTGCATTATCCTCTAAGTCCATGTCCACGTCCTCCAAGTACGGAAAGAACAGTCTCCTCCTCGGCAGCCTCGGAACAGCCTCCACACACACAGAACAGCCTCCTCCTCGGCAGCCTCGGCCTTGGCTTACGTCAACGCCGAGGCCGCCGAGGTCGTCAAGCCTTGGCTGCCTTGGCCTTGGCTGTCGTCAAGGCCGCGTTGGCTGTCGCCAAGGCGGCCTCGTCCTGGCCGTCCGCCAAGGTGTCCGCCAAGGCATTGGCGTCCGCCGAGGCGGACGCCAATGCCTTGGCGGCCTTGGCGTCTGCCAAGGAGAACACAGGATCTGTTGCACCCATGTCGTTAGCCATAGTCAGGTTGGCAGCACCCATGTCGTTAGCCATAGTCTGGTTGACAGCACCCATGTCATTAGCCATAGTCAGGTTGGCAGCACCCATGTCGTTAGCCATAGTCTGGTTGGCAGCACCCATGTCATTAGCCATAGTCAGGTTGGCAGCACCCATGTCGTTAGCCATAGTCAGGTTGGCAGCACCCATGTCATTAGCCATAGTCTGGTTGGCAGCCGTGACTGGAATCGTGTCGGATCCTGTTGGCACAAGTCATGGAGTTATTAATACAGCTAATGTCTTCAAAAAGAAAATAGACAAATTAAGTTAGCGCCATCAAATATTTGCCCCCTTTGAGGGCACCGGTCCGGGAGATAATCTACCATTCATTTTTCCGTCGATATTTTTAAATAGTATTTAAAAACCTTTAAGCCTCGAACACACCAACTCGGCTGGTGACAACTCTTGACAAACAAAGGGCAGGGTACAACAATTACTTATTCGACAAGCTTTTCCAAAACCCAACACTTTAGAAAAATAATCACCTGCACATCATTTCTGTCTACGGTGGATTTTTAGGAAACAAACACTTTGGATAATTCAAGCTTTCCCTACAGCTGCAATGTTGGTGAGTTTAACACAAGCAGATCTGAAATGCAATTTGGATCAATGGGATGTCAATTGAGGGTATTGCAACTCTAGATTAATCCCATTATTTAAACAAAAAAAAATGAAGTGTTGCAATGCAGCTACTGCACAAGCAACAGGATTCACATCTGAGGTACAAGAGGAAAGTGCATAGATTAGAGTAGCAGCTTTAAGGCTCTGTTCATTTAGTGTGTAGCACAACAACTACCAAGGCCCCCGAAATGTACAAATAGACCCATAAACCGAAATTAACATAATGGGTCCATTTGTACAATCAAGAAGAGTTACACCCATGAAGGGTCCATTTGGAACCCCCTCAAAGAACCACCAGGGTACCTGGAGTGAGAAAACATGCACAATATCAGCACCCTGAGGCCTCATTCACACGTATCAATAACCCATCAAATGTTTGGTCATTCTTTTAGGCCACCACAATGCTTTTCCAATGGGAGTCACATGGTTTGACCAGCATTGAGGTGGCCTAAAAAACAAACAAAATGACCAAACATTTGATTGATCGGTGTTTGATGTGTGTGAATGAGGCCTGACTGACCAGAACGGAACAGAGACTATAATTGGCAACTTTGGCCAGACATGTGAAGGAAGAGAAGCAATTTCATTATGGCTGCTTTGCATATAAAGCCCATTGAGAAATGCTAAAATGACAAAGTCAACAGACTGGAAAAGCTTTATAGTCATTTCAACCAATAAGGTTATTGTTTTAGGTTGTTAGTAGGCCTATAGAGAAAGTAAATGAGTGTCCTTTAATTTCTCATTTGCTGCTTTATTTAATTTTAGCGATTTTTGACAGGGGCTAAATATGTTCCTTTACAAAATGTTAGTGATTTATTTTACTATAGTCCTACTAGACCCCATAAAACGTACATCTGGCCACAAAAGATCACAGGATCTATTGCATGTGAAGGTGACAAACTGACATATTGAGCCTATGCCACACAGTATGGCATCCCCTTAGTATCCCCTTGACATTCTGCTTGTATATTAAACAACGTTAAACTCAAACATTGCAGCTCTAGGCCAAGCTTGAATTATCCTCTTTCAATCTGCCGAGCTTTTGTGTCATAAAAATGCACCATAGACATGTTATGAGATACTTTCTGTCAAGAAATTCTGTGCAGGTGATTTTGTCTAAGTGCTGGAGTTTGGAAGCACTCGTCGTAAGTCACTGAATGGCCCTGCGTACCACCTGTTCCGAATTTGCACAATGCAGGAGGCAGCAGTGCGCCCCATTAAAAGATATGAGCGCTTCGCAAACTCCAACACAAAAATAATCACCTGCACAGAATTTGACAGAAAGTAACTCATAACATGTCTATGGTGGATTTTTATGAGACAAAAGCTCGGCAGATTGAAAGAGTATAATTCAAGCTTGCCCTTCAGTTGCAATGTTGGTGAGTTTGTAGTTTAATACAAGCAGATCGCAAACGCAAAATGGATGCATGGGGAGTCAATGGAGGGTATTGAAACTCTAGATTCATCCCATTATAAAACAAATCTAGAGTTGCAAATTGCGGCCAACCTAAAACATGAACCTTGGTTGAAAGATATTCAGTAAAGTATTGAAAAATAGCAGATCTACAAGCTCATAGCTTGTAGGTCTGTAGATCTGCTATTATTGAAAAATCAAAGGACTGACATAGAAACATAGCTTTTTCAGAAAACTGTCAGGATGTAGAAAACATGTTTAGAATCTGATCTCAGGTCAAAATGCACACTGGAAACAAACCAAAAAGCTCTTACGTGGGGCAAACCCAAGACCGAGAAGAACACCAAAAACAAGATTAAAAGTGCCTAACATCATGGCTGCCACTGTCTGAGGAAGAAGTGAGTGTCTGACTGGTCCTCAGCAGAGGTTTTGAGGCTTTCTGCTGGTCCCACACAGCTGTTCATGATCAGCATTAATGAGTGGAAGAGTCGCTCACCTCACATGACTGTCATTGGATCTAGGACAAATAAAGAGGATAGAGCACGGAGGTGTGGCCCGGTCTCCTGCGAGAGGTTTGCACATGCTCAGTGTAAACAGGAACTGCGATGATGGAGTGTTCCAGCAGAGGTGCTACATAGAAAGCTCATAACTTGTGATGTAAATAATGAGATCCAGAACAGTTGAGAGAATTAAACAGCAGCCACCCTTCCCTTTTCAAATGTCTTGTATCATCCACAGCACTTGAATGAACAGTATCCATGTTCCTTTGTCATTTCACACAAATAAAAGTTTGACAAAGAACATGGAAAGGAAAACATACAAAAACATTTAGTAAATGTACGTGTCCTTTATCTTTCAGTCTGTTATACACAACATTTTTTTCCACAGTTATGAAATTTATATACTTTTTAAAATAAAAAACAAAATCAACTTTGTAGGTACTATTCTCTTTTTTGATATCCTTTTTTATTATTTCAGTTCAGGGTCAGCAATTCTCATGCACCTCTGGCACCTCTGCTGGAACACTCCATCATCACAGTTCCCGTTTACACTGAGCATGTGCAAACCATTGGATGGGGAAGTTGCGCGTGACATCATCGTACCTGGAAGTTATGCGGGAACGCCCACTCAGTGGCAAAAAACTACTTTCTGGCCTTGACTGCCCATATATCCAAAAAGTCCTGTCTGATTGCCTTAAACAATGTTAAACTCACCAACATTGCATGCTGTAGGAAAAGATCTTTCTATCTGCAAAGTTTTTGTTTCATAAAAATCCACCATAGAAACGTTATGAGCTTCTTTCTGTCAAGAAATGCCCTGCATTTGATTATTTTTCATCCATTGTTATCGGCTTCGTCCATGACCAACGTTTGATACTGTGTGTTTGTTTTGGGGGGGGTTTTTTGTCACTTTCGTTACAACTATAGAGGGTATGCACATGACATCATCATCATACCCGGAAGTTATGCAGGAACCCCTACTGAGTGAAGTTATGAAGGAACCCCTACTGAGTGAAGTTATGAAGGAACCCCTACTGAGTGAAGTTATGCAGGAACCCCTACTGAGTGAAGTTATGAAGGAACCCCTACTGAGTGAAGTTATGAAGGAACCCCTACTGAGTGAAGTTATGCAGGAACCCCTACTGAGTGAAGTTATGAAGGAACCCCTACTGAGTGAAGTTATGCAGGAACCCCTACTGAGTGAAGTTATGAAGGAACCCCTACTGAGTGAAGTTATGAAGGAACCCCTACTGAGTGAAGTTATGAAGGAACCCCTACTGAGTGAAGTTATGAAGGAACCCCTACTGAGTGAAGTTATGAAGGAACCCCTACTGAGTGAAGTTATGAAGGAACCATGGGCGGAGCTTGAGGGGGTTCAGGGGGTGCACTGCACCCCCTGGCAAAAAAGAAAGAAAAAAAGAATAAAAGTTTTTTTTTTTTTTTTTTTTTTTTAACTTAACTTCTGACTGTAGTTTGTAATCATCTCTCTTATCATGATATGATGACTCGCTATATGGCTGTAGTGCATGTGTGTAAGCTGCTGTACTACCTAAAGAACTCATTTTTAGGGGTTAGGGCATTGTAAAAACGCTAAAATAATAAAATAAAGGTCAAAAAAATCACGCGCGGGTGTCGTTGGCCAAGCAGTCGCACCCCCAGGCGTCAAGTTCAAGCTCCGCCTATGGAAGGAACCCCTACTGAGTGAAGTTATGCAGGAACCCCTACTGAGTGAAGTTATGAAGGAACCCCTACTGAGTGAAGTTATGAAGGAACCCCTACTGAGTGAAGTTATGAAGGAACCCCTACTGAGTGAAGTTATGAAGGAACCCCTACTGAGTGAAGTTATGAAGGAACCCCTACTGAGTGAAGTTATGAAGGAACCCCTACTGAGTGAAGTTATGAAGGAACCCCTACTGAGTGAAGTTATGAAGGAACCCCTACTGAGTGAAGTTATGAAGGAACCCCTACTGAGTGAAGTTATGAAGGAACCCCTACTGAGTGAAGTTATGAAGGAACCCCTACTGAGTGAAGTTATGAAGGAACCCCTACTGAGTGAAGTTATGTAGGAACCCCTACTGAGTGAAGTTATGTAGGAACCCCTACTGAGTGAAGTCATGTAGGAACCCCTACTGAGTGAAGTTATGAAGGAACCCCTACTGAGTGAAGTTATGAAGGAACCCCTACTGAGTGAAGTTATGAAGGAACCCCTACTGAGTGAAGTTATGAAGGAACCCCTACTGAGTGAAGTTATGAAGGAACCCCTACTGAGTGAAGTTATGAAGGAACCCCTACTGAGTGAAGTTATGTAGGAACCCCTACTGAGTGAAGTTATGCAGGAACCCCTACTGAGTGAAGTTATGAAGGAACCCCTACTGAGTGAAGTTATGAAGGAACCCCTACTGAGTGAAGTTATGAAGGAACCCCTACTGAGTGAAGTTATGAAGGAACCCCTACTGAGTGAAGTTATGTAGGAACCCCTACTGAGTGAAGTTATGAAGGAACCCCTACTGAGTGAAGTTATGAAGGAACCCCTACTGAGTGAAGTTATGAAGGAACCCCTACTGAGTGAAGTTATGAAGGAACCCCTACTGAGTGAAGTTATGAAGGAACCCCTACTGAGTGAAGTTATGAAGGAACCCCTACTGAGTGAAGTTATGAAGGAACCCCTACTGAGTGAAGTTATGAAGGAACCCCTACTGAGTGAAGTTATGTAGGAACCCCTACTGAGTGAAGTTATGAAGGAACCCCTACTGAGTGAAGTTATGAAGGAACCCCTACTGAGTGAAGTTATGAAGGAACCCCTACTGAGTGAAGTTATGAAGGAACCCCTACTGAGTGAAGTTATGAAGGAACCCCTACTGAGTGAAGTTATGAAGGAACCCCTACTGAGTGAAGTTATGAAGGAACCCCTACTGAGTGAAGTTATGTAGGAACCCCTACTGAGTGAAGTTATGAAGGAACCCCTACTGAGTGAAGTTATGAAGGAACCCCTACTGAGTGAAGTTATGTAGGAACCCCTACTGAGTGAAGTTATGAAGGAACCCCTACTGAGTGAAGTTATGCAGGAACCCCTACTGAGTGAAGTTATGAAGGAACCCCTACTGAGTGAAGTTATGAAGGAACCCCTACTGAGTGAAGTTATGAAGGAACCCCTACTGAGTGAAGTTATGAAGGAACCCCTACTGAGTGAAGTTATGAAGGAACCCCTACTGAGTGAAGTTATGTAGGAACCCCTACTGAGTGAAGTTATGAAGGAACCCCTACTGAGTGAAGTTATGAAGGAACCCCTACTGAGTGAAGTTATGAAGGAACCCCTACTGAGTGAAGTTATGAAGGAACCCCTACTGAGTGAAGTTATGAAGGAACCCCTACTGAGTGAAGTTATGAAGGAACCCCTACTGAGTGAAGTTATGCAGGAACCCCTACTGAGTGAAGTTATGAAGGAACCCCTACTGAGTGAAGTTATGAAGGAACCCCTACTGAGTGAAGTTATGAAGGAACCCCTACTGAGTGAAGTTATGAAGGAACCCCTACTGAGTGAAGTTATGAAGGAACCCCTACTGAGTGAAGTTATGAAGGAACCCCTACTGAGTGAAGTTATGAAGGAACCCCTACTGAGTGAAGTTATGAAGGAACCCCTACTGAGTGAAGTTATGTAGGAACCCCTACTGAGTGAAGTTATGAAGGAACCCCTACTGAGTGAAGTTATGAAGGAACCCCTACTGAGTGAAGTTATGTAGGAACCCCTACTGAGTGAAGTTATGTAGGAACCCCTACTGAGTGAAGTTATGAAGGAACCCCTACTGAGTGAAGTTATGAAGGAACCCCTACTGAGTGAAGTTATGAAGGAACCCCTACTGAGTGAAGTTATGAAGGAACCCCTACTGAGTGAAGTTATGAAGGAACCCCTACTGAGTGAAGTTATGAAGGAACCCCTACTGAGTGAAGTTATGAAGGAACCCCTACTGAGTGAAGTTATGCAGGAACCCCTACTGAGTGAAGTTATGAAGGAACCCCTACTGAGTGAAGTTATGAAGGAACCCCTACTGAGTGAAGTTATGCAGGAACCCCTACTGAGTGAAGTTATGAAGGGACCCCTACTGAGTGAAGTTATGAAGGAACCCCTACTGAGTGAAGTTATGAAGGAACCCCTACTGAGTGAAGTTATGAAGGAACCCCTACTGAGTGAAGTTATGCAGGAACCCCTACTGAGTGAAGTTATGCAGGAACCCCTACTGAGTGAAGTTATGAAGGAACCCCTACTGAGTGAAGTTATGCAGGAACCCCTACTGAGTGAAGTTATGAAGGGACCCCTACTGAGTGAAGTTATGAAGGAACCCCTACTGAGTGAAGTTATGAAGGGACCCCTACTGAGTGAAGTTATGAAGGAACCCCTACTGAGTGAAGTTATGAAGGAACCCCTACTGAGTGAAGTTATGAAGGAACCCCTACTGAGTGAAGTTATGAAGGAACCCCTACTGAGTGAAGTTATGAAGGAACCCCTACTGAGTGAAGTTATGAAGGAACCCCTACTGAGTGAAGTTATGAAGGAACCCCTACTGAGTGAAGTTATGAAGGAACCCCTACTGAGTGAAGTTATGAAGGAACCCCTACTGAGTGAAGTTATGCAGGAACCCCTACTGAGTGAAGTTATGTAGGAACCCCTACTGAGTGAAGTTATGAAGGAACCCCTACTGAGTGAAGTTATGTAGGAACCCCTACTGAGTGAAGTTATGAAGGAACCCCTACTGAGTGAAGTTATGAAGGAACCCCTACTGAGTGAAGTTATGCAGGAACCCCTACTGAGTGAAGTTATGAAGGAACCCCTACTGAGTGAAGTTATGCAGGAACCCCTACTGAGTGAAGTTATGAAGGAACCCCTACTGAGTGAAGTTATGCAGGAACCCCTACTGAGTGAAGTTATGAAGGAACCCCTACTGAGTGAAGTTATGAAGGAACCCCTACTGAGTGAAGTTATGAAGGAACCCCTACTGAGTGAAGTTATGAAGGAACCCCTACTGAGTGAAGTTATGAAGGAACCCCTACTGAGTGAAGTTATGCAGGAACCCCTACTGAGTGAAGTTATGTAGGAACCCCTACTGAGTGAAGTTATGAAGGAACCCCTACTGAGTGAAGTTATGTAGGAACCCCTACTGAGTGAAGTTATGAAGGAACCCCTACTGAGTGAAGTTATGAAGGAACCCCTACTGAGTGAAGTTATGAAGGAACCCCTACTGAGTGAAGTTATGAAGGAACCCCTACTGAGTGAAGTTATGAAGGAACCCCTACTGAGTGAAGTTATGAAGGAACCCCTACTGAGTGAAGTTATGAAGGAACCCCTACTGAGTGAAGTTATGTAGGAACCCCTACTGAGTGAAGTTATGCAGGAACCCCTACTGAGTGAAGTTATGAAGGAACCCCTACTGAGTGAAGTTATGAAGGAACCCCTACTGAGTGAAGTTATGAAGGAACCCCTACTGAGTGAAGTTATGCAGGAACCCCTACTGAGTGAAGTTATGAAGGAACCCCTACTGAGTGAAGTTATGAAGGAACCCCTACTGAGTGAAGTTATGAAGGAACCCCTACTGAGTGAAGTTATGAAGGAACCCCTACTGAGTGAAGTTATGAAGGAACCCCTACTGAGTGAAGTTATGAAGGAACCCCTACTGAGTGAAGTTATGAAGGAACCCCTACTGAGTGAAGTTATGTAGGAACCTCTACTGAGTGAAGTTATGAAGGAACCCCTACTGAGTGAAGTTATGAAGGAACCTCTACTGAGTGAAGTTATGAAGGGACCCCTACTGAGTGAAGTTATGAAGGAACCCCTACTGAGTGAAGTTATGTAGGAACCTCTACTGAGTGAAGTTATGAAGGAACCCCTACTGAGTGAAGTTATGCAGGAACCCCTACTGAGTGAAGTTATGAAGGAACCCCTACTGAGTGAAGTTATGAAGGAACCCCTACTGAGTGAAGTTATGAAGGAACCCCTACTGAGTGAAGTTATGAAGGAACCCCTACTGAGTGAAGTTATGAAGGAACCCCTACTGAGTGAAGTTATGCAGGAACCCCTACTGAGTGAAGTTATGAAGGAACCCCTACTGAGTGAAGTTATGCAGGAACCCCTACTGAGTGAAGTTATGAAGGAACCCCTACTGAGTGAAGTTATGAAGGAACCCCTACTGAGTGAAGTTATGAAGGAACCCCTACTGAGTGAAGTTATGCAGGAACCCCTACTGAGTGAAGTTATGAAGGAACCCCTACTGAGTGAAGTTATGAAGGAACCCCTACTGAGTGAAGTTATGAAGGAACCCCTACTGAGTGAAGTTATGAAGGAACCCCTACTGAGTGAAGTTATGTAGGAACCCCTACTGAGTGAAGTTATGAAGGAACCCCTACTGAGTGAAGTTATGTAGGAACCTCTACTGAGTGAAGTTATGTAGGAACCTCTACTGAGTGAAGTTATGAAGGAACCCCTACTGAGTGAAGTTATGAAGGAACCCCTACTGAGTGAAGTTATGAAGGAACCCCTACTGAGTGAAGTTATGGAGGAACCCCTACTGAGTGAAGTTATGAAGGAACCCCTACTGAGTGAAGTTATGTAGGAACCCCTACTGAGTGAAGTTATGAAGGAACCCCTACTGAGTGAAGTTATGAAGGAACCCCTACTGAGTGAAGTTATGTAGGAACCCCTACTGAGTGAAGTTATGCAGGAACCCCTACTGAGTGAAGTTATGAAGGAACCCCTACTGAGTGAAGTTATGAAGGAACCCCTACTGAGTGAAGTTATGAAGGAACCCCTACTGAGTGAAGTTATGAAGGAACCCCTACTGAGTGAAGTTATGAAGGAACCCCTACTGAGTGAAGTTATGAAGGAACCCCTACTGAGTGAAGTTATGAAGGAACCCCTACTGAGTGAAGTTATGAAGGAACCCCTACTGAGTGAAGTTATGAAGGAACCCCTACTGAGTGAAGTTATGAAGGAACCCCTACTGAGTGAAGTTATGAAGGAACCCCTACTGAGTGAAGTTATGAAGGAACCCCTACTGAGTGAAGTTATGAAGGAACCCCTACTGAGTGAAGTTATGAAGGAACCCCTACTGAGTGAAGTTATGAAGGAACCCCTACTGAGTGAAGTTATGAAGGAACCCCTACTGAGTGAAGTTATGAAGGAACCCCTACTGAGTGAAGTTATGAAGGAACCCCTACTGAGTGAAGTTATGAAGGAACCCCTACTGAGTGAAGTTATGAAGGAACCCCTACTGAGTGAAGTTATGAAGGAACCCCTACTGAGTGAAGTTATGAAGGAACCCCTACTGAGTGAAGTTATGAAGGAACCCCTACTGAGTGAAGTTATGAAGGAACCCCTACTGAGTGAAGTTATGAAGGAACCCCTACTGAGTGAAGTTATGTAGGAACCCCTACTGAGTGAAGTTATGCAGGAACCCCTACTGAGTGAAGTTATGCAGGAACCCCTACTGAGTGGCAAAATGACTACTTTCTGGCCTTGACAGCCCAGACATCCACACAGAAAAGTCTGATTGCATTAAACAACATTTTAAACTCACTTTGCCACTCACTTTATGCATGAGCATAGCATAGTTCCACTTGGAATGGATTCAGAATCATGAAAACCCCCTAGTTTGACATGTCACATGCTACTTAAAGCAAACTTAGAAAATATTTGCCTTATATTGGATGACTTTCCCCTCAGACAATTCCAGGCAACCTTCTGTCATTCAGGATATATATATTGAAGTTACAAAATCAGCTGAGTTTTGAGGTCAAATTAAATAATTAATGGACTAATGGCCTGCATCACATTTCTGCTACTCAGCATATAAAGATTAGCATTTTTGAGAAAACAGCCCCATCGACAAGGGGGGGGGGGGGGGGGGATACATAAAGTATAGCGCTAACAATTTCACTAAGTATTGAGGGTCTAAGTGGTTAACAGTTTGTTTTAATATTTGTATTAAGCTTTTTCAAAATAGGACAGACAGATACACAATTAAAAAAAGACAAAGAAAGAAAAGAACAGGGCATGATTTCATTACATTACACTGCTAGAATGTGTAGAGTGGAGGACATAGAACTAAATGTTGAGGTTCAATGTGACATTTGAACAAGGTGATCTAGAAATGGCTTATAACATCAAACTTATTTGAGTTGTCCATCATGTCATAGCGAATTTTCTCCATATACGTGTATTCACTTAGTAAGAGACCACACCTGTGGGTGCTGGCGGCGTGTTTCCTCCTCCGCGTCATCAGTGCCCATACCCGAAGGCGGGGTTGGTGAAAGGGCCTTTCTGTGTGGAGTTTGCATGTTCTCCCCGTGTCCCCTAGGGTAGGTACCCTCACATGTTCTCCCCATGTCCCCTAGGGTAGGTACCCTCACATGTTCTCCCCGTGTCCCCTAGGGTAGGTACCCTCACATGTTCTCCCCGTGTCCCCTAGGGTAGGTACCCTCACATGTTCTCCCCGTGTCCCCTAGGGTAGGTACCCTCACAAAAACATGCAGTAATCCTGGTCTCTAAACTGCCTCCCCCTGGCCAGCCGGGGCGCCTGATGGAGGGGAAAGGAACTGGTTGGAATAACGTGTTCCTTCCACGCGCTACGTCCAACCAGGGAAACTCCCCCCTGTCAGGTGTAA
Organism: Protomyctophum parallelum; assembly: GCF_964188405.1. NCBI lineage: Eukaryota > Metazoa > Chordata > Actinopteri > Myctophiformes > Myctophidae > Protomyctophum > Protomyctophum parallelum. Next base: position 43,843,830 of record NC_139719.1, read on the forward strand.
AGGAGCAACTTGGACACTCAAGCATGAAGGAAGCATGAGTTAAGTCCGTTGCTCTCCCCAGGTTGGTGGAGGGTGTGTAGAGCCCAGGATCACATTAGATGATTGACACAGGGGTGAAAAATGGGTTACAAAATCGTGGGATAAAAAATAAGTTAAAAAAAAAAGAAGTAAGAGACCACACCTTCGCTCAAGATGAACAGTTTATTGAAACAGAATGAGATGAATGCATGGAGTGGAGTGAGGAACCCAAGGTAGGGCGAGACTCAGGGTGGGGGCGTAGTCTCTGGAGCTGACGGTCATCTTTGCTCTATACTCGGAATGAGCGGCTGGTCGTCTCTGCTCCGTCACTGCCCCCCCCTGGATTCCTAGAGAATCGAGGCGGAAGGAGGAGGTTGGGGTGGAGGAGGATGGCGATTTTGAAGAGTAGTGAAAATAGCCGATGTACAAGTGCAGTACTCACAACCCATGTTTGGTCTGTCGTGGAGCAGAACAAACAACTTGGTTGAGAGATCGCAGCTGTATTTATGCTGTGGTGATTGCACCGGGGATTGGCTGGGTGATAATGAAAGGCAGGTGAGTTGATGAGGAGGGAGGAGTTGTTGATAATGAGGGAGGAGTGGTTAAGGTCAAGCGGAAGGAGGTCTCTTCTCCCGAAACTACGTTGTATAAATACAACTTCCCTAATTGTTCATAAAACTCTGAAAAAGTGTCATTTATACGCTTCGTCTCAATAATCATTTCTCCAGATTTTGACTTGATTTTATGTATAGCTCTACTTGCTTGTAAACCTCTAAGGTATCGGGCCAATCATTTATGAGGCTTATCCCCCAGTTCAAAATGATTCTGGCTAATCTTATATAGTTGTTCAGTTATTCGAGTGGAAAGAAATATTGTATTCGTATTTTGACGTCAGAATATTTTGTAAAATAGACACATCAGCAGAGTCTCTGTAATTGATTTCCAACTGTGATAGTTCTATTTCAATTTCTGAGAGGCGTTTGCCTTTTCTTTCTTATAAATGATTCAAATGAAATAATGTGGCCTCTCATGATAGCTTTGAAGGTTTCCCACAAAGTGGAGTCTGTAACAGCTAGATTATCATTGATTTCCAAGATATTTGAGATCCTATCAGCCATATGCTGACAAAAAGATGTATCGGAGAGTAATGAGTGAAAACGCCAGTTAAATTGTTTTTTTAAATTGAGGTCAAGAACTAGGGAGACTGGAGAGTGGACAGAAATTAAAATGTAGTGGTATTTTGAAGAAATTACATTTGGTATCAATTTAGAGTCTAACAGAAATAAATCAAGTCTAGAAAATGATTTATGTACAGAGGAGAAAATAAATAGGAGTATTCTCGTTCTTCAGGATGCCCCAGTCTCCAAACATCTACTAGGTTCATAGATGTCATCACGTTATTTAGAACCAATGAAGAGGTGGAGGAGTGGCTAGTCTGGGACGATTTGTCCAAAATAACTGAAGCTTTTAAGATGGGATTTACTCAACCTCGAATATTCAGACGTTACAGCTTGAACCCACATTTAGTAAATTATCACACTAAAAATGGGGAAAGAAGGAGGACACAATGATACGTTTAAACACTTTTAATTGAAGTCGATAGACATGATAATCGCTGAACATCCTGAGGAAGTCGGGTTGAAGTAACTGCATTATCCTCTAAGTCCATGTCCACGTCCTCCAAGTACGGAAAGAACAGCCTCCTCCTCGGCAGCCTCGGAACAGCCTCCTCCTCGGCAGCCTCGGAACAGCCTCCACACACAGAACAGCCTCCTCCTCGGCAGCCTCGACGCCAAGGCCTTGACTGCCGCCGAGGCGGCAGTCAAGGCCTTGTCGTCTGCCAAGGCCGCCTTGGCTGCTGCCAAGGCCTCCTATGCCTTGGCCTCCTCTACCTTGGATACCAAGGGGGCCTTGGGCTTGGGCTTGGCCGCCTTGGCGTCCGCCAAGGCGGACACCAAGGCGGGGGCCTTGGCGTCCGCCAAGGCCGCCAAGGCCGCCAAGGCCGCCAAGGCCGCCAAGGCCGCCAAGGCGTCCGCCAAGGCGGCCTTGGTGGACGCCAAGGCGGCCTTGGCCGCGGCCGCGGCCTTGGCCTCCTTGGCGGACGCCAAGACGGACTTGGCAACAACAATGTAGAACACAGGATATGATGCACCCATGTCATTAGCCATAGTCTGGTTGGCAGCACCCATGTCATTAGCCATAGTCTGGTTGGCAGCACCCATGTCATTAGCCATAGTCTGGTTGGCAGCACCCATGTCATTAGCCATAGTCTGGTTGGCAGCACCCATGTCATTAGCCATAGTCTGGTTGGCAGCACCCATGTCATTAGCCATAGTCAGGTTGGCAGACACACCCATGTCGTTAGCCATAGTCTGGTTGGCAGCACCCATGTCATTAGCCATAGTCAGGTTGGCAGACACACCCATGTCGTTAGCCATAGTCTGGTTGGCAGCACCCATGTCATTAGCCATAGTCTGGTTGGCAGACACACCCATGTCATTAGCCATAGTCTGGTTGGCAGCACCCATGTCATTAGCCATAGTCTGGTTGGCAGCACCCATGTCATTAGCCATAGTCTGGTTGGCAGCACCCATGTCGTTAGCCATAGTCAGGTTGGCAGACACACCCATGTCATTAGCCATAGTCAGGTTGGCAGACACACCCATGTCATTAGCCATAGTCAGGTTGGCAGACACACCCATGTCATTAGCCATAGTCAGGTTGGCAGACACACCCATGTCGTTAGCCATAGTCTGGTTGGCAGCCACAGCGACAGCCTCGACAGCCTTCTCAGCCTCGGCCGTGACTGGAATCGTGTCGGATCCTGTTGGCACAAGTCATGGAGTTATTAATACAGCTAATGACTTCAAAAAGAAAATAGACAAATTAAGTTAGCGCCATCAAATATTTGCCCCCTTTGAGGGCACCGGTCCGGGAGATAATTTACCATTCATTTTTCCGTAGATATTTTTAAATAGTATTTAAAAACCTTTAAGCCTCGAACACACCAACTCGGCTGGTGACAACTCTTGACAAACAAAGGGCAGGGTACAACAATTACTTATTCCACAAGCTTTTCCAAAACCCAACACTTTAGAAAAATAATCACCTGCACATCATTTGTCTCTACGGTGGATTTTTAGGAAACAAACCCTTTGGATAATTCAAGCTTTCCCTACAGCTGCAATGTTGGTGAGTTTAACATTGTTTAACACAAGCAGATCGGAAATGCAATTTGGATCAATGGGATGTCAATTGAGGGTATTGCAACTCTAGATTAATCCCATTATTTAAACACAAAAAAATCAAGTGTTGCAATGCAGCTACTGCACAAGCAACAGGATTCACATCTGAGGTACAAGAGGAAAGTGCATAGATTAGAGTAGCAGCTTTAAGGCTCTGTTCATTTAGTGTGTAGCACAACAACTACCAAGGACCCCAACATGTACAAATAGACCCATAAACCGAAATTAACATAATGGGTCCATTTGTACAATCAAGAAGTGTTACACCCATGAAGGGTCCATTTGGAACCCCCTCAAAGAACCACCAGGGTACCTGGAGTGAGAAAACATGCACAATATCAGCACCCTGAGGCCTCATTCACACGTATCAAAAACCGATCAAATGTTTGGTCATTCTTTTAGGCCACCACAATGCTTTTCCAATGGGAGTCACATGGTTTGACCAGCATTGAGGTGGCCTAAAAAACAAACAAAATGACCAAACATTTGATTGATCCGTGTTTGATAGGTGTGAATGAGGCCTGACTCTGACCAGAACGGAACAGAGACTATAATTGGCAACTTTGGCCAGACATGTGAAGGAAGAGAAGCAATTTCATTATGGCTGCTTTGCATATAAAGCCCATTCAGAAATGCTAAAATGACAAAGTCAACAGACTGGAAAAGCTTTATAGTCATTTCAACCAATAAGGTTCTTGTTTTAGGTTGTTAGTATAGAGAAAGTAAATGAGTGTCCTTTAATTTCTCATTTGCTGCTTCATTTAATTTTAGCGATTTTTGACAGGGGCTAAATATGTTCCTTTACAAAATGTTAGTGATTTATTTTACTATAGTCCTACTAGACCCCATAAAATGTACAAAAGATCGCAGGATCTATTGCATGTGAAGGTCGACAAACTGACATATTGAGCCTATGCCACACAGTATGACATCCCCCTAGTATCCCCTTCACATTCTGCTTGTATATTAAACAACGTTAAACTCACCAACATTGCAGCTCTAGGCCAAGCTTGAATTATCCTCTTTCAATCTGCCAAGCTTTTGTGTCATAAAAATGCACCATAGACATGTTATGAGATACTTTCTGTCAAGAAATTCTGTGCAGGTGATTTTTTCTAAGAGCTGGAGTTTGGAAGCACTCGTCGTAAGTCACTGAACGGCCCTGCGTACCACCTGTTCCGAATTTGCACATAATGCAGGAGGCAGCAGTGCGCCCCATTAAAAGATATGAGCGCTTCCAAACTCCAACACATACAAATAATCACCTGCACAGAATTTCTTGACAGAAAGTAACTCATAACATCTCTATGGTGGATTTTTATGAGACAAAAGCTCGGCAGATTGAAAGAGGATAATTCAAGCTTGGCCTAGAGCTGCAATGTTGGTGAGGTTGTAGTTTAATACAAGCAGATCGCTAACGCAAATTGGATGCATGGGGAGTCAATGGAGGGTATTACAACTCTAGATTCATCCCATTATAAAACAAATCTAGAGTTGCAAATTGCGGCTAACCTAAAACATGAACCTTGTTTGAAAGATATTCAGTAAAGTATTGAAAAATAGCAGATCTACAAGCTCATAGCTTGTAGGTCTGTAGGTCTGCTATTTTTGAAAAATCCAAGAACGACCGACATAGAAACATAGCTTTTTCAGAAAACTGTCAGGATGTAGAAAACATTTTTAGAATCTGATCTCAGGTCAAAATGCACACTGGAAACAAACCAAAAAGCTCTTACCTGGGGCAAACCCAAGACCGAGAAGAACACCAAAAACAAGATTAAAAGTGCCTAACATCATGGCTGCCACTGTCTGAGGAAGAAGTGAGTGTCTGACTGGTCCTCAGCAGAGGTTTTGAGGCTTTCTGCTGGGCCCACACAGCTGTTCATGATCAGCATTAATGAGTGGAAGAGTCGCTCATCTCACACGACTGGGGAAGTTGCGCGTGACATCATCGTACCTGGATGTTATGCGGGAACGCCCACTCAGTGGCAAAAAACTACTTTCTGGCCTCGACAGCCCCATTTCATCCAAACAGAAAAGTGCTGTCTGCATTTGTCCTGATTGCATTAAACAATGTTAAATTCATTAACATTGCAGCTGTACGAAAAGCTCTTTCTATCTGCAAAGTTTTTGTTTCATAAAAATCCACCATAGAAACGTTACTAACGCTACTTTCTGTCAAGAAATGCCCTGCATTTGATAATTTTTACTGGACGGTTGAGTGATTTCCAACGAGCGCTTCCAAACCCCAACACTCCATGCTGCTCAATGTTTTGCCACTCAGTCTAGATGAGGGGGGCGTGTCCTGATGGGAAAATCATGCCTGTGCATACTCTCTATATATTCACTGACTGTTCATGTGCACAGACATTTAGAGGGGCAGGTGCTCAAGTGAAAAAAGGGCACCTTGTGCAGCGCATTTTGGGGCGGGAACCCATTTTGGTGCTTTAGCTAATGAAAAATAGCAGATCTACAAGCTCATAGCGCGCCACCGAGTGGCGCGCTACGAGCTTGTAGGTCTGCTATTTATTTTTTTTAATCGAAGAACCACTGACATAGAAACATAGCTTTAGATTGTGGGGGCCTAAATAATATAGTAGAAGCGTTTTTTATCAAGATTTGATCAATGTCACCGCATGGTCCACACACTACACATTAAGAAAAAAAAAGATTTTTCTTTTTTTTCTTTTTTTTAGAGCACATTGCCAGAAGGGCAGGGTGTGCTCTAGCACCCCCTAGTGTCTATCTGTGCACGCCACTGGTTATATTCAGTGTTGATTTCCTCGACTAATACTATGAGGAAAAATGGTCGACTACCTTTTTTCACTGACGGAAAGTAAATGGAAAGTAAATGAAAACTACGCCATGACGACTAAAACTAAGACTAAATATATTGACAATTTCGTCGACAAATAAAAACTAGACTAAAATGTTAGGAAGGGACTAGTGGACAAGAGATCCAGTCATTTTACACTTGGTGGAATGCTGAAAATAGCCGATCTACAAGCTGACGACGCGTTGTGAGCTTGTAGATCAGCTATTTTCAGCAAGTGTAATATCAGTCATTACGACGGCATCAAGGCTTGCCAAAATACATTTTAGTCGACTAAATCAACTGTAGATTTAGTCAAATCTTATATTTAGTCGACTGAAACTAGACTAATACTAAAGCATTCCAGGTGACTAAAATGTGACTAAAACTAAATTAAAACTATTGAAGAGACTATGACTAAAACTAAAATCAAATTTGCTGTCAAAATCAACACTGGTTATATTGGTCAAAATGAATTATTCTCTGTGCTTTATACAAAAATCTTATTTTTTAACTACATTAACTGAGGAAAAATAAAGGGAAGCTCCGCACACTCAGATCTGCGCACAATCAGTTTATTTTTGGCAAGCTTTCAGGGAATAGAGCAGATTACTCTTCAGAGAGGGGGTGATGTCGACAGAAGGTTATGCCAGAGAGAGCTCTATTGGATCCACACTTTAGAAAGTTCTCAATGTAGATTTCGATATGAGTGTTGTTATATAAACAGATGACAAAAGATTACATTTGCTCTTTGCTTTATGATGGCTATGTGCCTGATGTTTGCATTCGATTGCATTATTGGCTTTTGTTTTTTTCTGTTTTTTGTTTACTTCTTTTGTAAATATTTGTAATGTTTTTTCCTTGTGATGTTTTTCTCTTGTCTAAATGGACACTTGGGGGTCGATTTAGGACTTCTATTTTACTTACTTCTATATTACTAATCTAATTACAGGATTATGATCTGGGGGCGTGTAGTATGTCATATTGCAATTTTGGGCATGTTAAGAAGCGCTTTTGACACCCCGCGGAGTGCGCAAAACGGCCTTGAATTAGTCATGGGTGTGTTTAAGGCGTGTTTGAGACGTACCCAATCAACATGTCCGTACTATTCTCTTTACCAGTCAGCTGATGTCACATACGGAATCTGATGTCACATACGGAATGCGCACTTTGGGGATCGTGGTATGACATTTCTTCAGGCTGGCACCATAGAAGACATGACATGCCTTTGTCACATTTGGGTTAATTATTCCTATTGCACTGCATGCTGTCACCTTTATGCCTCAAAAGAACAGACCCATCTTTCAGATCGGAATGGAATTGCGAGTAGATAGCAGCATATTGGCAAATTGGCAATTCATTAATTAATTCGATAACGATAGAACCATGTACCATACAGCGAATGAAAGCAAGATTCCTAAGGATTATGGAGATTTTTACATTTAATAAAACGGTTGAGAAATGAGAGAACCATGAGTGTTTATAGGCTAATATCAACGTTTTTTTATGAAAGACCAAACGGGCTGTGAACTTGAAGAGCTCAATCACCATCCCGACACGGAAGAAATATAGCCTAGTGCATGCATGTATATGCACTGTTGCACTTGCACACAGTAGCCTACACACGCTCTTTATTTGTTTCTATTGAAAAACACCAGTAAAATAACGTTTATTATATTTTATTTCATTCAAGTCACGACGAAGGAATGAGTTGAATGCGTGCTGCGTAATGCTGTGGCCCCGATGGTATGGTCTTCGCTGAGTTCGCTCGTAGCATTTTATTGAAGAAGACTTGAATCGGGTGTGATACAGCATATGAAAGCACATTTCCCACGGATTATGGAGATGTTTTTATTTATTTTTAAGGTTGAGAAATGAAAGAATTATGGCCGTTTCTAATCTCAACATTTTTTAAAAAAAGACGCAAAACTGCCATGTCTCATAGAAACAAGTAAATAGGTCTATAAAAATAAGCGCATATAACAGGGGTCTGTAACCTATTTTAAATGAAGTGCCATGTTTTTATTTTCTAAATAGTGAGTCTGCCATATCCAGATTAATTTGAATGACACCACATTAAAATAAAAAAACATATTTTGATTGTCCACAAATATAAAGTTCTTCCTTCTTTTTAAATATGTTCTTGCACATTGTTATAATGATCATTATATATCCCCCTGCAGTCAGAGTTCATAGTTTTAATGAATGAATGTGATGCATTGTGAGCTGGTATAGATCTGCTATTTTCAAAAGTAATCTTTTTATTTAATTTTTGGATTAGCTGTCCTTAGTTGGGCAAATGCATTCATCTGGGGATCATTGACATCGGAATGTGCTGTGTGAGGATCACTGGTTTAAACAACATTAGGAGAAAAGCCCAAATAACCACTTTAGAAACAAGAAAAACAACTACACAGAAAGCAACTTTACAGAAAAATAAGCTGCTTATAATAAACAGACATGGCAACACTCTACCAGCTTCCCAGAGCCGCTCAAGTGTCAAATCAAACAGTGCTTTTTGCGTTTATGAGGTGGTCAGACCCACGTCTAATCGTTATGCGCTGAGTGTCTTTAGGTCAAGGGGCTTAATAGCAAATTGCGCAAAGCGAAAATAATTAACATATGGACACTCCCACAATGCTAAAATATTCAGGACCGCGGTAAGCCATAATGTGTGTGCGTTCAACACGGGTCAGTGCGTTCAACACGGGCCGATATGCCTTTCATAATACGAATGTGCGCAGAGCGAGGCCAATTTATGTATTTCCATTGGTAAAACGCACCTTCAAAATCTACCCATTGGTGTCTTTGGGTGCCTTGTAGTTTCATTGAGAACTACAACTCCCATGAGTTATCATTCAAATCGAAATGTCTGACATAGGTGTGATCAATCATCCAATCAAATGATGAACATAAATATATCTGTCCTATGTCACTTTTTGATTATGCCTGAAGAAGGTCAGTAGACCGAAAGCTTGCCAAAAATAAACTGATTGTGCAGCAGATCTGAGTGTGCGGAGCTTCCCTTTATTTTTCCTCATACTCCTTTTGTGGCTCCAGCACCTCCCTAAAGTTTTTTTCAGCAGATGAGCGGTGGTTCCTTCTCTATTTTTGTCTTAAAGGGACACTTCACCCTTTTTGCAAAAAAATATATGTTAATGACGTTTAGAAGCTTTAGAACACTTTCCTGGAGATCTTTATGTGTGTAATATGTGGTTTTAGATATTTTAGATTGTAGCAGTGAGCCTGTTGTCTCTGATGTCATGGACACTGGGCTCACTTCCTTCCTGGACTACATGTTGTCTCAGTAAGACAGCTCTCCCCCTATCCACAAGGAGGAGCAGTGCACCAAAGAATTATGGGAATTGTAGTCCAGGAAGGTAGTGAGACCAGTGTCCATGACATCAGAGACAACAGGCTCACTGCTACAATCTAAAATAACTAAAACCACATATTACACACATAAATACCCCCAGGAAAGTGATCTAAAGCTTCTAAACGTCATTAACATATATCATTTTGCAAAAAGGGTGAAGTGTCCCTTTAACTACATTAACTAAAATGTTGGTGAGGCTTGTGTGATTTCTGTATGGCTTTGGCCTTTGGCAAACATCCATTTGTCAGCAATGGTATGTTTGAAAACTAAAAAATGTGTCCATCAAAGAACTGAATACGAAAACGGAAACACCGACGAATCAAGGGCGTGCGAGCGCATTTTAGGTGACTTTAGGTCCTACAGTTTGACCTAAAATCATTGTCCATGGATGTCACCTTTTGATGAACATTTACGATGTTAATTAATGATGTTCATGTTCATGTTTATACCGGCCACAGAAGACAGTGCTGCATTGTTGTACACAAAGGGGATTTTTTTTTTAAATTAAATATGATTTCTTTATATATATATATATATATATATATATTTTTTTTAACCCATTCTGAACGGGAACCCACTTTGGTGTCGGCATCATGTTATGCTTTAGCTATTGAAAAATAGCAGATCTACAAGCTCATAGCGCGCCACCGAACGACTGACATTTTTAGAATCTGATCTCCGGTCAGAATGGGTTATTCAGACCAGTGTGTGTGTCCAGTGGAAACCTCGTATGAATCTGATCTCAGGTCAGAATGGGCTAAGATGGCGTTGAGCTCCACTTCCAGCATCACCACGGTGGGCCTGCTGTGGTCACGTACAGCTGGTTGTCCTTCCTCATGTTCAGGTGGGTTAAAACGTCGTGGTAACTACACACCTTGTCTGGAGAAACACCAGCTGGCAGAAACCAAGAGTTGAGTATAGAACAAAACTTTTTTTTTTTGCTAAAAGCTCGCCTCTTGAAACTGGAAGTCTGATCCAATAAACTATCCAATAAACACTCAAAAGCGGGGGGGGGGGGGGGGAAAGGAATATCCATTAGCTGTGGTCATTGAGAGGCCATTACGCCTTCTAATAGCTTCTGGGGGCGATGGCAGACATCATTAATATCAGACACTGTCAGAGATGTGGAGCGGCTCTGATGCATCTCTGATAATCTAATTTCGTCTCCCTACAGGCAACAGTTCCAATCCTCTACAACCACTTTAACTACGTACACCTCCTCCACATCATAATCCACCCACACAAAACTCTTCTACACATCATCATCATCATCATCATCATCATCATCATCCTTCGAGTGCCCTCGAGATCTGCGACACAAGCTGCTTCCACATGGTCTCTGCTGCTCATCAAGCTGCTTCCACATGGTCTCTGCTGCTCATCAAGCTGCTTCCACATGGTCTCTGCTGCTCATCAAGCTGCTTCCACATGGTCTCTGCTGCTCATCAAGCTGCTTCCACATGGTCTCTGCTGCTCATCAAGCTGCTTCCACATGGTCTCTGCTGCTCATCAAGCTGCTTCCACATGGTCTCTGCTGCTCATCGCCACACCGAGTTCATTCACAGCCAGTCCTGTGTGTTCCTACTCGGAACATCTGGAAATAAATAATAATAATTAATTGCATTTTTATAGTGCTTTTCCAAGTGCTCAAAGCGCTTTACAACGGTTCATTCATTCATACATTGGGGGGTGAAGCGGCGAACAGTCGACGCCAGCGTCCTCATTTAGTTCCCACATTCACACACCGACGGTGGCGAGCTCACACCGACCGACCCATTGGAGGCAGTGTAGGGTTCAGTGTCTTGCCCAAGGACACTTCCACATGTAGACAGGAGGAGGAGCCGGGATTCGAACCGCCGACCCATGGATCATTGGACGACCTGCTCTACCTCCTGAGCCACAGCCGCCCATACGAAATGTGAGTGGTCTTGTTCCTCGTGGGTATAGTCTCCACAGAAGAGTATCCGAAATGACCTGGTCTTTTGCTCTGTGGCAGTGTCCAGTCTTCTTTCTGAGATGGGAGGGCTGATGCCTCCATACATCTGAGCTCTGGTGGTGAGACGGTCCTTCCATGAGAGGTTCTGGAAAGGAGTCTTGTGTCTGTTCCGTTAAGACGATCCCGAAACTCCTTACTTATTGTTTACATGTTTCGGCACCATCTTCTACACAACTCATTGCACTACAGTACACACCCTATTTTATAGATAGACGTCATTCAACACAATTCTACACTCACTCAACCTGCTTCTGGGTTGGCACCAGATCAGTGGGTGCATGCTTCTGGGTCGGCACCAGGTATGTGGGTGCATGCTTCTGGGTTGGCACCAGATATGTGTGTGCATGCTTCTGGGTTGGCACCAGATATGTGGGTGCATGCTTCTGGGTCGGCACCAGGTATGTGGGTGCATGCTTCTGGGTTGGCACCAGATCAGTGGGTGCATGCTTCTGGGTTGGCACCAGATATGTGGGTGCATGCTTCTGGGTCGGCACCAGATATGTGTGTGCATGCTTCTGGGTTGGCACCAGATATGTGTGTGCATGCTTCTGGGTCGGCACCAGGTATGTGGGTGCATGCTTCTGGGTTGGCACCAGATATGTGGGTGCATGCTTCTGGGTTGGCACCAGATCAGTGGGTGCATGCTTCTGGGTTGGCACCAGATATGTGTGTGCATGCTTCTGGGTTGGCACCAGGTATGTGTGTGCATGCTTCTGGGTTGGCACCAGGTATGTGTGTGCATGCTTCTGGGTTGGCACCAGGTATGTGTGTGCATGCTTCTGGGTTGGCACCAGATATGTGTGTGCATGCTTCTGGGTTGGCACCAGATATGTGGGTGCATGCTTCTGGGTTGGCACCAGATATGTGGGTACAGGCTTCTGGGTTGGCACCAGATATGTGGGTGCATGCTTCTGCATTCGGCACCAGATATGTGGGTGCATGCTTCTGGGTTGGCACCAGATATGTGGGTACAGGCTTCTGGGTTGGCACCAGATATGTGGGTGCATGCTTCTGGGTTGGCACCAGATATGTGGGTGCATGCTTCTGGGTCGGCACCAGGTATGTGGGTGCATGCTTCTGGGTTGGCACCAGATCAGTGGGTGCATGCTTCTGGGTTGGCACCAGATCAGTGGGTGCATGCTTCTGGGTTGGCACCAGATATGTGGGTGCATGCTTCTGGGTTGGCACCAGATATGTGTGTGCATGCTTCTGGGTTGGCACCAGGTATGTGTGTGCATGCTTCTGGGTTGGCACCAGGTATGTGGGTGCATGCATCTGGGTCGGCACCAGATATGTGGGTGCATGCTTCTGGGTTGGCACCAGATATGTGTGTGCATGCTTCTGGGTTGGCACCAGATATGTGGGTGCATGCTTCTGCATTCGGCACCAGATATGTGGGTGCATGCTTCTGGGTTGGCACCAGATATGTGGGTACAGGCTTCTGGGTTGGCACCAGATATGTGGGTGCATGCTTCTGGGTTGGCACCAGATATGTGGGTGCATGCTTCTGGGTTGGCACCAGATATGTGTGTGCATGCTTCTGGGTTGGCACCAGATATGTGTGTGCATGCTTCTGGGTTGGCACCAGATCAGTGGGTGCATGCTTCTGGGTTGGCACCAGATATGTGGGTGCATGCTTCTGGGTTGGCACCAGGTATGTGTGTGCATGCTTCTGGGTTGGCACCAGATCAGTGGGTGCATGCTTCTGGGTTGGCACCAGATATGTGTGTGCATGCTTCTGGGTTGGCACCAGGTATGTGGGTGCATGCTTCTGGGTCGGCACCAGATATGTGGGTGCATGCTTCTGGGTTGGCACCAGATATGTGTGTGCATGCTTCTGGGTTGGCACCAGATATGTGGGTGCATGCTTCTGCATTCGGCACCAGATATGTGGGTGCATGCTTCTGGGTTGGCACCAGATATGTGGGTACAGGCTTCTGGGTTGGCACCAGATATGTGGGTGCATGCTTCTGCATTCGGCACCAGATATGTGGGTGCATGCTTCTGGGTTGGCACCAGATATGTGGGTACAGGCTTCTGGGTTGGCACCAGATATGTGGGTGCATGCTTCTGGGTTGGCACCAGATATGTGGGTGCATGCTTCTGGGTTGGCACCAAATATGTGGGTACAGGCTTCTGGGTTGGCACCAGATATGTGGGTGCATGCTTCTGGGTCGGCACCAGGTATGTGGGTGCATGCTTCTGGGTTGGCACCAGATCAGTGGGTGCATGCTTCTGGGTTGGCACCAGATCAGTGGGTGCATGCTTCTGGGTTGGCACCAGGTATGTGTGTGCATGCTTCTGGGTTGGCACCAGATATGTGGGTACAGGCTTCTGGGTTGGCACCAGATATGTGGGTGCATGCTTCTGGGTCGGCACCAGGTATGTGGGTGCATGCTTCTGGGTTGGCACCAGATCAGTGGGTGCATGCTTCTGGGTTGGCACCAGATATGTGGGTGCATGCTTCTGGGTCGGCACCAGGTATGTGGGTGCATGCTTCTGGGTTGGCACCAGATCAGTGGGTGCATGCTTCTGGGTTGGCACCAGATCAGTGGGTGCATGCTTCTGGGTTGGCACCAGATATGTGGGTGCATGCTTCTGGGTTGGCACCAAATATGTGGGTACAGGCTTCTGGGTTGGCACCAGATATGTGTGTGCATGCTTCTGGGTTGGCACCAGATCAGTGGGTGCATGCTTCTGGGTTGGCACCAGATATGTGGGTGCATGCTTCTGGGTTGGCACCAGGTATGTGGGTGCATGCTTCTGGGTTGGCACCAGATCAGTGGGTGCATGCTTCTGGGTTGGCACCAGATATGTGTGTGCATGCTTCTGGGTTGGCACCAGGTATGTGGGTGCATGCTTCTGGGTCGGCACCAGATATGTGGGTGCATGCTTCTGGGTTGGCACCAGATATGTGTGTGCATGCTTCTGGGTTGGCACCAGATATGTGGGTGCATGCTTCTGCATTCGGCACCAGATATGTGGGTGCATGCTTCTGGGTTGGCACCAGATATGTGGGTACAGGCTTCTGGGTTGGCACCAGATATGTGGGTGCATGCTTCTGGGTTGGCACCAGATATGTGGGTGCATGCTTCTGGGTTGGCACCAGATATGTGGGTGCATGCTTCTGGGTTGGCACCAAATATGTGGGTACAGGCTTCTGGGTTGGCACCAGATATGTGGGTGCATGCTTCTGGGTTGGCACCAGATCAGTGGGTGCATGCTTCTGGGTTGGCACCAGATATGTGGGTGCATGCTTCTGGGTCGGCACCAGATATGTGGGTGCATGCTTCTGCAGTCGGCACCAGATATGTGTGTGCATGCTTCTGGGTCGGCACCAGGTATGTGGGTGCATGCTTCTGGGTCGGCACCAGGTATGTGGGTGCATGCTTCTGGGTCGGCACCAGATATGTGGGTGCATGCTTCTGCAGTCGGCACCAGATATGTGTGTGCATGCTTCTGGGTCGGCACCAGGTATGTGGGTGCATGCTTCTGGGTTGGCACCAGATCAGTGGGTGCATGCTTCTGGGTTGGCACCAGATATGTGGGTGCATGCTTCTGGGTCGGCACCAGGTATGTGGGTGCATGCTTCTGGGTTGGCACCAGATCAGTGGGTGCATGCTTCTGGGTTGGCACCAGATCAGTGGGTGCATGCTTCTGGGTTGGCACCAGATATGTGGGTGCATGCTTCTGGGTTGGCACCAAATATGTGGGTACAGGCTTCTGGGTTGGCACCAGATATGTGTGTGCATGCTTCTGGGTTGGCACCAGGTATGTGTGTGCATGCTTCTGGGTTGGCACCAGATCAGTGGGTGCATGCTTCTGGGTTGGCACCAGATATGTGTGTGCATGCTTCTGGGTTGGCACCAGGTATGTGGGTGCATGCTTCTGGGTCGGCACCAGATATGTGGGTGCATGCTTCTGGGTTGGCACCAGATATGTGTGTGCATGCTTCTGGGTTGGCACCAGATATGTGGGTGCATGCTTCTGCATTCGGCACCAGATATGTGGGTGCATGCTTCTGGGTTGGCACCAGATATGTGGGTACAGGCTTCTGGGTTGGCACCAGATATGTGGGTGCATGCTTCTGGGTTGGCACCAGATATGTGGGTGCATGCTTCTGGGTTGGCACCAGGTATGTGGGTGCATGCTTCTGGGTTGGCACCAGGTATGTGGGTACAGGCTTCTGCATTCGGCACCAGATATGTGGGTGCATGCTTCTGGGTTGGCACCAGGTATGTGGGTACAGGCTTCTGGGTTGGCACCAGGTATGTGGGTGCATGCTTCTGGGTTGGCACCAGGTATGTGTGTGCATGCTTCTGGGTTGGCACCAGATCAGTGGGTGCATGCTTCTGGGTTGGCACCAGATATGTGGGTGCATGCTTCTGGGTTGGCACCAGGTATGTGGGTGCATGCTTCTGCATTCGGCACCAGATATGTGGGTGCATGCTTCTGGGTTGGCACCAGATATGTGGGTGCATGCTTCTGCATTGGCACCAGATATGTGGGTGCATGCTTCTGGGTTGGCACCAGATATGTAGGTGCATGCTTCTGCATTGGCACCAGATATGTGGGTGCATGCTTCTGGGTTGGCACCAGATATGTGGGTACAGGCTTCTGGGTTGGCACCAGATGTGTTGGTACAGGCTTCTGGGTTGGCACCAGATCAGTGGGTGCATGCTTCTGGGTCGGCACCAGGTATGTGGGTGCATGCTTCTGGGTTGGCACCAGATCAGTGGGTGCATGCTTCTGGGTTGGCACCAGATCAGTGGGTGCATGCTTCTGGGTTGGCACCAGATATGTGGGTGCATGCTTCTGGGTTGGCACCAGATATGTGGGTGCATGCTTCTGGGTCGGCACCAGGTATGTGGGTGCATGCTTCTGGGTTGGCACCAGATATGTGGGTGCATGCTTCTGGGTCGGCACCAGGTATGTGGGTGCATGCTTCTGGGTTGGCACCAGATCAGTGGGTGCATGCTTCTGGGTTGGCACCAGATCAGTGGGTGCATGCTTCTGGGTTGGCACCAGATATGTGGGTGCATGCTTCTGGGTTGGCACCAAATATGTGGGTACAGGCTTCTGGGTTGGCACCAGATATGTGTGTGCATGCTTCTGGGTTGGCACCAGGTATGTGTGTGCATGCTTCTGGGTTGGCACCAGATCAGTGGGTGCATGCTTCTGGGTTGGCACCAGATATGTGTGTGCATGCTTCTGGGTTGGCACCAGGTATGTGGGTGCATGCTTCTGGGTCGGCACCAGATATGTGGGTGCATGCTTCTGGGTTGGCACCAGATATGTGTGTGCATGCTTCTGGGTTGGCACCAGATATGTGGGTGCATGCTTCTGCATTCGGCACCAGATATGTGGGTGCATGCTTCTGGGTTGGCACCAGATATGTGGGTACAGGCTTCTGGGTTGGCACCAGATATGTGGGTGCATGCTTCTGGGTTGGCACCAGATATGTGGGTGCATGCTTCTGGGTTGGCACCAGGTATGTGGGTGCATGCTTCTGGGTTGGCACCAAGTATGTGGGTGCATGCTTCTGGGTTGGCACCAGATCAGTGGGTGCATGCTTCTGGGTTGGCACCAGGTATGTGGGTACAGGCTTCTGCATTCGGCACCAGATATGTGGGTGCATGCTTCTGGGTTGGCACCAGGTATGTGGGTACAGGCTTCTGGGTTGGCACCAGATCAGTGGGTGCATGCTTCTGGGTTGGCACCAGATATGTGGGTGCATGCTTCTGGGTTGGCACCAGGTATGTGTGTGCATGCTTCTGGGTTGGCACCAGATATGTGGGTGCATGCTTCTGCATTGGCACCAGATATGTGGGTGCATGCTTCTGGGTTGGCACCAGATATGTAGGTGCATGCTTCTGCATTGGCACCAGATATGTGGGTGCATGCTTCTGGGTTGGCACCAGATATGTGGGTACAGGCTTCTGGGTTGGCACCAGATGTTTTGGTACAGGCTTCTGGGTTGGCACGGTGGGTGGCATGGTGGGTGGCATGGTGGGTGGCATGGTGGGTGCTGCAGAATGTGGTTTAGTATGGATAGCTTAGAACTAAACATGGAACGCTCAGAATAGAGTGGAATGATTCCGGAATGTTTCAAACTTCCTAAATCAAGGCCAACATACTATAGATTTATTATGTATTGTATTGCTGTGACTAAAACTAAGTGAAAACTATTCAAGAGACTAAAACTAAAATAGAAATTTGCTGCCAAAAACAACACTGGTGTGTGTGTGTGTGTGTGTGTGTGTGTGTGTGTGTGTGTGTGTGTGTGTGTGTGTGTGTGTGTTTCTCCTCTGTGCTAAATGGGACAGTTACTGCTTATACTGCTGTAGTGGAAAGCTGGGCAGTATGGGAGAGTCTAAAGCTATGTTTCTATGTCAGTCGTTCTTCGATAATAAAATAAATAGCAGACCTACAAGCTCGTAGCGCGCCACTCGGTGGCGCGCTATGAGCTTGTAGATCTGCTGTTTTTCAATAGCTAAAGCACCACAATGGGTTCCCGCCCCAAAATGCGCTGCACAAGGTGCCCTTTTTTTTTCACTCGAGCACCGTCTGCCCCTCTAAATGTCTGTGCACGCCACTGCTGACTGCATGCAGGGCATACCGTGTTTGTTTTTTAGTTTTTTTCCAAAAATGATGTTTTAGCAAATTCAACATAAACCAGGGCGGAACAATAAATTAGGCAGAAAGAGCCTGCTGGTTGGTCAGTCAGGGACCAATCAGAACGCGCTGACAAAAAGTTAAATTATAGGAGCTTCATGTGGATTCATGGCATTGGTATATTTATATACGTGTGTCTGATACAATTAATATAAAACATTATCTAAATACTGAATGTTAAAAATTGCCTGGGATGAAATACACCAGCCTGAGAACTAGAAGACAGACACACACACACACACACACACACACACACACACACACACACACACACACACACACACACACACACACACACACACACACACACACACACACACACACACACACACACACACACACACACACACACACACACACACACACACACACACTCACACACACTCAAGGTTCAAGGTTCTTTATTATTTGTCTCCCGAGGAAGACATTTTGTCTTAGACAAAAGGGACCCGCATGCGTAGCGTAGCCCTTATTATGCCCATGTCGTCACAGTGCAGCGCCACTCACACTCACACTGGCTGATGGCTAAATATTTAGCAATAAAAGTGTGTTTTATTGTAGTAGGGAGACAGAAGGTGATATACAGTCTTCCACAGGTGAGGAAGATGCAGAATAGACCACGACAATATAGACACAAACTACAATAATACAAGGAAAAAGGACTTACTGGGAAATCATTGACACTGAAGTAATGACAGCTGGTCACATAAACACAGGAAGGGGACACACTGGGGACCTCTAGTGGAGCCTGTGGGAATTACACAAGGAAAGACTGTGGCACTGGGATAGAGATATGGTACACCAGTTCTGATACAGTAGCCTACATACTAGTTAACCCATTCTGACCTGAGATCAGATTCAAAAAATGTTCTTCTACATCCTGACAAAGCTATGTTTCTATGTCAGTCGTTCTTCGTTTTTTTTTTTTTTAATAGCCGACCTACAAGCTCGTAGCGCGCTATGAACTTGTAGATCTGCTATTTTTCAATAGCTAAAGCATAACATGATGCTAACACCAAAAGGGGTTTCCTCGCCCAGAATAACAGTGTTTAACATTGAACAGAGAATCAAGTCAACAATATCTGTAGCACCGAAGTCCTGACGTCACTCGCTCATCCCCTGGTTCTGCCTGGTTCACGGAAGTCATTTCTCTATGGAGAATAACATGGGGTGATCTTAATATCGTCTACTATAAGCGTTGTGGTCCAAAAATAAACAAGCTGCCTCGGCGTTATTGTCAGGGAGGTGTCTCTGTATCGTTTGCGTCTGTTTCTATAGCGAGAATGTAACAAATGCAGTAGCAGTAACAATAGCGCTTTATCTCAGGCAGTTAATTCTTTATATCCACTAGCCCTTACCCGTTGTGAGATATTTGCCCCCCCTTGTGGCCGTGGGGGGTACTGCGCCCGGTGCGTTTTTAATTCACTAATACATTCATTAATAATCATTAATGTGTCAAATCAAAACAAGGGCTTCGTTACGCCCTCCATATTCATATGGTCAATGCCTGTGTGAAAAGCGAGCGATTGGTGCAGGCAATGAGGAGCTACGGTGGTGTTTCTGACATACAGACAGACAGACAGACAGACATTGTTAGAATTATAGTATGATGATGATGATGATGATGATGATGATGATGATGATGATGATGATGATGATGATGATGATGATGATGATGATGATGATGATGATGATGATGATGATGATGATGATGATGATGATGATGATGATGATGATGATGATGATGATGATGATGATATGAGTGAAACGGCCTGGATGATTTGTTTATATTTCAAACACAGTTATTATATGAGGTGATCTAAAATCCCCCCCCCCCCCCCCCCAATTAATATCTGGGATTTTGTGATACTCAAAGACGGCTTGAGTGACGCTTTTATCTTACAATGCAAATAAAACAGTACATGAAGCCGTAGATTTGCGCCCCTCTACCGATATTGACGTCAGACTTTGGCGCTCGATGTCTCGGTCTCTGTGTCCCGTTTCAGTATTCAGGACTCCATTCATTAAAGATGTCTCGGTCTCTGTGTCCCGTCTCAGTATTCAGGACTCCATTCATTAAAGATGTCTCGGTCTCTGTGTCCCGTTTCAGTATTCAGGACTCCATTCATTAAAGATGTCTCGGTCTCTGTGTCTCGTTTCAGTATTCAGGACTCCATTCATTAAAGATGTCTCGGTCTCTGTGTCTCGTTTCAGTATTCAGGACTCCATTCATTAAAGATGTCTCGGTCTCTGTGTCCCGTTTCAGTATTCAGGACTCCATTCATTAAAGATGTCTCGGTCTCTGTGTCTCGTTTCAGTATTCAGGACTCCATTCATTAAAGATGTCTCGGTCTCTGTGTCCCGTTTCAGTATTCAGGACTCCATTCATTAAAGATGTCTCGGTCTCTGTGTCTCGTTTCAGTATTCAGGACTCCATTCATTAAAGATGTCTCGGTCTCTGTGTCCCGTTTCAGTATTCAGGACTCCATTCATTAAAGATGTCTCGGTCTCTGTGTCCCGTTTCAGTATTCAGGACTCCATTCATTAAAGATGTCTCGGTCTCTGTGTCCCGTTTCAGTATTCAGGACTCCATTCATTAAAGATGTCTCGGTCTCTGTGTCCCGTTTCAGTATTCAGGACTCCATTCATTAAAGATGTCTCGGTCTCTGTGTCCCGTTTCAGTATTCAGGACTCCATTCATTAAAGATGTCTCGGTCTCTGTGTCTCGTTTCAGTATTCAGGACTCCATTCATTAAAGATGTCTCGGTCTCTGTGTCCCGTTTCAGTATTCAGGACTCCATTCATTAAAGATGACGGACAGAAACACCACGACTGTCGTCAGGTAGAAAATGAAGAACGCTCGGTTGATTCTGGTGGCCGTTCTGCTCCAGTAACCTCCAGGCCTGCCTCCATCTTCCTCGCTCTTGAGGAACGAACGCAGGTTCTTCTCCAGATCTCTCAGCTGGTCCAGGATCACCTGGAATCCACCAGATTCCCCTTTGAGATCGCTGTCCTGAAACACACATTACATTAGATTAGGTAGATTATAGGTTCGACGACAATGATTAGCCCATTCTGACCTGAGATCAGATTCATACGAGGTTTCCGCCGGACACACACTGGTCTGATTAACCCATTCTGACCTGAGATCAGATTCCAAAAATGTCAGTCGTTCTTCGATTATTCAAAAATAGCAGACCTACAAGCTCGTATCGCGCCACTCGGTGGCGCGATATGAGCTTGTAGATCTGCTATTTTTAAATAGCTAAAGCATAACATGATGCCGACACCAAAATGGGTGCCCGGTCAGAATGGGTTAGAGGGAGACACAGTCTTGAAGTTTCGGATGAATTAGTATTCATGTATTAATCAATTCCAGCGCATAATTGTATTCATCTATAAACACACTACATGGTGACATCATGTGCTAACCTTTTCAGCCACACTAAGAGGCTCGTGGGTTGTCTCTCTGGCGCCACCATCAGGGGGGACATTGTAAAAGCAGGGAGGACACCACTTGCTTCTCTTCTCTGAAATGACACACAATTAAACCACATGACTGATGAGTAAAACCATTCACAATATTCATGGTTGAGGATTTTGAACAATGAATTCCAAAGATTAAGGAATAAGATGAACAAGACGTTGTGTTTCGGCACAAATTGACCATGTAAAACTTTTGTCTGTGGTGTGGTATAATATATAATATCAGCTTTCTTCTTTCTCTTATCCCATTCTGACCTGAGATCAGATTCATACGAGGTTTCCGCCGGACACACACTGGTCTGATGAACCCATTCTGACCTGAGATCAGATTCTAGAAATGTCAGTCGTTCTTCGATTTTTTCAAAAATAGCAGACCTACAAGGTCGTATCGCGCCATATGAGCTTGTAGATCTGCTATTTTTCAATAGCTAAAGCATAACATGATGCCGACACCAAAATGGGTGCCCGGTCAGAATGGGTTATATGAACGAATGGAGAGAGCAATTGACACATATTGGCATAATATTGTTCTCTCTGAAGAAAGTTGCTATCCCCTAGAGTCGGCATGTCCAGAGGTGACCGTGCCTTCTCTGTTGTAGCCCCCAAACTATGGAACGCACTCCCCTCCCACGTCAAATTGGCCCCTTCCATCGAGACTTTTAAATCTGGCCTAAAGACCCACCTCTATACCTTGGCTTTTAACCCCGCTTGAGTTCCTTCGGTCCTTCAAGTCCTTGTATATGTTTCGTCTCACTGTGATGCTGTTGCTTTTCTGTTGCTTTTCTGTAATGTGTCTCAGTTGTTATCACTGTTTGTACTTTGTTTTCTCGCTGTTGTTTTTCTGTGTGGTAGCTTTAGTGCATTTTGTTTTCATTTTTCGCCTTTACAGCACTTTGTAAACTCTGAGTTTTGAAATGTGCTATATAAATAAAGTGGATTGGATGTCCATTTTGCTACAATGTGTTTTTTTTAATCACTATCCCTGTTCTTTTCTCAATCATGCGCAACGTTTCTCATTACGACACCGATGCCTCCCCCTATCTGCCCTTCCTTGCTCTCACTAGGTTGTTACCCCCCGTCTCCTATAGAGGGTGCTGTTTTAACGTTGTTTTGCCGACGGGTTCCCAGATTGCCCCCGTCATCATAACCCCAGAGAACACGGCTATAACCCGGCGGTCCTGTGAACCCTATAAACTCTCCCAGCCGTCCCATGAAAGGCCTTTTTGGTGCCAAACCTGTAATTGTGTTGTAAAGTCTCACCTCTGTCACAGCTATGGCCGTCGGTCTCGTCCGCCGTCTTCTGGGAGTCTTTTGCTAACAGAAACGTCACCACGACCGTCTCCAGCAGACTCAGAAGCATCAGAGAAAAGGTTCCCATGCAGTACATCGCTGTGAGCCAGAGACACTAGATGATGAACGTAACCATGACTTCTAAATACATACTGTATAATATGAATGATAATAATCCAACAGATTAAAAAAAGAAACATATCCCGTGAGCGTTGTACCTATGATGGGCATCCTGTTGGACGTGGCGGGCAGGATGTCGTTGAGAATGAGCTGTAAGACGGTGACGGCCAGCAGCACGGTGATCTTGAAGCTCAGCTTCTCTCCGCCGCCGTCCGGGATCAGGAAAGACGCCATGTCTAGACACAGGAAGAACAGGACGGGCAACAGGAAGTTGACAATGTAGAGGACGGCCTTCCTCTTCATGGTGATCTATAGGAGGAGACGTTATAGAGCCTTAGATTTAGACAGAGTTACGCAAACTGTGTTCACTTCATGGGGCTTCAGTCCAATGGAGTCTCTCCTACATAGACTTCTATTGGCTTCAGTCCAATGGAGGCTCTCCTACATAGACTTCTATTGGCTTCAGTCCAATGGAGGCTCTCCTACATAGACTTCTATTGGCTTCAGTCCAATGGAGGCTCTCCTACATAGACTTCTATTGGCTTCAGTCCAATGGAGGCTCTCCTACATAGACTTCTATTGGCTTCAGTCCAATGGAGGCTCTCCTACATAGACTTCTATTGGCTTCAGTCCAATGGAGGCTCTCCTACATAGACTTCTACTGGCTTCAGTCCAATGGAGGCTCTCCTACATAGACTTATATTGGCTTCAGTCCAATGGAGGCTCTCCTACATATACTTATATTGGCTTCAGTCCAATGGAGGCTCTCCTACATAGACTTATATTGGCTTCAGTCCAATGGAGGCTCTCCTACATAGACTTATATTGGCTTCAGTCCAATGGAGGCTCTCCTACATAGACTTATATTGGCTTCAGTCCAATGGAGGCTCTCCTACATAGACTTATATTGGCTTCAGTCCAATGGAGGCTCTCCTACATAGACTTCTATTGGCTTCAGTCCAATGGAGGCTCTCCTACATAGACTTCTATTGGCTTCAGTCCAATGGAGGCTCTCCTACATAGACTTCTATTGGCTTCAGTCCAATGGAGGCTCTCCTACATAGACTTCTATTGGCTTCAGTCCAATGGAGGCTCTCCTACATAGACTTCTATTGGCTTCAGTCCAATGGAGGCTCTCCTACATAGACTTATATTGGCTTCAGTCCAATGGAGGCTCTCCTACATAGACTTCTATTGGCTTCAGTCCAATGGAGGCTCTCCTACATAGACTTCTATTGGCTTCAGTCCAATGGAGGCTCTCCTACATAGACTTATATTGGCTTCAGTCCAATGGAGTCTCTCCTACATAGACTTCTATTGGCTTCAGTCCAATGGAGGCTCTCCTACATAGACTTCTATTGGCTTCAGTCCAATGGAGGCTCTCCTACATAGACTTCTATTGGCTTCAGTCCAATGGAGGCTCTCCTACATAGACTTCTATTGGCTTCAGTCCAATGGAGGCTCTCCTACATAGACTTCTATTGGCTTCAGTCCAATGGAGGCTCTCCTACATAGACTTCTATTGGCTTCAGTCCAATGGAAGCTCTCCTACATAGACTTCTATTGGCTTCAGTCCAATGGAGGCTCTCCTACATAGACTTCTATTGGCTTCAGTCCAATGGAGGCTCTCCTACATAGACTTCTATTGGCTTCAGTCCAATGGAGGCTCTCCTACATAGACTTGTATTGGCTTCAGTCCAATGGAGGCTCTCCTACATAGACTTCTATTGGCTTCAGTCCAATGGAGGCTCTCCTACATAGACTTCTATTGAGAATCGGGACAACCAACTGGGACAAGTCCTGGACCGGGAGTAGGCAGAAATGCATTGGATTCAGGCAACGTACAGCCCAGCTTTAATGATCTTAAATTCCTTTATTTTAGATTGTTTTGTAGACAGTAATAGTACAACATAAACATTAAAGAGACTAACTTTAGTTGTTACTGTACACTACTTAAAAACAGTTGTCATGTTGCACACATGCTTAAAATAGCTCTTATGTGCGCCGCCCCTGGTTGAAAACAATGTATTTTCAACTCCAGCTTGTCTCAGTTCAGGCTGCATGAACAGCGCTCGGTTTCTGCCCCCTCAATGTCCTAACTCTTCTATTAGATGGCTCTGGGTTTCTGCCCCCTCAATGTCCTAACTCTTCTATTAGATGGCTCTGGGTTTCTGCCCCCTCAATGTCCTAACTCTTCTATTAGATGGCTCTGGGTTTCTGCCCCCTCAATGTCCTAACTCTTCTATTAGATGGCTCTGGGTTTCTGCCCCCTCAATGTCCTAACTCTTCTATTAGATGGCTCTGGATTTCTGCCCCCTCAATGTCCTAACTCTTCTATTAGATGGCTCTGGATTTCTGCCCCCTCAATGTCCTAACTCTCCTATTAGATGGCTCTGGGTTTCTGCCCCCTCAATGTCCTAACTCTTCTATTAGACGGCTCTGGGTTTCTGCCCCCTCAATGTCCTAACTCTTCTATTAGATGGCTCTGGGTTTCTGCCCCCTCAATGTCCTAACTCTTCTATTAGATGGCTCTGGGTTTCTGCCCCCTCAATGTCCTAACTCTTCTATTAGACGGCTCTGGGTTTCTGCCCCCTCAATGTCCTAACTCTTCTATTAGATGGCTCTGGATTTCTGCCCCCTCAATGTCCTAACTCTCCTATTAGATGGCTCTGGGTTTCTGCCCCCTCAATGTCCTAACTCTTCTATTAGACGGCTCTGGGTTTCTGCCCCCTCAATGTCCTAACTCTTCTATTAGATGGCTCTGGGTTTCTGACCCCTCAATGTCCTAACTCTCCTATTAGATGGCTCTGGGTTTCTGCCCCCTCAATGTCCTAACTCTTCTATTAGACGGCTCTGGGTTTCTGCCCCCTCAATGTCCTAACTCTTCTATTAGATGGCTCTGGGTTTCTGACCCCTCAATGTCCTAACTCTCCTATTAGATGGCTCTGGGTTTCTGCCCCCTCAATGTCCTAACTCTTCTATTAGACGGCTCTGGGTTTCTGCCCCCTCAATGTCCTAACTCTTCTATTAGATGGCTCTGGGTTTCTGCCCCCTCAATGTCCTAACTCTTCTATTAGATGGCTCTGGGTTTCTGCCCCCTCAATGTCCTAACTCTTCTATTAGATGGCTCTGGGTTTCTGCCCCCTCAATGTCCTAACTCTTCTATTAGATGGCTCTGGGTTTCTGCCCCCTCAATGTCCTAACTCTTCTATTAGACGGCTCTGGGTTTCTGCCCCCTCAATGTCCTAACTCTTCTATTAGATGGCTCTGGGTTTCTGCCCCCTCAATGTCCTAACTCTTCTATTAGACGGCTCTGGGTTTCTGCCCCCTCAATGTCCTAACTCTTCTATTAGATGGCTCTGGGTTTCTGCCCCCTCAATGTCCTAACTCTTCTATTAGATGGCTCTGGGTTTCTGCCCCCTCAATGTCCTAACTCTTCTATTAGATGGCTCTGGGTTTCTGCCCCCTCAATGTCCTAACTCTTCTATTAGATGGCTCTGGGTTTCTGCCCCCTCAATGTCCTAACTTCTATTAGATGGCTCTGGGTTTCTGCCCCCTCAATGTCCTAACTCTTCTATTAGATGGCTCTGGGTTTCTGCCCCCTCAATGTCCTAACTCTTCTATTAGATGGCTCTGGGTTTCTGCCCCCTCAATGTCCTAACTCTTCTATTAGATGGCTCTGGGTTTCTGCCCCCTCAATGTCCTAACTCTTCTATTAGATGGCTCTGGGTTTCTGCCCCCTCAATGTCCTAACTCTTCTATTAGATGGCTCTGGGTTTCTGCCCCCTCAATGTCCTAACTCTTCTATTAGATGGCTCTGGGTTTCGGCCCCCTCAATGTCCTAACTCTTCTATTAGATGGCTCTGGGTTTCTGCCCCCTCAATGTCCTAACTCTTCTATTAGATGGCTCTGGGTTTCTGCCCCCTCAATGTCCTAACTCTTCTATTAGATGGCTCTGCTGTAGCAGTTTAAATTAAAATGTAGGACACTTCCCAGCCAGTCTGAGGAATATACCTACAGTGTAGACGACCCGCTGGGCTCGGTACTGAATATACCTACAGTGTAGATAATAATAATAATAATAATAATAATAATAATAATAATACACCTACAGTATAGACGATCCGCTGGGCTCTGTAGAACGTCTCGTTGAGTTCGGTGATTGCGATGCTTTCAAACTTCCACTCGTACTCGGCCCGCATCATCATCATGGAAAAGAACCTGGTGTCTTTTTTGTCCAGGAGCGCTTTGAGCTGCACTTCTCTGGCTGACCGTATGAGAGGAAACAGGAGAAAACAAACACTTTGAGCTGCACTTCTCTGGCTGACCGTATGAGAGGAAACAGGAGAAAACAAACACTTTGAGCTGCACTTCTCTGGCTGACCGTATGAGAGAAAACAGGAGAAAACAAACACTTTGAGCTGCACTTCTCTGGCTGACCGTATGAGAGGAAACAGGAGAAAACAAACACTTTGAGCTGCACTTCTCTGGCTGACCGTATGAGAGGAAACAGGAGAAAACAAACACTTTGAGCTGCACTTCTCTGGCTGACCGTATGAGAGGAAACAGGAGAAAACAAACACTTTGAGCTGCACTTCTCTGGCTGACCGTATGAGAGAAAACAGGAGAAAACAAACACTTTGAGCTGCTCTTCTCTGGCTGGTATGAAAGGAGAAAGCAGGAGAAAACAAAAGCACTGAGGTAATCCAGAGACTCTCTGCAGTGAAATTAATCTGTTAGGAAACTTGAGAATTAACATAACCCAAAAGTTGTAGCATTTTACCACCCACTTGTTCAAATGGAAAATGGTGCATTTATATATAGGCTTTGCAGAGGTTGTGCATTACATTCACCCATACATTAATACACCGCGGAAGCCATGCAAGGCACCAACCAGCACATCAGGAGAAATTCTGTGTTTCAGTGTCTTGCTCAAGGACACTTCGACACTAACTCTGGGGGAGCCCACAGGGTTCGAACTGGCAACCCAGTCACTCTACCCCTGAGTTCATGCACGCAGGCACTCACACGCACATGAACTTAACCCTCACCGAAGTATATCCCAGAGGCGAACGTCAGGTTGCAGGACTGAGTGTCGAAGGGGAACTTGTAGATGTGCATCCTGCAGCTGCTGACGACCACCTCGTCATTGGTGACGTAAACCGTCCCGTTGTGAGTGACGCGGACGTACGGGTTTAGAGCAGCCTTGTCCTTCTCTAACCTGCAAGAGAAGTACACACGCACGCACGCACAGACACGCACGCAGGCACGCACAGGCACGCACGCACGCTTGCACAGACACGCACACACGCACAGACACGCACACACGCACAGACACGCACGCACGCTTCAGTGATGCTTGCGGAACTCGACTCCGTCTCGTTCCCCTACCGCATCACTGTCGTGGCAATAATCACGTTAAACAACACCCTCTTGTGTAATATTGCTTAATTCCCACCTCTCATCGATGAGGACGTCAGGTTTCCAGAGCCACTCGCTGGGCACAGAAACATTCTCAATCCCACAGAAGACGGAGGGATCCCAGGATATGTGCTCGTTCGTCCACAGCTGCAGTAGAAGAGAAATGACAAACTGTATCCGTTATCATATTAAGTAGAGACGAGCGTTTTCTGAAACGAGGTCGTTAATTAACCATCACTCCTGTCACTATAGCATTAGATTTAGTTTACTACGCATCGTCCAACGGTATTC
Source organism: Protomyctophum parallelum (assembly GCF_964188405.1). NCBI lineage: Eukaryota > Metazoa > Chordata > Actinopteri > Myctophiformes > Myctophidae > Protomyctophum > Protomyctophum parallelum. The sequence continues at coordinate 43,872,560 of NC_139719.1, forward strand.
TTCATATTATTATGTTGTTGTATATAGAACTCACCATTTCGATAAAGATGTATGAAATTAATTTCTGGTCTTTGTCAACCTACGAATGAACACATTATGCAGTGAGTACAGTATATACTTTTATGAGACATTTTCCAGAAAACAAAACATATTATCTGATGAAAACGCGCAGATATATTATAAGCAGCAAATAAAAGTGCACGCTACAGACGAGGCAACACGTTATGCATGTAAACAAAACAAAATACATATCATGGCTCTCTCTCTGCATACATGTATACACCAATCACATAACTGCTCTATTTATTTAATGTGTGGCATGATCTCTCTTAATCCAGACCTGAGGTCAAAATTCAAAGAAATGTCTTCTATAATTCACCACAGTTTTCTGAAAAACGTTGTTTTTTATATGTAATTTGGCCGCGACCCCCATCTGACAATATGTTGTTCCAGGGAACCCCCATCTGACAATATGTTGTTCCAGGGAACCCCCATCTGACAATATGTTGTTCCAGGGACCCCCATCTGACAATATGTTGTTCCAGGGACCCCCTATCTGAGAATATGTTGTTCCAGGGAACCCCCATCTGACAATATGTTGTTCCAGGGACCCCCATCTGACAATATGTTGTTCCAGGGAACCCCCATCTGACAATATGTTGTTCCAGGGACCCCCATCAGACAATATGTTGTTCCAGGGACCCCCTATCTGAGAATATGTTGTTCCAGGGACACCATCTGAGAATATGTTGTTCCAGGGACCCCCATCTGAGAATATGTTGTTCCAGGGACCCCCATCTGAAAATATGTTGTTCCAGGGACCCCCTTAGTTGCAACATTTTCACGTTTTTTTTCTCCAAAAATAGTGGATCTACAAGCTTGTAGATCCACTATTTTTCAATGGCTATGCTTAAAACACCAAAAGGGTTTTTTTTGGCCCCCGATCCGATTCCGATCATTTGAAAATGACGTCTATCGGCCCCGATTTTCCGATCACCCGATCCGATCGGGACAACCCTATATAGCAGAAATGCGTATGTATAAAAAAACAAACGTTCACACACACCATGTCTAAGACACTTCCAGCACTACGCTACTCTCCTACTCTCCTACTCTACGCTCTGGTCTAACCAACATATTCACCCCAAAAACACAACGTCACCTACCATGTCTAAGATGGCGTTTAGCTCCACTTCCAGCGCTACGCTAGTCGCTACTCTCCTACTCTACGCTCTGGTCTAACCAACATATGCACCCCAAAAACACAACGTTCACCTACCATGTCTAGGATGGCGTTGAGCTCCACTTCCAGCATCACCACGGTGGGCGTGGTGTGGTCCAGGACGGGCCGCGTGGCCACATACAGCTCGTTGTCCTTCCTCATGTTCAGGTGGGTTAAAACGTCGTGGTAACTACACACCTTGTCTGGAGAAACGCCAGCTGGCAGAAACCAAGAGTTGAGTATAGAACAACGGGTTAGGGTTAGAGATTTATTATTATTTTTACAGAGAAGAAATTGGAACGATACAAATTGGAACGATACAGAGAACCAATAGACGGGAGTTGCACGGGGTATGGAAGGAACACGTTATTCCTACCAGTTCCTTTCCCCTCCATCCATCAGGCAAGGGAAAGGAAGTATTTTGTTAAAAGCTCGCCTCTTGAAACCGGAAACCTGAAAATCCAATCCAATGAACTCAAAAGAGAAAACATTATCCATTAGCGCTGTGGTCATTGAGAGGCCATTACGCCTTCTATAATAGCTCTGGGGCGATGGCAGACATCATTAATATCAGACACTGTCAGAGATTTTGATGAAAGGTTTTAATCACATTGGGCCCTAGAGGCGAACGCCAATCCTGCACGATAGAACAAGTCTGACATCAATATCGGTAGAGAGCGCAAATCCACGGGTTCATGTCCTTTTTTATTTGCATTGTAATCCCCATAGGGGGATTTTAGGTGTTTGAAAAATAAACAAATCATCCCGGCCGTTTCACTCATATGGATATGAAGAATCAACTGACTGAGAGAAAACGCTAATGTTACTGCTACTGAATTAGTTACATTTTCGCTAGAAGCAGACTGTATCATATATGACTGACTGTTGCAAACTATACAGATCACCTCCCTGACAATAACGCAGAGACAGCTTGTTTATTTTTGGACCACAATGCTTATATGAAACGATATTAAGATCACCCCGTGTTTATTCTCCGTAGAGAAATTACTTCCGTGAACCAGGGGAATGGAGGGGACGAGTGATTGACGTCAGGACTTGCTCTATAACTGTAAGTACACCTCCAGAACATAAAATAACCCACCTATAGAAATCTCTAAACACGAGAGGCCCTGCACTTCTATACCATAATGTGGAGCCTACAGCAGAGATCTTTTAGGCCAAGGATGCCTTATAGAGAGACACCCCCCCCCCCCCCACATTGTATAAAACTCTGTTGCAGATTAAACTTTTTCATATACCGGTATTCCATAGACTTATTGACAACACTATCATTCTATAGTGTTGTGTTTGTTAAAGAGTATTTTCAGTCTTATTTTTTTTAACCACCTCCCCCCCCCTCCAAAATAGACGAAAATAGCTGATCTACAAGCTCACAACGCCTCGTGTGTGAGTGTGAGTATGTATACCCTAATCTCCCTTGATTGTGTTAATCTCTGCTTTAGTTAATACTACTATTTTGTACATAATTGTTGGTTATTTGCATTTTGTTTTGCCACGGTTTTAAAATGTCCTGCAGGTTTGTGTACCGTTTTCTTGTATCGTTCCTTTGTTGTAAAGCACTTTGTTTAACGCTGTTTTGAAAGGTGCTATATATAAATAAAGCTTATTATTATGATTATTATAAGTATAAAGAGTGGCGCGCTACGAGCTTGTAGGTCTGCTATTTTTGAAACATCGAAGAGCGACTGACATAGAAGACATTTTTAGAATCTGATCTCAGGTCAGAATGGAAAACTGTCAGGATGTAGAAGACATTTTTAGAATCTGATCTCAGGTCAGAATGGAAAACTGTCAGGATGTAGAAGACATTTTTAGAATCTGATCTCAGGTCAGAATGGAAAACTGTCAGGATGTAGAAGACATTTTTAGAATCTGATCTCAGGTCAGAATGGGTTAATACACAAAGATATGGCGGCCCACCCTGTAGCAACTCTGAGGACATCCTAGGTGTTCCGGACCCCCTGTTGAAGACCCTGTTGAAGTCTCGCGTGCAACCCAGATTGGGCTCAAACAAGGGGTTAAACGAACGCCCCACCAACAGCCGTTAAAGGACCACTTCACCACTTTTCAACCTATACTTCATATATTAGGTCCTCACTAATAATCATGATAAAATGGCACGATTCTTTTCCTACTCAGTCTGTGTCTCATAGGACGGCTGTGGGCAGTTTAGAAACCGTCTTCCAGTGACATCATCATTAGGCAGATTCTTTTTTAAAACAAGATTTATTTTAGAAAAATGTTTAGATTTTCATTATCGTGAGAACGATGGCTTCCATTTTCACATTGCAACTTTTCAGGACTAGAAAGCCTGCAGGTTCTATTAGCTTGTATTCCCCATCGATGATGTCACTGGAAGACGGTTTCTGAACTGCCCACAGCCCTCCTATGAGACACAGACTGAGTAGAAAAAGATTGAGACATTTTTTCATGATTATTAGTGAGGACCTAATATATGAAGTATAGGTTGAAAAGTGGTGAAGTGGTCCTTTAAGAAATGTGAATCCCTAGCCTCCGTCAAAAGCGCTCTCAAAGAGCACTTACGGGCGGCTGCAGTTAATCAAAACTATTTGTCTATACGGCTCCCTTCTTTTCTAACTGTGTGTTTGATGATTATTATTTATATTTTGCATAGATGTCTTTAAATGTCTTGATGAATTGAACATGGAGGACCCTGATGTAAACGAGACAGTTTCATCAAGGTAGCAGTTTTTGTATTGTCAGTCAATCAATCAATCAATCAATCAGAATCAATTATTTCCTCTGTCTTCACTGACATAAAAATACAAAGATTTCACAAAGTCAGACCAAGAGTTAGACTATAATGTTTTAGGATTAAAAGAACTACAGAGCACAAATCCACACCACTGTCTGTCTGCACTCTGCATGCACACATTGTTATTAATCATACTGTAAATATATAAATATGTCTTACCTGTGAAGATGAGCAGGAGCATGACATAAACAAACATTATGAGTGTGTGTGTGTGTGTGTGTGTGTGTGTGTGTGTGTGTGTGTGTGTGTGTGTGTGTGTGTGTGTGTTTCTCCTGTGAGCTGCATGTAACTGCCACTGCGTGGACACACAGCCAGGTCTCTACACTCTGACTTCCAGTGGAGGTGTGTGTGCGTGGGCAGGGCTAGCTCCAGTGGCGTGCACAGATAGACACTAGGGGGTGCTAGAGCACCCCCTGCCCTTTTGTCAATTTTGCTCTTAAAAAAAAGGGGGGGGGGGGGGGGGGGTTTCCCTTCATTTGTAGTGTGTGGACCATGTGGTGACATTGATCAAATCTTGATAAAAAACGCTTCTACTATCTAAAGCTATGTTTCTATGTCAGTGGTTCTTCGATTAAAGAAAAATAGCAGACCTACAAGCTCGTAGCGCGCTATGAGCTTGTAGATCTGCTATTTTTCAATAGCTAAAGCACCAAAATGGGTTCCCGCCCCAAAATGCGCTGCACAAGGTGCCCTTTTTTTCACTTGAGCACCTGCCCCTCTAAATGTCTGTGCACGCCACTGCATACTGTAGCTCTAAATGAAATGCATTAGAGCTATGGAGCAGAGCTAGGGCAGGGCAGAATAAATGCATTAGAGCTATGGACCAGAGCTAGGGCAGGGCAGAATAAATGGCATGTCATCGTAATCAACAATAATCATATTAAAACAGACGTCACTCCCCTAATGGATATCACCATCATGGTCGCTCCCATTAGGATTTCATGATAAGTGGGAAACTTGCACAAAAAAAAAACAGACATTGCTTAATCAATGCAAAACTAGAAAAAGTGCCCTTCTGGGCACAGGTCTCCACCAGGATAAGTGGCATTTCTTCCTCAGCCTAGTGGGAATATGCGTGCACAGTTTAATCGCAATCGGACGCTGCGTCGAGGAGTTGTGGCGATTTGTACAAAGCGGGCTTCTCCTGAAAACTGTAGGAGCCAATCATGGCCAATCAGGATGGAATATGAGAAATCAAACAAACCTGTCTTGATTACATGACTATGGAGATGATGTGTACCGATTTGCGTGAAATTTGGATAAAATCTGAAGGAGTAATAATAGAAAATGTGTTTTACATATGTCGGCCTCCTGGTGGCGCTATAAAGAGCAGATGTGAAAAATTCCAGGCAAAGGTTTTTCCTTGGCCTCTAGGGAGTTGGCATACAAAGTTATCCACAGATCCGTGCAGTTAGAGGTAAAAACACTTTTCGGCCAGTTATAGCGCCACCTTGAGGCTGAGTTGAAGGCATTTCGTCCTCGGCCTAGTGGGAATGTGGGTGCACAATTTCACAGAAATCACGCGATGTGTTCATGATTTGCAGCATTTTGTTTGAAACTGAGCACTCCTGTGAACTTTGGAAGCCAATCTTAACCAATCAGGATGGAGTCTGAGAAATCTGAAAGACCAGTTTCGTTGAATGGCTCTAGAGAGACTGTGTACCAATTTGCGTGATGTTTGGACAAAATCTGTAGGTGTACTGTGCAAAAACTTGTTTTGCACAAAGCGGCCTCCTGGTGGCGCTATAACAGGCCGTTCTGGAAAGTTTGGGGCAGAGGTTCATCGTTGGCACCCAGGGAGTGTGTGTGCAAAATTTGGCATCGACCGGGTTAACGGTGGCCGAGATTAGCTGCTCACGGACACACGGACGGACGGACGGACGGACGGACACACGGACGGACGGACGGACGGACGGACGGACGGACGGACGGAGTGCAAAACATACTCTCCCCCCATGCCTTCGGCCTGGTGGAGACAACAATACTTTGACTCAAAATGTAGCTTTTTGGGGGCACAGGTCACCATGACACGCAGCAATGTATGTAACAGAATTGCCCACAAACAGATGCTTAATGTTGCTTAATTAATGAGGTGAAATTGTACAACACATCTGAAGATTAGGCTCTTTAGTTAAGGCTGTGAGCCTCCACAAAAGTGTGAAATAAAGAATTTCATGAGCAAAGACACTATCTGCTCCATATCATCCATGTCAGTCTCATGGGCATTATGTCAGTATCATGGTCAGTATCATGTTAGCATTATTTACAATTTAGGCATTTAGCAGACGCTCTTAATCCAGAGCGACTTACATTAAGCAAGAACAAAAGCATGGGAATACATCACAAAAAAGCATTTATCATAAAACATGTGTAAGCTAAGAAAGTAACAGTGGAATATCTATATTATGAGACTATACATATAAACTATATATATATATATATATATACTACTATGCTATACATATGTACTATGGCGTGCTATGACTATATACAATGCAATTATAGTGCTGTCTACATAACATGCTATAAGTCTGTATCAGATGCTATCTAAGTCTACAGAAATGCTATCTAAGGGGGTATAGGGTAAGTGCTATGGGCCATGGTGGAGTCTAAAAAGGTGGGTTTTCAGACTATACGACGGAAGATATGGTCAGTATCATGTTAGCATTATGGTCAGTATCATGTCAGTCTCATGGACATTATGTCAGTATCATGGTCAGTATCATGTTAGCATTATGGTCAGTATCATGTCAGTATCATGGTTATCATGCTTCTAGGAAGGGCATGGCCTGGTCAGCCTGCAATGACATGCATATAAGATCTGGTCATCCCAGTTTAGTAAGATGTTAAAAGTAAAAAATATTTAGGACGACCGTTGAGCCGATTCTACTCTATGGCTCCGAGACATGGACACTTTCAAAGAAACTAGAGAAACGTTTGGATGGCACTTACACCCACCTTCTAATGAGAGCGCAAAATGTGTCTTGGAAGAGAAGAGCCACCCATCGACTGATCTAATATATAGCAACCTTCCCCGTGTTTCTTCACTGGTCCACCCATCGACTGATCTAATATACGGCAACCTTCCCCGTGTTTCTTCACTAGTCCACCCATCGACTGATCTAATATACGGCAACCTTCCCCGTGTTTCTTCACTGGTCCACCCATCGACTGATCTAATATACGGCAACCTTCCCCGTGTTTCTTCACTGGTCCACCCATCGACTGATCTAATATACGGCAACCTTCCCCGTGTTTCTTCACTAGTCCACCCATCGACTGATCTAATATACGGCAACCTTCCCCGTGTTTCTTCACTGGTCCGATCCAGACCACGTGCAACCCAGATTCGGCTCAAACAAAGGGTGAAATTCATGATACTGTTTCAGTTTTCACCAGTCCTTCCCTGTGACTGGAGCTACCAGCAGATGGCGTCAAAACAAGACCACTGGTTGCTATATGTTTAATAGACTAACATTACACCTACGCACTTACCCCACCCCCTTAGATAGCATTTCTGTAGACGTAGATAGCATTTGATACAGACTTATAGCATGTTATGTAGACAGCACTATAATTGCATTGTATATAGTCATAGCACATCATAGTACATAAGTATAGCATAGTAGTATAGATGTATAGTTTGTATAGTTTCATCATATAGATATTCCACTGTTACTTTCTTAGCTTACGCATGTTTCATGATAAATGTTCTTATGTGATGTATTCCCATGCTTTTTGTTCTTGCTTAATGTAAGTCGCTCTGGATTAAGAGCGTCTGATAAATGCCTAAATTGTAAATTGTAAATTGATGAGCATTCATTCTCATATAAAAATTACATGTCGATTTCAGCTCTGACATTTATTTCAGACATTCTCTAGTATGAGGAGACAATTACCTCATTTTAGATTTAAAAAAATAACTAAATCTGTCTTTTCTCCTCTGCTGAAAAGCTGGAAACAGCGCGATGGCAGCCTGTCGGTTAAATCCTGTCACAAATATCCCTTCGGGGACAATAAAGAATATTATTATTATGAACTATGCACCAAATACCAATTATCCAAAAGACAAAGATCTCTATGATCACCTTGAGACTGGGAGGTATAAGGAGTTACAGAAGAACGGATATTGTGATATAAACCAGTGTTGTTTTTGGCAGCAAATTTCTATTTTAGTTTTAGTCGTTTAGTCGTAGTTTTCACTTAGTTTTAGTCACATTTTAGTCACCTGGAATGTTCTAATGTTTAGTCTAGTTTTAGTCGACTAAATGTCATACGATTTTAGTCGACTAAATCTACAGTTGATTTAGTCGACTAAAATGTGTTTTGACAGGCCTTGATGTCGTTGTAATGACATATTTTCCACAGCATGAAACTGGATCTCTTGTCCACTAGTCCCTTCCTAACATTTTAGTCTAGTTTTTATTTGTTGACGAAATTGTCAGTACAATTTACAATTTACAATTTACAATTTAGGCATTTAGCAGACGCTCTTAATCCAGAGCGATTTACATTTAAGCAAGAACAAAAGCATGGGAATACATCACATAAAAGCATTTATCATGAGACATGCGTAAGCTAAGAAGGTAATGGTGGAATATCTATATGATGAAACTATACATACACTATACATAATAAACTATACATATTCACTACTATGCTATACATATGTACTATGGCGTGCTATGACTATATACAATACAATTATAGTGCTGTCTACATAACATGCTATAAGTCTGTGTCAAATGCTATCTAAGCCAACAGAAATGCTATCTAAGGGGTTAGGGTAAGTGCTATGGGCCATGATGGAGTCTGAAAAGGTGGGTTTTCAGGCTACGGCGGAAGATTGGGAGTGATGCTGCAGTTCTGACTGCAATGGGAAGTGCATTCCACAGTTTTGGAGCCAGAAGGGAGAAGAGTTTGGGACGTGTGGAGCGTTGTCCTGGCGTTTTTAGTGAGGGTACTTCCAGTTTCCCTGCGTTGGCTGATCTGAGTGCGCGGGAGGGTTTGTAGGGTTCAATCATACTTGTAAGATATGGGGGAGCCATACCTTTGGTTGCTTTGAATGCCAGCATCAGAGTTTTGTATTCTGTGCGGGCAGCGACCGGGAGCCAGTGGAGGGAGCGGAGCAGGGGGGAGACATGTGAGAATTTTGGCTGGTTGAAGACCAAGCGAGCTGCTGCATTTTGGATCAGCTGGAGAGGCTTAAGTGCACATGCTGGTAGGCCAGTAAGGAGGGAGTTACAATAGTCGAGTTTTGACAAGACTGTTGTCTGGATTAGGAGCTGGGCTGATTCCTGGGTGAGGAACGGTCTAATTCGTCGTATGTTATAGAGTGTGAACCTACATGATCGAGTGACAGCTGTGATGTGAGCTTTGAACGAGAGCTGACTGTCCAGGACAACACCAAGATTCCTGGCTGTTGGGACAGACGTTACCAGGGCGTTGTCTACGGAAATAGTTAGCTCCCGCATAGGGCAGGACTTAGCTGGGAAGAAGAGAAGCTCAGTCTTGTCTGGGTTCAGCTTGAGGTGGTTGGATGACATCCACTGTGAGATGTCAGCCAGGCATGCAGTGATGCGCTCTTCCACCTGAGTGGCAGAGGGGGGGAAGGATAGGAACAGTTGTGTGTCATCGGCGTAGCAGTGATAGGATATATTGTGAGCAGAGATGATAGTGCCAAGGGATTTAGTGTACAGTGAGAAAAGGAGGGGACCAAGTACAGATCCCTGTGGGACCCCAGTTTGGAGGGTTCGGGGGGATGATAACAGACCTTTCCAGGAAACCTGGTAGGTCCGATCGGTGAGGTAGGAGGAGAACCACTTTAGTGCCGTTCCACCGATGCCTAGCTCCGCTAGGGTGTCTAGGAGCAGCTGGTGGTTCACTGTGTCAAATGCTGCTGATAGGTCTAGGAGAATCAGTACTCAGAATCAGTATATTTAGTCTTAGTTTTAGTCATAGATTCATTTTTATTTAGTTTTCGTCAGTGGAAAAAGGTAGTTGACGAACATTTTTCGTCTTAGTTTTAGTCGACGGAAACAACACTGCCATAAACGATATTGAGAATGAGTTCCATTTTGTTTTCTATTGCCCGTTGTATCATGAGCTACGTCAAAAGTTATTTAATAGATAGTAAAAATATAGATCTGATGAGGTTTGAAGTGACGCAGAGCGACTGAGATGGATTTGTTGAACATGAGATAAATTTACATTAGCAGAATATAGTAGAGAACGCTGGGAGTTGGGACATACATACGGACAAAGAAAACTTATATGTGATGCATTTGTTTTATTTTTGTTCTGTTTTTTTTGTTTTGTTTTCATCAAATACTTTGTATAGCTTCTGTGAGGGAAGTGAATGTGATATTCAAATTATTATTTATGTTTTTTCATTAATTCATTCATTCATTCATTCATTCATTCATTCATTCATTCATTCATTCATTCATTCATTCATGCAGACCTACAGTATATGGAAAGGGTTCACACATGTATACATGCACCGGGAGAACATGTGAGGGTACCTACCCTAGGGGACACGGGGAGAACATGTGAGGGTACCTACCCTATAGGGGACACGGGGAGAACATGTGAGGGTACCTACCCTATAGGGGACACGGGGAGAACATGTGAGGGTACCTACCCTAGGGGACACGGGGAGAACATGTGAGGGTACCTACCCTAGGGGACACGGGGAGAACATGTGAGGGTACCTACCCTAGGGGACACGGGGAGAACATGTGAGGGTACCTACCCTAGGGGACACGGGGAGAACATGTGAGGGTACCTACCCTAGGGGACACGGGGAGAACATGTGAGGGTACCTACCCTAGGGGACACGGGGAGAACATGTGAGGGTACCTACCCTAGGGGACACGGGGAGAACATGTGAGGGTACCTACCCTAGAGGACACGGGGAGAACATGTGAGGGTACCTACCCTAGGGGACACGGGGAGAACATGTGAGGGTACCTACCCTATAGGGGACACGGGGAGAACATGTGAGGGTACCTACCCTATAGGGGACACGGGGAGAACATGTGAGGGTACCTACCCTATAGGGGACACGGGGAGAACATGTGAGGGTACCTACACTAGGGGACACGGGGAGAACATGCAAACTCCACACAGATTGTTGTTTTTAGTATTCAGAATTCCATTCATGAAAGATGAAGGCCAGAAACACGCCGACTGCCGCCACGTAGAAAATGATGAACGCTTGGTTGATTCTGGTGGCCATTCTGGTCCAGTAACCTCCAGGCCTGCCTCCATCTTCCTCGCTCTTAAGGAACGAATGCAGGTTCCTCTCCAGATCTCTCAGCTCGTCCAGGATCACCTGGAATCCATGAGATTCCCCTTTGAGATCGCTGTCCTGAAACGCACATTATATCAGATTGATATTAGCGTTTATTAACGATGATAATAACTTATCTTAAGAGTGGTAGGCCTACAGTATTTCTTTACATTTAATTATTTGGGCCAACAATTAAGACAAGACACTTGTCTTGCGGTTTGTATCCTTGACGTTTGATGTGTCGTTTTTTCCTGTAGGACGTCTAACAAAATCAAATCAAAGTCTTAAAGGTTTCGTGTTTCTTTCATATGCACACGTGGGTGGCATGTACAGTACTGTGTACATGATGACGACATCATGCTAACCTCTTCAGCTGCAGTCTGAGGCTGACGTGTTGTGTCTTTATCACCATCATCATCACCACCATCAGGGACATTGTAAAAACATGGAGGACACCACTGGCATCTCTTCTCTGAAATGACGCATGCACGCACGCGCGTGCACACACACACACACACACACACACACACACACACACACACACACACGCACACACACACACACACACAGTAATTGATGATTGCCCCACATTATCCATCCATCCATCCATCTTCAACCGCTTTAAATTAAAACTAAATTACGTTTTATTGAAAGGACTAGGACTAAAAACTACATCGAAATTTGCTGCCAAAACCAACACTGCTCTGCGTTGTAACGTCTCACCTTTGGTCCCGTCCTCCTTCTCGTCTGGGTCTTCGTCTGTCTCACCTTTGGTCTCGTCCTCCTTCTCGTCTGGGTCTTCGTCTGTCTCACCTTTGGTCTCGTCCTCCTTCTCGTTGGGGTCTTCGTCTGTCTCACCTTTGGTCCCGTCCTCCTTCTCGTTGGGGTCTTTGTCTGTCTCACCTTTGGTCTCGTCCTCCTCCTCGTCGGGGTCTTTGTCTGTCTCACCTTTGGTCTCGTCCTCCTCCTCGTCGGGGTCTTTGTCTGTCTCACCTTTGGTCCCGTCCTCCTTCTCGTTGGGGTCTTTGTCTGTCTCACCTTTGGTCTCGTCCTCCTCCTCGTTGGGGTCTTTGTCTGTCTCACCTTTGGTCTCGTCCTCCTCCTCGTTGGGGTCTTTGTCTGTCTCACCTTTGGTCCCGTCCTCCTCCTCGTCGGGGTCTTTGTCTGTCTCACCTTTGGTCTCGTCCTCCTCCTCGTCGGGGTCTTTGTCTGTCTCACCTTTGGTCTCGTCCTCCTTCTCGTCGGGGTCTTTGTCTGTCTCACCTTTGGTCTCGTCCTCCTTCTCGTTGGGGTCTTTGTCTGTCTCACCTTTGGTCTCGTCCTCCTCCTCGTCGGGGTCTTTGTCTGTCTCACCTTTGGTCTCGTCCTCCTTCTCGTCGGGGTCTTTGTCTGTCTCACCTTTGGTCCCGTCCTCCTTCTCGTTGGGGTCTTTGTCTGTCTCACCTTTGGTCTCGTCCTCCTCCTCGTTGGGGTCTTTGTCTGTCTCACCTTTGGTCCCGTCCTCCTTCTCGTTGGGGTCTTTGTCTGTCTCACCTTTGGTCTCGTCCTCCTTCTCGTTGGGGTCTTTGTCTGTCTCACCTTTGGTCTCGTCCTCCTTCTCGTTGGGGTCTTCGTCTGTCTCACCTTTGGTCTCGTCCTCCTTCTCGTCTTTGTCTGTCTCACCTTTGGTCTCGTCCTCCTCCTCGTCGGGGTCTTTGTCTGTCTCACCTTTGGTCTCGTCCTCCTTCTCGTCGGGGTCTTCGTCTGTCTCACCTTTGGTCTCGTCCTCCTTCTCGTCTGGGTCTTTGTCTGTCTCACCTTTGGTCTCGTCCTCCTTCTCGTCTGGGTCTTTGTCTGTCTCACCTTTGGTCTCGTCCTCCTTCTCGTCTGGGTCTTTGTCTGTCTCACCTTTGGTCTCGTCCTCCTTCTCGTCGGGGTCTTTGTCTGTCTCACCTTTGGTCTCGTCCTCCTTCTCGTCGGGGTCTTTGTCTGTCTCACCTTTGGTCTCGTCCTCCTCCTCGTCGGGGTCTTTGTCTGTCTCACCTTTGGTCTCGTCCTCCTTCTCGTCGGGGTCTTTGTCTGTCTCACCTTTGGTCTCGTCCTCCTTCTCGTCTTTGTCTGTCTCACCTTTGGTCTCGTCCTCCTTCTCGTTGGGGTCTTTGTCTGTCTCACCTTTGGTCCCGTCCTCCTTCTCGTCGGGGTCTTTGTCTTTCTCGTCGGGGTCTTTGTCTTTCTCGTTGGGGTCTTTGTCTGTCTCACCTTTGGTCTCGTCCTCCTTCTCGTTGGGGTCTTTGTCTGTCTCACCTTTGGTCCCGTCCTCCTTCTTGTCGGGGTCTTCGTCTGTCTCCGTCTTCTGGGCGTCTTTTTCCAGCAGAAACGTCACCAGAATCACCTCCAGCAGACTCAGCAGCATCAGAGCAAAGCTCCCGATGCAGTAGGTGGCTACAGGAGCAGGACATAATGTGAAATAGACCTATACATTAGTGGTTTTCAACCCTTTTCATATCAAGGTGGTCCATTATATATTCGGCCTTTGAGCCACGGACCACCTCTTGATCCATACCACATACTGTACAAAACAAAAATAAAATGTACAAAAAAACACACTTTCAAAAGGGCACGTTGCAAAAGCACCTGCCCTATCCATCTGTGCACGCCCCCTGGCGTTACCTATGACCACGCCCCCTGGTGTTACCTATGACGGGCATCCTGTTGGACGTGGCGGGCAGGATGTCGTTGAGGAGCAGCTGTAAGACGGTGACGGCCAGCAGCACGGTGATCTTGAAGCCCAGCTTCGTACCGCTGTCCGAGATCAGGAAAGACGCCATGTCTAGACCCAGGAAGAAGAGGACGGGCAACAGGAAGTTGACAATGTAGAGGATGGCCTTCCTCTTCATGGTGATCTATGAGGAGGAGACGTTATATAGAAAGGTTAGTCTAGAGAAATGCAACTGTAGAAGTTTGCTATAGAAAACATCCTCTAGAACAGGGGTGTCAAACTGGTGATCCGCGGGCCGCATGCGGCCCTCGCCCCAAGTTGAGTTCGACACCCTGCTCTAGAACAATATACCTACAGTGAAAACAATCCTGTGCTGAGGCTTCTGCTTGTTCCCGGTGAGTTTGACATACGTAAAGTTGTCAAACTCCCACTCGTGCTTGCCCCACATCACCATCTCCGTCACGAATCTGGTTTTGTTCTGGTCGTAGGCGGCGTTGAGCTCCAGTTCATTGGCTGGTATAAAAGGAAGAGAAGGAAATTAAACACAGAGGTAATCCAGGCTCCAGGCAGACCAACTATCTATCTATCTATCTATCTATCTATCTATCTATCTATCTATCTATCTATCTATCTATCTATCTATCTATCTATCTATCTATCTATCTATGTAAATGAGCTTGTATAGATTTAGACCAATTTATTTAATTCATAATGGATTTCCTAGGGTGGGATGTCTGAGAAAGCATGAGAATTCACATTAAAAAGATTATTTCCCCCCCACCCACCTGTTCTACACACACATGCATGCACAGCAGACTGACTCACTGAAGTCTACCCCAGAGGACCAGAGTATACCCCACAGTAGACTGACTCACTGAAGTCTACCCCAGAGGACTGACTCACTGAAGAATACCCCAGAGGACCAGAGTATACCCCACAGTAGACTGACTCACTGAAGTCTACCCCAGAGGACTGACTCACTGAAGTATACCCCAGAGGACCAGAGTATACCCCAGAGGACTGACTCACTGAAGTATACCCCAGAGGCGAACGTCAGGTTGCAGGACTGCGTGTCGAAGGGGAACTTGTAGACGTTCATCCTGCAGCTGGTGACGACCACCTGGTCGTTCTTCACGTAGACCGTCCCGTCGTGTCTGATGTGGATGTAAGGGTTGAGAGCAGAGGCGTCCTCTAACCTGGAAGAAACAAAGACGGATGTTCCTGCCGCATCCCGCACTGCCAGCGATTCTCCGGCAACGGCAGCATCAGTCCGACACTCTATACCTCAGACACCTAAACCTGACGCTAACTAAAAGCACGACGCAACGCAATGTCAGACCCAACGCACTGCCGCGGGAGCAAGCGGCAGTCGAGTGTCATAATCCCCCCCCCCCCCCCCCTCGTTTAAAAATGCACATTGATGTCGGTTATAGAGTTGTCCTTTCTCCATCAAAAAACACACAAAATAGACACCCTAGCATTTTGATTTTCAAAACAAAATCTAAAGTATGACAGTCGCCCGCCCTACGCCCCAGTTTCCCCGGCAGCTGCCGCCCCTTCTCCCGACAGCGCCGCGGCTGTTACCGGCAGTTTACAGGCAGTTTACCAGCAGTTTAACGGCAGTTTAACGGCAGTTTAACGGCAGTTCCTGCATCTGGAGCGCGGCTGCCGAACGGATCGTCGACAGTGCAGCCGTCATAATCCATCCACCAACTCCGGCAGTCGCCAGCAGCTTGATGTACAAGTGGACCCGCTGGACATGACGCTAGCATGTCGCAGGGACTGACCCCCCGATCCAACCCTTGATGCTGAGTGCCAAGCAGGGAGGCACTGGGTCAATAGTTTCATAGATTGTTCAGTACTCTGTACCTGGCCATTGGCCGCTCTGGTCTAGAAGTGGGAGTCAACTCTTCCGGTTGGGCGTCGCTCCAAATGATGTGACGTATAAGCGCTGCACTATAGAGCGTCGCAGTCCCGCCCAGGAAACTATTCTCCGTTCATTTTCCTCATAGACATTTCAAAAAAGTATTTATTTAAAGACCTTTTTAAGCGTCATACAAAGCCAACTGTTTTCGTGACACATCATGACAACAAACACAATTTTTCGGGCTGAACAAATAACCCAGTCCTAACCCAGTCCTAACCCAGTCCTAACCCAGTCCTAACCTAACCCTAACCCAGTCCTAACCTAACCCTAACCCAGTCCTAACCCAGTCCTAACCCAGTCCTAACCTTTCATTCAGTCCTAACCCAGTCCTAACCCAGTCCTAACCCAGTCCTAACCTTTCATTCAGTCCTAACCCAGTCCTAACCCAGTCCTAACCTAACCCTAACCAAATCAATATTCATTAGATGACGTGTTCTCACCTCTCATCGATGATGACGTCAGGTTTCCACAGCCAGCCGCTGGGTACAGAGATATGCTTAATGCCACAGAACTGAGACGGATCCCAGGATATGAACTCATTCATCCATCTCTGCAGTAGAAGAACACATCATATTCATAGCTCGCACTAGACATAATATCCTAATAATAATAGAGCGAATGTCTGAATGTCTGTCTGTCTGTCTGTCTGTCTGTCTGTCAGAAACAAACACTTATCTCCTCATTGCCTGCACCAATCGCTCCCACTTTTCACACAGGCATTGACCATAATAATATGGAGGTCTTAACGAAGCCATTTTTCCAATAAGATTAATAATGCATTTATTAGTGAATAAAAACCAGTTTATTTGTCCGTGCTCTATCTCCGACCGAGCCACACTATTAGCACACATCTCTCCATGCCAAAATAAATCTGCACGCTCCCACAATCCAGCTAGGCTACTTTTTTACCGACGCAACTGTCATATTTACTGTACAGATATTGTTTTTTCATCACCACACGATCATGGAGAATTGTAACTTGAAGAATTGTGTGCCTGTGGAGGGGGTGTGGGACGCATAATTCGATAGGTCACCGTTTGTAGTGTGACGTAGGAAGCGAAACCCAGCCGCGTCGGAGCATCTGTTCTGTGTCCGTGTTGGATGTGAATGACCAGCGACACACAGCCAGGACTGCAGCCGCTCCGAGGACACTGTTTCTGGGCTTATGATCAGTGACACACAGCCAGGACTGCAGCCGCTCCGAGGACACTGTTTCTGGGCTTATGATCAGCGACACACAGCCAGGACTGCAGCCGCTCCGCCGCTATATATAAATGCACCATTTACACTGTCCGCCCCCTCCTCAACCACCTCCTTCGCCGTGCATTACACATGGGCTACATGCACGCTCAAAGCCTGGACACTGACAACGACAGCTTACAGCCCTGCGCGCACCCAGCGTGGCTGCGTGACACACTGAACAGCACGATCACAACGGAATGCTTATCTGTCGGGGTCTCGGGGTGGCCAAATGGAGACGTTTGGAGAAGACAGATCCCGTGCCGTCGGAACAACACAATGACAAAATACATACAGACAGATGCAATGACAACGACACGTTCCTAAATCACACAAAACATCTAATTCTTATCCTGATTATATAAAGAACAAACTACAACTTGCTTTGAAGCCCAAAAAGCCAACCTCCGCGTTCACCGTTTAATAGCTTATATCTCCACGGGCAGCAGACGGTGAGCGGTTAGGGACCGTCTACAAAGTGCAACACCGACCTTGAAAATATTCAATAACTTCCATTTATAGGCAGAATATCACCACCATATTTACATCACACATCAATGGTGTACTTATGATTGTACTACAGCATTTAATTAGCCTATACTTTAGTGCCCAACCCAACTTCCCAAGACCATCTGTAAACAATTCCCCCCCCTATCAGTAATGTGATCTATTACATCACACACTGAACATGATTTGCTGTTTGCATATATTCAGAACGGGTAAGGACTAGTTAATATAATAATGGATTGCATTTTCATAGTGTTGCCTTTTTTATGGCTGGCTGAGGAAGAGTTATTCGATGGAAACAGGCTGAGTCTGTAAGACTAGCTAAGAGTTTAAGACAAATATTGTGTATAGAGTAGAGTAGGGTCGGAATAGAGTGACTGCTTCTTCGCCTGGAAAGGAGCCAGCTCATGTGGTTCGGGCATCTGGTTAGGATGTCCCACTGGGAGGAGACCCCCGGGGCAGACCAAGGACCACGTCCCACTGGGAGGAGACCCCCGGGGCAGACCAAGGACCACGTCCCACTGGGAGGAGACCCCCGGGGCAGACCAAGGACCACGTCCCACTGGGAGGAGACCCCCGGGGCAGACCAAGGACCACGTCCCACTGGGAGGAGACCCCCGGGGCAGACCAAGGACCACGTCCCACTGGGAGGAGACCCCCGGGGCAGACCAAGGACCACGTCCCACTGGGAGGAGACCCCGGGGCAGACCAAGGACCACGTCCCACTGGGAGGAGACCCCCGGGGCAGACCAAGGACCACGTCCCACTGAGAGGAGACCCCAGGGGCAGACCAAGGACCACGTCCCACTGGGAGGAGACCCCCGGGGCAGACCAAGGACCACGTCCCACTGGGAGGAGACCCCCGGGGCAGACCAAGGACCACGTCCCACTGGGAGGAGACCCCCGGGGCAGACCAAGGATCTCGTCCCACTGGGAGGAGACCCCAAGGACCACGTCCCAGACACCAAGGACCACGTCCCACTGGGAAGAGACCCCGGGGCAGACCAAGGATCATATCCCACTGCTCTGGAGAAGGGAAGTCTGGAGCTCTCTGGTGGAGCTGTTGCCCCCGCGACCCGACTACGGATAAGCGGTTGAAGATGGATGGATGTCCAGATTATATTTCTCCCGTCCAAATGATACCTCCTCGTGTTTTTAGATTAGCTCCACCCACTGCCCGTTAAAAAGTACGAGAGAATATTATTCATTGTTGAGCAAAAGTTGTGAAAATTGCCGATCTGCAAGCTCATACCGCGTTTGCATCATGCTCTGTTGTGAGCTTACACGACGTATCAGCTATTTTCTCTGTATGTTTGAAGTGTATGTTTAAAGTGACATTACTAGGTTAGGTTTTTGTCTGTGGGCGTTCTGAAAATTAACCGTGTTGGACATTCATATAGTTTCCAATCGCTACGCATTCAGAACTCACCATTTCAATCCACAGGTATGAGGTGAATTTCTGGTCTTTCTCAACCTATATGAATGAATGAACACACACAGAGGACAATGTTTTTTGCAGACAATAATAACAACTGCATGAAAATATAGAAATTAGTCCGGAACGTCGGTGTGGAAGCTATATTTCCAAGTGGGGCGTTTATTGTTACAATTTAGGCATTTATAGCAGACGCTCTTGATCCAGAGCGACTTACATTTAAGCAAAAACAAAAGCATGTCATACATCACATATATAAAAAGTAGTTATCATGAATCATGTATAAACTAAGAACGTAACAGTGGAGTATCTATGTCAACTATACATACTATACTATATTACATATTATACAATATACATGTGTACTATAAAGTGCTATGACTACATACAATGCAATTCTAGTGCTGTCTACGTAACGAGCTATAAGTCTGTCTAAAATACTATCTAAGTCTACATAAAGTGCTATCTAACCCTCTAAGACCCAGCGCTGCTTTTTAGCAACAATTTTATTTTAATTAATTACTATTAAAAAAAAAAAAATCTGTTCTTTTTTCACCTAAACGTCATCAGTGATGTTCATTGCAATGCCATTTCAATGCCATTGGTCATGATATTTGCATATAAATACCCCCCACAGAGGCTGAAATTCACACAAATTAAAAATGTCTGGACTCTGTGCAATTCTGAACATTTTTTAACCTAAGACTTTTGAACTTTAGAATGTCTAGAACATGTTTTATTCATTATTGTGAAAGATATCCCCCACATGTAAATTATTAATTTATTATATAATATAATATAATATAATTATTATAAATTTTTCATCAAACTTAATTTTTTTATTTTTTTCAACATATATTTTAGTCTTATAGTCCTAGTAGTACAAAGTAGTAGTAAGGTTGAAATCTATTTTTTGCAAGTAGAAATTAATGCGGGTCTTAGAGGGCTAAGGGGCTGGGCTAGGGCAAGTGCTACGGGCCATGGTGGAGTCTGAAGAGGTGGGTTTTGTTACACATGTGGTTATACAAACAGATTCCAACATCAGGGCAAAAAAACAAGTCTCACTTTGAATAAGGTGGGCTCTGATTGGCCAGCCACAACTCTGGGGTGAGCGAAATCACCCAAAATGTAATTCAAACTATGAGTGAGGAGTGCCGGTCAGACCAATGAATCTCCCCTGCAGGGCATTCGTCTGGTTTCCAGGCTAATAAAGAAAACAACGAGCGTTAACCCATTCTGAACGGGGAACCCATTTTGGTGTTAGCATCATGTTATGCTTTAGCTATTGAAAAAATAGCAGATCTACAAGCTCACGAGCTTGTAGATCTGCTATTTTAGAAAAATCGAAGAACGACTGACATTTTTTTAGAATCTGATCTCAGGTCAGAATGGGGTTAATCAGACCAGTGTGTGTCCCAGTGGAAACCTCGTATGAATCTGATCTCAGGTCAGAATGGGTTAATTCCACTCACCACGTCTAGGATGGCGTTGAGCGCCACGTCCAGCCACACCACGGTGGGCGTGGCGTGGTCCAGGACGGGTCGCGTTGCCACGTATTCTCTGTTCCCGTCCTTCAAGTCCAGCATTATTATAATGTCGAGGTAACTGCACACAGTATCCACCGATGGATCTGAAACAGAGTG